>NC_133874.1:9025535-9082483 GCF_044706935.1 Curcuma longa
AACCTCTTACAGCAATATTACAACAACTTGCAAATTTCAACAACAAGAGAGAAGAGAAGAGTAAAGTTATAATTTTATCACGAGACTATTCCTCTTGATTGCTTGAAGATGTTGAGAATCAAAACTTTCGAGCTTAAGTTGAGCAGGCTAAAGAAATCCTTTTTAAACATGCTTGAATCGAGATGTTTCTGTATCTTTTTGCCACCATCTTTTTGCCACCATCAATCGATTGACATTGCTCATCAATCGATTGATGATCATTGACTCCGAATTAATGACTGATATTATTTTGAAATTTGAATTCCAATCAATTAGTGGACATCACCAATCGATGGATAATGTCTACTCGAACTAATTAATCTATTTGGCAAGTTTCTGTTTGCTTGACATATTCTTTCAATCGTTGCATCAATCATTTGACAACCCTTAGTAGAACTAGCTAATCGATTCAGACAACTTCTGTTTGCTTGAAATTGTTTATCAATCGATTGACGTAATACATCGCGAACTGACTAATCAATTCGGGTAGCTTCCGTTTGTTCGAAATTATTTATTAATCGATTAGTGCAACACACCAATCGATTGTTAGGGTTATCGTGCAAACCTTAAGTTTGGGGTTTATCTCAACAATTGATTGCTTGTCCAACCAATTGATTGTTGTGGCAAAATCATGATTCAAAGTTTATCTCAACAATCGATTGCTTTGTCTGGCTAATCAATTATTGTGGCAAAGTTGATTCGGGATTTGTCTAAGTAATCAATTATTGAACCCTAATATTTTACCACATCGTCCACTTGATCTAGGTCACCTGCCAACTTAACAATGTCAATTCATCAATCTACTCAAGTAATTCACCTTTTATGCCACATTTATTGAGCTCCTTTGATGTTTTTCTTACGATTTAGATTTCATTTTAGTGGTTGCAATAAGAAAGTCCTCTTTGTTGTAGCAAAAAAATAGGAATCCGTTATTGTAGTAGTCCCACACGGTTAGTTCTATGATCATCTGTAAAAAAGTAAATCAAAAAATTATAATTGATTATTATGAAAGCCTTTTCGTTCTTTTCATGATCATGTAAACTTGTTAACACATATTTTAATAGAGCAACTTAATTCCAGTCGATTGAACTGATGATATGGTCGACACAATTTATTTTGATTAATCTCATCCTTCGTTATTTTCTAGAGGACTGTGAGACAAGTCAACTTGATGTGTCATGTTCTTGTCATGTTAAGATCCATAAGCTTTACCAAACCAACTTAATGATACTTATCCTATAATTATTTGAATACCTCATATCATCCGCTCTAATAGATTTATAAGTCATTAAGTAACATCAACTTGATCGCGCCAAGTCAAGCTCTATCAACTCTATCAATCCAAGTCAATGCTCATCTTTCTATTATCCCTTATATTTGAATCATTGAGCAACACAAGTTGACCTCATCAAGTCATACCCACTTGATTGCCCAAAGAAATAACACACAACTCTTCAACATTTCAATAAAAAATGGAATTTACTACTCCAGTAGCTCTGCACGATAGGCCCTATGACTATTTGTGAGAAGGTAAATTGAAAAACTATAGTTGGCCTCGACCCTTGCCCACTTTAACAAGTCTGTCCCATCGTAACCAATTCAACTATCCTCGAGGGCAATAAAACACAACTCAATCTAGTCAAGTCATAAACTGTATAAATTTCATGTGCATCCTACCAAGTTATTGTAGAACTTCATGCGTATATCAATAATATAGATAAATCTCACTTAAATCATTTGTCAAATATATCAAAACTCTTTATTCAAAACATTGGCACGATTGCTTTAATAAGTTACTAGAGCAAAATGAAAATTAAGCAGATCATAAATTTAACATTAAAATTTAAATATTAAAAAAAATAAATTGTTGTACATATGAAAATCATAAAAATATTGTTATAAACTTATTATTAAATATAGAAAGTAAAGTTAAACCATACATTGGAAGTTCAATAGCAAAATAGTCATGACCAAATTATGATTTTTTTTTCTTGTATATTATTTACATATATTATCATATTCCTAAAATGAATATTCTTTCTTAGCTTTTTGAATTCTCATTCTACCAATAATAATTGCCGAATATAATTTAAAAAAGAAATAATTTGAAGCGAATCGATCAAAACAAATAATTTTAAAATAAGAAAGTTGGAAAAAACTTGAATCTTTTTAATGGTTGAATTTTAAAACTTGATAACGAAATATGAGGGGCAAATACATATTTATTTACCATTATGAAAATTTCAAATATTATATTTATCATCACAATATATCATTGAGACTAATGATATTTAGTTAAAATTACATATCAAAAAGGTACCAATCTAAAATGTATAAATATCATTTCAAAATGTTAAAAACCACTATATCAAAATTAAAGGGGGAATATTTTGCAGCTATTTTAAACAAATAATCTCCAATTTATTCATGTACAAGTTCAAATTTACCTGTATATGATTCAACCACATTCATTTCAAACATTAAAATCATCCAAGTTGAGTAGCTAAAACAGCCAGCCACAGCTGACAGTAGGAAATTGCACCATCCTTGCTAAATCATGTCAGCCATAGTTATCTGGGATAGGCCATATATGATTCTTATCCCAATCAAATGCATTTCAAACAAATGTTCCACCTTTCATTCATTCTTCTACACGCGAACATGCAAAGTCAGAATCAAAGTTGTCACCAAAATATTTGATCAGGTTGATAGAAAGTGCTGCAAAGAGGATAAACAAACACAAGGGGGTGGTTTCATCTGTTAAGCCTGTAGCTCCTCCCTCTGAAGGCCGCGCTACCGGTGGTGTTAGACGCGTTGGGCTGACCGCGAAAATTTGGTTGTACTCCCCAACCCAATGAAGCGACTAATCTATGTCTGTGAATCAGATGGTCAAGGTTCAAACTGTAGCAAAAAATCCGCAAAATTTCTGATTCTTGATCAATCAAAGTTTAATCAGACAGTTAGTTCATGAATAAATGAGTTCAGGGCTTCCAAGTTTTCAGAAAATAAAGAACTAAATGAAAATTAACAAAAATAATTATGTGATGATGCTTCTCAATCAACATGATCGAGCACACTTAAAGAATATCAAATGACCCGTATGATATTCATGAAGGACAACTACCTAACAGAAACAGAATCCCTAAGTCAAGTCCCATCTTGTATCACCAACCTGCTTGGTCAATAGTAATTTATATCAAAACGAGCCAAAATTAACCAATACAAAGATTATATTTACATTTTTGATGGTTTGTACACATATTTAAGTCTATCGGTATCATCTAGGTCAATGTTCGCACTAATTTGATATGAAATCTCATTTATCGAGTTGTTTACAATGGGTAGGAGGGTGCTTTATTTGAGCATTCTCAAAAAAGGGATCCTATATGGAAATTCTTCATTAGCAGACACCTGATCTAGATCTAGACAAGTATCCACTATCCTAGTCACTTAAATGCATACTTTTAGATTTAAACTGGTATCTGCCCCTTAAATGTGTGAAGCTATTATTAAGCATAACCGAATTCCCAAATGTGAATTGAATGAATTGGGTACCTGTGATACCTGATTATCAGGTACCCATTGCCGACTCTAATTTGGCTCGATTAAGATAACTTCTGTAAGATTAGTCAATATAAAAGGATACACCCATAACGGAGTCTTCAGCAAATTTCTTCCAGTAGCAAGTGGATGCAACACTGTTAAGAAGTAATATGCATGACCAGCAATGATTCCCAGGAGGTCCGGAATAAGGGGTGAGCCGAATATGACATCTAACATAAGCATTGCCCATGGTAGATAAAATGCCTGCACATTGGAAGAAACATGATTAAGATTACACTCTGATTTGCTAATTGTATAAAAGAATCTAGCAAAGCAGCATATGATACCTGCAAACTGACAAGGCCGTACATATTGATCTGTGCAGTTCGAAATTCTCGGCTCCAAACATAGAGAAGCATGAAGACCATAGACACCCCTAGAAAGGAAGACCAAAAGAAAGGAATGGCAGACAAAACCTAGAAGAAAGCCACGTGAACTCACTAACTTTTAATGTTTGTTACTGGAAACTAACAGAAAGAATTGAACAGAGACTGTGAATCAAACAATTGTACACAAAAAAGAACCAATATGATTTGAATAAAAACTAGGTAAATAGGCACTGACCAATAGGATAAATGCTCCAAACAACATCATCCATAGAAAATCTGCGGCGCGGTTATCAAATGGACCCCTCTCCAATTGTACACCATATCTTGCTCTACATTTCAAGTTTGACAACAATTGTATGAACTATCACAATACACTTAGGAAACCTCACTCAAATTGAAACAACCATACATCATTAGGAGCCGTATGCCGAAATTCATTGAAAATGGACCGAGGAAGAAAAAGTTGGTAAGAAGCCTCCATATCTGAAAATGAAAAGAGATTGAGAGGTTTCCTATGTAAATGGAACAAGGGAACAACAAGCATGTGAAGTTGTTAAACTAACATGATCACAAACTACAAGTGGAAAGGAATATGTAAGAGTGTTGGACTGATAATTGGTGTTTAGTAACCAATGATATGATCACAGTAATTGACATAGGGAATAACTACAGGTGTTTAGTGACCAATGATATGTCAGCTAACAGGAACAGAAGCATCAGAAAAGAAGCAGTGTTGGTGAAGTCATATGGATGAATCTTTTTGTTGTGGGTCTTGCCAACTATAGCACCAATTTCTTTTTTGAAAAACAAAACTACCCGAGCTAAAGTAAACTTTTTAGAGACAATGTTACACTTAAATTTGAAAGAGAAACGACAATTACTTAATTTCATTGCTGAAAGTAAAGATTTTACAAACATAAAGACATGTGAACTTTTAAAACATCACTTTCAGAAGCATAGCAAAAAGGTTAAGAAAAACTATAGGCATATAACAAACCAACATCAATCGGTGCCATAACTACCATTCTACTCAATGTAAGGATATACCATTGGAAAAACCAAATTCATTTTGCATCATTTGTTTATTATTTTAGGCAGAGTTGTCATTAAACTTTGTTTATTCCAAACACCTTCAGCACTACTTAACTCTGAAATTTATCCGTCGTATTTTTTAATCAATCTTTTCTAATTTTGATCATAGTTTGAAATGCTAACCCGTGCCACCTGAAATGGGCAGTATTTACTATTCTGACACGGAACCGACACTGATACCCTATTGGTGCCACGGCCATGAGGTTGTCACAACCTCACAGCGGCACTGTGACTACAAGACCGTTGCGAACTCGTGGAGGGTGCTATAGCCCTTTGAGGGACACAGAGAGTGCCATGGCCACCGTGGGGTCACAACACTTGCAACTGCTACTGTGATTTTTTTTAAGGTTATTTTTTTTATTTTTTAAATAGGTATTTTTTTATTATAAATAAATTGTTAATTATTATATAACTATTAATTATATATAATAGTTATAAACATAATATTATTAATAATCATTATAAAATATTAAGAATTATTTTAAAATAATTTTAAAAATTTTAATATATATTGAAAATTGAATGTGAATTTAAAATAATCTAAAAATTTTCCAAAATATAATTCTTAAACATTTCAAATAAATTTTGAAAAATTAAAAATTTACAAATACATTCAAAAAATAATTTAAAACCTTCAAATAATTTTATAATTATCTTTGAATCTTTCAAATAATTTTATAATTTTAGATTTAGTTTGAATTTTGAGAATTACTTATTATTTTAAATAATTTTTATAAAAATTTAATAAACATTATTTTATGAGAAGAAGGGAAGTCTTGGCGCAACGGTAAAGTTACTGTCATGTGACTTAAGAGGTCATGGGTTCAAATCTCGGAAATAACCTCTTACAAAGCAAGGTAAAAATGCATACAATCGACCCTTCTCCGAGAACGCGTATTGATGGGAGCTTCATGCACCAGATTGCCCTTTTTATTATCTTATAAGAAAATATTGAAATACGAACTTAACATTTCAAAATATAACATGAATAGCGAGCATATCTAAAAATCAAATATTAATAAACTTATTATACACTTGTATTTAAAAATTTTAAAAAGTACCAAAATTGTATCTGCATGGCACAATAAGGTATCGAAACCATATCGTTCCGGTCCAAAATCGAAACTCCGGCACAAGTCAAAATTTTAAACCATGATTTTGACATTTTTTTTCCTAACCAAATAGCCTATGAGAAGTAATATCTTTTCTCTCTACTAATAACTTCATATATTCCATCTTAACATTCTCCTCTCTACTAAATTATTTAGGTGGTAAAGGAATGATACACACAAAATAATTTAGTGGAGATGAGAATGTTAAGATGGGATATATGAAGTCATTAGTAGAGGTGGTCAAGGAATAATACACAATAAATAATGCACAATAAAATGTTGGTTATATATGGATATATAACCAACAACAACCAAAAACTATAATTGATTGTACCTAGCAAAGGAGCAAAAGGGCAGAATCTACCTGAAACTTAGTAAATACTGGATGATATATCAAGGCAATCCTCCTATAGTCTAATAAACCAAATGTGACTGCTGCAGTAGTCAAAAAGCACAGAGTACCATAAGCCTTGCTCAATGGTGGAAGAGATTTGTAGAATCTGGAAGGAGATGCACTTAGTAAATGATATATCAAATGCATGATAATAAGTTCAAGACTACAACCATTTCAGTTGCTGTGTAATTGTAGTAAGCATTTTGAACTTGAGAATAAATATCTTTGAACTTGTTAACAAGTACAAGGCCATGGACCAACATGCATATATAACAGAAAAACACTCAGAAAATAAGCCTACAGAATACATCATTCCTATTGCAAAAGCATATAGTTCATCAATTGGTGACATATTTATGTATGCTCACAGCTATGTGTCAATAAATAGAACATAATATTTTCATGTTTACATTTTGGATAAATTACAAGGACTCCTTAATAAGGTCTATTACATGTAATCCTTAGTTTCAAAATTGCATAGTGTGAGCAATTAAGTATCGCTCTTTGAGATAAAATAAGAGGAAAATGTTAGATGTTCAAAGAAAACCAATGGAATGGATTCTATAATTAGAGAAGTTGAATAATTAGAGTTGAAAGTATAGGAGGTAGAGGGAAATCAAAGATAACTCTAATTAATTTAATAAAAAGTAATTAACTGTTTTGGATATTTGTCATGTGGTCTTGCAAAGATTTTAATGGAGGGATAAGAGTCAAAAAAAAAAAAAATAGCGTCATCTCCACCTGGTCAACAAAGAAGAAATTGTCTAAATTTTTTTGTTAACATAAATTTGGATTAATACTTTTTTGGATCAATCACAGCTTAAATCCAAGCATTTGCCAAGGCATCAGAGAGTTTAATTAAGTTTGGTTCATGAAAGCCAATCCGCATCAAATCAATTTTTGGTTGACAAAGCAAAAATAAAATAAAATAATGCTCCAGGGGTGCCGCCTTCAATTCTGAAATCTAGAGAGAATGCACTGCAAAGTGCAATTATACCTTAATAAGGGGGTTTGAGTAACTGAACCTTGTACCTTTTATAGTTTAAGTTACAAGTCTGAAGTACCGACGGAACTCTGTGGTCCCAGCTCCAACACTTCCACCTTTTATGATTTTGCCCATTCAATCCATTAGATTTGATTCACCCAGTCGTAGTGTTAACCTGATGAGATTCTTTGTTTTTTGCTTTAAAGAAAGTTGTAGTTAAAGATGAAGAAAAGGACATGGTCAAACATTCAACTCAGTTGTTTGTTAATTTCTTTTTCAAAACAGTAGGATCATCAGTATGCCCTCTCTTTCTTGGATAGGGACTTATGCTAGCATATATTTGCAGCAGCTAACAATCCTTTATCAAGTTCTCTTATTATTGTAGGTCATGTAAAGGAAATAAATGTATAATGTTCTATTCAAACACAATAATAATCAGAAATTAAAAAATAAAAGAGATCCTTTAAATGGTTTGTTATCTGTTCCTGGACCATGAAAAAAATATGAGGACCATGTGACCACAATCTATATTCACCCAACTTCGTTTCCCCCTATTCTCTAAAACAAGATTTCTAAGTCTTGAATCACCTAAGTAATTTCATTACATGCCCTTTTTTATTTCTTGGAAGTTGGAGCATTGGACCATGACCTCAATGTTTCTTAAGAATATTTGGCATAAGGACAATGTTGAGATTTCATTTCAAAAGTCCTGATATTTGCTTTCATATACAATAGAATGGCATGCTTAATTGTGTAGACGGATGATTTTGAATTAAAAATTTTGAAAGGTGCTTTTCTATTGATGAGGTGGTAGCTCTTAGTAAGTAGCACAAAGGATTAGAAATTATGTGATCAATGAAATGCTTTGACCTTGCAAATTTGCATGATACCATCTAGTGCATTTTCAAGTTAAACTTGAAAAAACTTGGAATTTTCTTGCAATTATGAACTATGCAACCTCTAAGTCAATTAGAAATTGAATCTACCCTAGACTCTAGGTCTTATGTGACATTGACAAATAAAGATCTAAATGTGTTCAAATATCTCGAATGGGTACATGAGAAATTACAAGTTTCATGAGATCACTAGTCAGACTGTCGGAGCAAACTATTTTTTTTGATAGAACAAGATAAATGACAACACACAAAATGTTTGAAGCTTATGCTATAAGAATATAAGAGCCCTTAATGATCCACTCTTTTGGGATTAATCCCACACTTGGATGGATTCCAATCCCAAGGATTGATTACAAATTAGTTTACCATCTTAACAAATGCTTCGGACGATGGTTCACTTGCAATTGCACCATAACCTCTATCAAGGTGACCCTCTATCTCCCAAACTCCTCCTAAAGTCCTAATCATGGATCTTCTTACTAAATCCTCCTCGTAGGCTACAAGCTAACCTCGTCCATTTTGAGTCTATAAATCAAAGCAAAGACACTTCAACCAGAACATCAATTACAACTACGAGTGCTTCAGCTACAGAAATCTTCAACACTCGCCACTACAATATTTTCTTTCCTAGTTTGTTTTTGTTGTTTTCTGCTCTATTCTCAAGTTGTTTTTCAATTCAGTTTTAAACATAAGGTCTTAACCTTCTCTATTCTTTATCCCTGTTGTAAAACAGTTTATGTAAAGGATTCTTCACCTCTAGAAGATTTCCAAGAAGAAAAACAATTAGTGGATGCAAAGGGTGACTCACTTTATGGTCCATAGGCCGTGGAGTAGGAGTCCAGGGGACTGTCAAACCACGTAAAATACTTTTTCCTTTATTTATCTGCAATTTTATTTTATTGCAACTATTCATTATATAGGATTACTCAACCTTAATCACATGTATCATTCTTACTATTTTCGCTATACAAGTTTACTCCATTGCATTAATTATATCTTCTTACTTTTCTATTGTACTAGCTACATACTCTCCGATTTTATTTTCGTACTTTGATAACTCGACTCAATTATTTATTGTTCTGCTATTCATCCCCCTTTAATGGCCATACACGATCCCACATCCAGCAGTCCATTATATATGAGTTACAAACTCTCTGAAGCTATCTGTTCCTTCATTTTCACTGCTAACTAATTAGTATCCAAACAATGGAACGTCCTTGTTCTTGTCTTCCCTTCCCTTCCTTTTTTCTTTCCTTTTCTTTTTTTGTTGCCTCGCTAATTAAAATCCAAACAAGGTATTACTTTAAACTAGTTGGAATTGTTGGAAATTGGTTTTTATAACCAATTGATTGAAAAGTTATTCAAGTAATTAGGTAAGTATGATATTCATCGATTTGATCCGATTTGATCTTACAAGGGCATGAGCTCGTACATGAATGCGATCCATGAACACGAATACATAATCGCTAACTCGAGTATGCACGAGTGCTAGTTTGTGTGGACTAATTTGAAGGGACAATAAGATTTACACAAAAATTAATTGGGCTGAGCTAAATTGGGAAATAAAACAACAATGCATGTGCATGGGCCAACCAATGGTTTGGACTGCCTATGATTTGAACAGCCTAATTCAACCCAACATAGGGTTAGATTAACAACCAATAGACTGATTCAGTTTAATGTTTTCATGGCCAAATCACATTTGTCGGATTTGAGTTCAACAGCTTAAAATTGGCTTGATTATTTGGCCAATCAAAGACTGGAATTGAAGTCATGCTTATTGCCTAGGTTGGAGAACAGAACAACTCAACTCAGTGCTGAATAAAGGGAAGAGCTCCTTATTTTTTTATCACTAAATCAAAATTAAAAGAGGTGCATCATGTTGGCTCCACAGCAACAGTGTCTTGACTTTTTGAAAAGACACAAAAGCGACTTTTAATCCTTTCACCCTTTGGTGATGATCCTTCATCTATATAAATGAATCCCATCTCCTTTATCTCAAGTTGTGACCTCTTGAGTTTTTTCTCTTTCTCTCCTCTCTAAAGAGTTCTAAGTCTTTAAAAGTTCGCTAGAACATGAAATTTGAAGTGCTCATATTCTAAACCAAAGCTCGTTGTATCTTGGAGACAATTGTCGATCAATCGTAAGCACCTAGTAGGGTAATATTATCTTAAAGAAAGCAAAGGGTTTCCATACCCTCACCTTGACCTTACTCTCTCTTACCCGAAAGGTTATGTTGACATGCAAAAGACTGATTCAACAAGCGACGGTGTTAAGTCAGTGACCGATAAATTAAGTCAGTGACATCAGTACTAAAAGAGTACATCTATTATCCAAAAGGGTACCTCAACAACCGAAGAGATGTGTCAAGAATCTAAAGGGACTCAATCTATGTCGTCATACCAATGCTTCACCGATTCAAGCTGTCAACTTACCAACAAGATGACAAACCTAAACTTGGTAGTCTGATCTCATTAATCGAGAGAAACACCAACAACAGAAATCTCTAGGATCTGCACTTATCGTTGGATGTGGAAGAGTATAGTTACAAAAAATACAGATTGCTTGTCTCTCATTGTTGCAGCAAAAAGTGGAATCCATTCCACTTGCTCAGTCCATCCCAGTCAGCTGAGTTCCTTCCCGAACTGAGAAATAGAAATGGATGTGAACCTTGAAAGCATTCCCAGTATAGTGGGGGATCCGACTGCGACCGATACGATAGTTGGCTGATTTATGCGGATCCGTCCCAGTTAGTAGGACTTGGGAGCAGTTCCCTTTCCTCGGCACCAGTGTTAGGCTTGACGCTTTGTATGAGAAGGAGTGGTGGCTATTTCGTGTCACTCCAGCAGTCCCACACGGTCGGTCCCATGACCATATATAAGGAGGTAAATTGGAAAGTTGCAGTTAACCATTACGAAGAAGGCATTACCTCGGCTTCATATCGATTCAATCCTTGTCCACTACAGTAAGTCTATCCTCCATGAGAGGTTGTTTGCCTCTCATGCTTCATACCATATGAACACTAATATCAATATATTTTTGGACTAGCCAAAAGCTAAAAGAAAATTATGTACGAGCTTCTTTAAAAAAAAATCAATTTATTCAGATTACTAAGAAAAAAATAAAACGCAATATTTGAGATAACATACCCTACACTATAAGCAAATCCTATTAGAAAAAACGAAGGGGCGGGTCAACTTCGGAATCCTATCAAAGTCTTACAAAAGACAGCAATCAAACAGATCCAACAGCATATGAACCAAAATCAAAGATAAGATTCAGAATGAGAAACTTCAGAAAAACAGACAGCGATCAGAACCTAACTTATAACCAAATTTAATACAAATATGAACCGAAAGCAAAAAATATAAATCCAAACAGCAAAAATTGACGAACGCATCTGTTGTCGGAACAAAAGAAACTAGGGCTTATGCCAAAGTTATTGTTCATACTCAGCGGGAGAAGACATCCTGGGTTTCGCAAGACGATCTCGATCTCAATCTCGATTCCACGCACACCAGCTAAGGACGGAAGAACCAGAGAGAGCCTTCTAGTGATTGACGTGGCAAATCAACGAAGACCGGCGGATTGCCGACTGAAAAGGCCTCGAGCAATCGACGTGGCAAAACAATTTCGACCGTCCGATCGTTCGATCGAACGGCAAGGACCATGTTATGTTTACAAAAGGCCCGAGCAATTGACGTGGCAAAATGATTTCGACCGTCCGATCGCTCGATCGAACGGCAAATGAAAAGGCTTTAGGTTTACTAGGAAAAGACACGACCATTTTAAGTAGAAGAAAACACTTTTATAATAAAAAAATTATTTATTATTTTATAAATTTTAAATGAATGAGTTATCGATTTTTATAAATTTCATTATCTTTTACATCGACAATTGAAAAAAAAAAATGATAATCCCAGTCAACCCTAGGGTGATCGATCCGGTTTCATGGAAGTTTCTCACCGACCATCAGGGTAAATCAGGAAATACACGCAGCGGCCAACCCAGACGCCCAGCATCCTTTGATTGTGTTCCCCATTTGGAGGAAAATTCCTACAAATACGCCGTACCTGGGGATCGAATCGCAAGTGTCTGGGTGACAACCTGAATGTCCTACCGCGACACCATTGCCCCGGGGACAACGATTATAGATTCATCATGCACAGTGAAATTAAACTCAATCTTATTTATTTTACAAAATATTACTGTATATCAGCATATATCTTGCAATTAGAATACACTGTATGATATGTTAAGCTTCATCAAGTGAATAAAGTGCGCAGATTTGATGATTAATGATATTTTTTTATAACACAATGAGTATTTGGTGGCAAAAACATAACGTATTTCACAAACATGAACATAACAAATACATTATTCGCTTACAATCTTCTATGATCGTTCTCCAAATTCATGGCAGAAAACTAGAAGAAATTTGGTGATGTTTAACAACCCAAAAATACATTCAAATGATTTCTCAGCCATTAATACTTTATTAGATGTTCATCACATCAAAGCACTTTGTAAATTTTCTAGCAGCAGCGAAGAAAGAAATAACTTGGGCAACTCTGAACTATCAAACCAGTAAATCATAATGATTCCCACCACTGTATAATAATCTAACGGGTTCGCTCTGCTTTCCTTTCCTCGATATCTTGCTAAATTCAGATCCGTATTCAGCTATAGGAATAAATCCGCCGCCCCTTCTTCCATGTGTATGCTGCAGTAGATCAACAATATTCTTCAATTAAAACTATAGCTTTCTTAACATACTAGGATATTTTGGACCGAAATAGGTGCAAAATCAAAGAAGCAACCGAATGAAGAACAACATGTATTAGACAATATCTTAATCCCAAACAATGAAATAATTTACTTTTTCATTTTCACAGAGATTTATGGCAATCAAGTAAAGAAATATCACACAAAAGTACTAAATAAATTGACAATGTTGATTTCCTCAGAACTAAGTTGTTCATAGTGCATTGAATGGCTGGAACTAACAGGCATAGGCTTCGGGCATCGTTGGTTGGCCAAACGACAAACAAGGTATCAATTTGTTAAGTGTGAAACCTGTGTAGGTTATTTAAACTAGATTTTGGCTATATAGAGCTTGTTACATATTAGAAGTTTACAGAGGACAAGATTTCTAAATCTCAACCAAGGTTTCAAAATGCAGTTTCATCATTAAACCAAAGGTTTTGTCTTGGTGTCAACCTATGCCAATACATGGTGCTAATAGGCATGGGTAGGCCTTGCTGATTGGTTTATTGGTGGAGGGGGGCGGGAGAGGAAGAGGAAGAACCAAAAGCAGAAGAAATCTACCATTCAGTTCGCAATTCTTTTAGTCAGTCAACCCAGTGTTCTTAATTCTAATGTTTCCATCAAATTTGGTCTTCCAAGTCAACAGTTAGAAAATTGAGATCTCGCCTTAGGTTGCTTTCCAACATGGTTCCGTTAGTGCCATGTTTTGGTGTTGCTTCAGTGTTGATTCCTAAGCTGAATGATTTAGACTATAACTGAGTTTTAAAACACTATCCCATTTAAGCATACTTTGAATTAGAAAAGTATCCATCCATTATTATTTCAATACCAATGTCGAAATGGTGCTTCATCAATGACAAATGAACATAGTAGGAGCTAAGTACATTGACACATGTAATGGTAGGCTATTCTTCAATCAGCACGTGTTGCACATATAACATAAAACCATAAGGCATAAAACAAATTCTTGAGGAAAACTAGCTCCTAAACAAGTTTTCCCAATGGCATTCAGGGTCAGTAATTCTGTAGTATATAGTTCCCACAGAACATCATCCATATACAGCACAACGGCAAGGTCATCAGCTGACATTCAAACACTGAAACAAAAAGGAAGAAACCAAGGAATATGGTCTAAGAAGAAGATGCAGTAACTAATGAATTATCTAATGCCACCACCTTGAAATAGTTCAATGATTCAGAAATTAAAATGCATCAGAAATTTTACGTTGTACAAGTGCATATATCTACTAATGTGGACATAACCAACATTAAGAGCACATTTACAATTTCTGAATTGACTGTGGTTCTAGAACCAATAACTTTAACAAATCAGAAACTTACTTCATGCTCAGGTATATAAACAATGATGGGTTGCTGGTACAGTTTGGACAATGCCTGAAGACAAACTTAATATTAGATGAAATTTCAACATTTAAATGGTTTTATATATATATATATATAAATTATATATATGTGTACACATTGTAAGTCAACAGAGAGACCAGAGGAGAAGAAAGAAACAGTACGCTAAGGGTATGAGTTGGAAGGAGCAATATTGTTTATCAATGTATATCACAAGGCAAGTTTTGTACCCATTCAAACAAGATTAGTTAGCATCAATATGTTTTGAAACATTTCAACGTGCTTATAAAGTTTGATATTGTTCTTAATATGGTGGCCCTTCTACTTTTAATTCTCTCATACATGTTGATTTAAGTTTTTAGTCCGATTGAGCCTTCTTTCTCCAAAAACATTGAATTTTTAACAAAATGCCCAAGAATAGAAAAGTTTCCAAACTCTACCACAGTTACAGTGGTGAACATTTTCAACCTAAAATTCACAAGTCAAGCAGAAGACCCAGAGTGAGATTGGAAACCTAAATCGAGGAGCCAAATTGAGAAGACAAAATGCAAAGACTAACTTGAGAATAAAGTCAGGCTTTAGTTAGTAGAATGGGATTTCCCACAAGATCACAAACAGGTATATGTCAAAATGAACACAATGAAGTTAGAAATTTGGAAATAGAACTTCCTTCCCTTGTATATGTATGTAGCCTTGAATGTTTATCTATATCATGGTAAGAATAATGACATAAGGGTATTCAGTAAATTTACCAACAACTCTGACTCTCCTCCCCAAAAATCAGATCGTCCAATACGTTGGCAGTATCTGAAAATGACAGTGCTCAAAACAAATTAGGAAGTTGTTAATAAGGATAATAGCAAATGCACACATAGACTCACTGTTTCAATGATTCATCCACAGTGATCGCTATAACTGTTTCCACATACTTGTGTCGTTCAGTTTCACTGTCACATATTATCTTTTTGACTGCCATACGTAACTCATCTAGATAATTTGAGATATTAAGTTATACAAGATGACAAGCTAGGATTTTGAGTAGAAAACAGAACCAAAAGCATGCAAGTAAAGGAAGAGTTGAACTGAAGAGCAGCTCACAAGGATATAATAAAAATGCAAACAAACAAAACAAATTTTGAAGCATCAGTAGCCATTACATCCCGAACATTGAGAATATATTAAACATTCTTAGCTATAATAGAGCTGTCCAACTTCCATTAAATAGATATTATAAATCCCGTCCCGCAAGAAAAATAACACACTACCTGCATCCTCCTCCTCTTGTCTTGAGCTAAGTGCCAATCCTTTATAATTTGCCATTCCCTTTGCCTAAAAGAATAAGTTGATGACTGATGAATCATTTCCATAGTGCGACAAACAAAAAATTTAGCTAGCAAACATTCAGCTGTGCTTCAATCTGGGATTAAATTTTAAGCATTAGAGATAGATTTCGACATGAAAAATGGGGAATCCAAAAAAGTCTAGTCAATGCACAATCCAAGTGTTTGCTTTCTTGATAAAGAATAACATGAAGCAACATACTTCTACAGCATTCAGTGCAGCATCAGTTTTTTAATCCGGCCTCTCCTAAGAGATGACATTTATCGTGGAACTATTATCTCAAAATATCATAAATTAAACGCAAACGATGAATCTGAAGATAATTAACATAAAAGAAATATGAAGAACAAATTTCAAGGTTAATC
The DNA here is from genome assembly GCF_044706935.1 of Curcuma longa. Taxonomy (NCBI): domain Eukaryota; kingdom Viridiplantae; phylum Streptophyta; class Magnoliopsida; order Zingiberales; family Zingiberaceae; genus Curcuma; species Curcuma longa. The sequence goes on from NC_133874.1 coordinate 9,041,821, forward strand.
AACAAAGAATAAATTGTACCAGGGCACGGAACATGCACCGACCGTCGCCTGTGATTTTGTGAACTGCGTAGCGCTCTACTTTCTTTCTTCTCGCCGGCAAGACATCCCCTTCCCTTAAATCCAAAATAAAAAAGAAAAGAAAAGAAAAGTAATCGATTAAACAAAAGGAATGCCCATTAGTGAATTCCGGATAAAAAAGACTTTGGAACGAATATAAAAGTACAAGGGGGGACCGATCCTAGCAAAAAATCGGACGCTGGAAGCAGGCATGGGAACCGGCGTCGGGAGGAGCTCGAAATGAGCGGTTCCATTTCTCAGCTGCTCAAGGAGAACTTCTGCAAACTCATATGAACGATTCTTTTGGACCCAGAAAACCTACTGAACGATAGAAGCGAAGAAGAAGGTCGAGATACAGTTCGAGAGGTACCATTCGAAGGAAGCCTTCCGCCTTTCACTGCCATAGAATGAGAAGGAATCGGAAGAAGGATTCTGCGGCGACGAGGTAGCGGAGCGGGGAAGACGGCGACCGTGTCCAATCTGATCAACTTATAGGGGTAAAAATTTAAAAAACACCCCTAATTATTATAATATCCTATTATATATATTTTTATTAAAAGTACGAGTTGTTGTAGCGAAAGTAGTTGCTTTAAAATAAATTATTTTTTAAGTCAACTTACTAGACAAATTTTATATTTTTTATCAAAAAATTATTTTTATCAACTTATTTAATATTATTTAAATTTGATCGACATAAATTTAAAAAAATAAAATCACTATAAAATTAAAATCCATTAAATATTGTAGCAGCTCGTTGTCGTTACTTTGAATGCTAAAGAAAGTGATTTTCAACTACTACTAAATTACTACTATAATAATTTTAAATATATTTAAATGATTTTATTAAAGTTCAGATAATTTTAATTAAGTTTATATAAAAATATTTTTACCAAATTAAATTGATTTTTTAAATATAGTATATTTGTTACTGTAATTTTCTAGATATTTCACCATAGTAATAGAAATCTTTCTCATAATAAAGAGCGAGATGTCGAAGTCTTCTCTTTATTTTTCTCATAATGTGACGATTCCTATGAAAAATAATAAACATCAAAAAGTACATCAAGAGTTTTCCAAAAAATCACTATGATGTCTAATTCAATTATGATATTTTGATAATAAAGAAAAATAATACGAGAAAGTTGAGTTAATTCGAGAATTCCTTTTACGTGGAGTATATATTTGGTCTTTTATAAATGTGAGGTACTTGCGGAATACAGCATGTCAAACTGTTTGAGAAATCGAGAAGTCGGCAACTCAATTGGTCAAGTCGGTTCGGTAGGTCAAATTGTTTAAGAAGTTGAGAGATCTAGGAGTCACTTTTAATTGAAAATTTTTTATGGAAATGTGAATCTATATTGAAAAGACTCTCTTGATAGATTAATCTTAATTGACAAGACAGAAAATTAATATTTATAAGAAAGATTCTGACAGTTCATAATATTTTTATGAAGTTCATAATATTTTTATATGAAAATGAAGTCTTAATGACCCCTCGAGAGGCGAGAGTGGACCTTAGATCCATTCAAAATTGACTCAAAGATTATAAATATACACCATATAAGTACAAAGGACAAGTATTGATTAAAAATTGTCAAATCAAATTTATTAAAATCAAATAAACTTATAAAAAATGACCAAAGTCAGTCGATTGATTTCTATTATTAAAATCGAATAAACTTATAAAAAATGACCAAACTCAGTCGATTGATTTTTATTATTAAAAGTGAATAAATTGACGGTTTGATAAATTTAATTTAATCGATTTTTAAATTAAAGTCTTAAAAAAGGAGCGGGTCAACTTCGGAATCCTATCAAAGTCTTACAAAAAGGCAGCTATCAAACAGATCCAACAGCATATGAACCAAAATCAAAGATAACAATTTCGACCGTCCGATCGTTCAATCGAACGGCAAGGACCATGTTATGTTTACAAAAGGCCCGAGCAATCGACATGGCAAAATGATTTCCACCGTCCGATAGGCTTTTGGTTTACTAGGAAAAGAGAGGGAAGCTAATGAAATAAAGGAACAAGGAATTGAAAATCGGGGAGTTTGGTTTGGTCATTTTTTATTTTTATTTTTTTTATTTTCTAAAAATTATTGTTTACTTTGTATTTTCCAATTTCATTCTCTAGAAAATTAGAAGACATTCTCTAGGAAAATAGAAAATAATAAAATATTATTTTATGTGGAAAATAAAAACTACAGGAAAATATAAAAATGCGGCGTTTTCCTCCTTCTCTATCGTCGCCTCCACCTCCTTCTCCGCGATCATCTCCAGCGCCGCCCGCACGACGACGAGCTCCTCGCCAGCCACCGACTCCTTTTGCACTTCCTCGATCGACGCTCCGCCCTCCTCCTCAATCGGCCATGACCCGACTCCTAAGGTTCCGATGGCGAGAAAACCCTCGAAGATCTCCTCCATCATCGGATCCCCCTGCTGCCGCCTCATCCCTCGTACAACTCCGCATCGAGACCGAGGCCTCACGCGCGAGCATGAAAAGGCTCATATTGTCGGCGCCGGTGGAGATCCTCATCAAGCGGCTTCCGCCCACTGATGCAGATACACGCGCCTGCTAGCCCTAGCCGTGCCGAAGAGCACACTTTAGCAGATGAACGCGGTATGCAACTAAGGTACACCTCTCACAAGTTTTCCATTTCAGGCTTATGTTGTGGTAATACATTACACACTAAGATACGTGGGCCTATAGGTTGACATGGCAGAGCTCCGGGAGAAGCTTCTCTCCCGCTACAGCAATTCTGAATTTTGTTACTTTATATCTAATTATTTGATAGAAAAATTTATCATGAAATATCTATTCATATGAAATAATTATTTTAAATTCAAAATGAAATAATTATTCATTAATCTATTTTGAAACTAATTTTACTTATCTATTTCATTTTCTTTCCTATAACATAATCGATTATTTTAATAATTTAATTAGACCAACTAAATAATAAATTGGTTCGGTCGGTACTCGTAGATGTGGTCAATTAATCTAATTATATTGAACATTTCAAATTATTTTAAAAATATTTTTTATTAAAAAAATTATTTTATTTATAATTTTTTATATTAACAAATCAAACGTATTTTCTAATTTTCTTTTTAAAAAAATAGAAAACAGTATATCATACCAAACACATTTTCTATTTTCTAAAAACTAGATCAGAAAATAGAAAAATAGAAATAGAAAATGAAAAACAGAAAATAAAAAAAAATTCAAACCAAATGCCTTCTAATTTTCTTCTTTGAAAAAAAAAATGATAAATCTTAATTAACCTCATTAGTGTTATTATAAGGGATCAAACCACAAGTGCCTAGGTAACAATCTAACGGGGAAGACGGCGACCGTGTCCAATCTGATCAACTTATATGTGTAAAAATTTAAAAAACACCCCTAATTATTATAATTGTTAAAAGTACTTTTTATTTTTAAAAAAAATAAAAAATAATATCCTATTATATATATTTTTATTAAAAGTACGAGTTGTTGTAGCGAAAGTTGTTGCTTTAAAATAAATTATTTTTAAGTCAACTTACTAGACAAATTTTATATTTTTTTATCAAAAAATTATTTTTATTAACTTATTTAATATTATTTAAATTTGATACACGTAACTTTTAAAAAATAAAATCATTATAAAATTAAAATCCATTAAATATTGTAACAGTTCTTTGTCGTTACTTTGAATGTTAAACAACTATTAAGTTAAGTGATTTTCAACTACTACTAAATTACTACTATAATAATTTTAAATATATTTAAGGAATTTTATTAAAGTTCAGATAATTTTAATTAAGTTTATATAAAAATATTTTTATCAAATTAAATTGATTTTTTTAATATAGTATATTTGTTACTATTGTTGTCTAGATATTTCACTGCAGTAATAGAAATCCTTATCGCAATAAAGAGTGATGATGTTGAAATTTTTTTTCACTTTTTCTCGTAATGTGACGATTTCTATTCTCGCAATAAGGAGTGATGATGTCGAAGTCTTCTCTTCACTTTTTTTTATAATGTGATGATTTATGTGAAGTAACAAACATCAAAAGATTTACTAAGAGTTCCAAAAGAAATCACTCTAATGCCTAATTCATCCTGATATTTTGATAATAAAGAAAAAGTAATATAAGAAAGTTGAGTTAATTCGAGAATGGCTTATGTGTCGAGCATATATTTGATTTTTTATAAATGTGAGGTACTTGTAGAACACAACATATCAAACTGTTCGGGAAATCGAAAAGTCTGCAACTCAATTACTCAAGTCGGTTCGGTAGATCAAACTGTTCAAGAAGTTGAGAGATTAGGGAATCGGATCCGTGGTTCGATCTCCAGCTACGACGTATTTGTAAAAATTTTCTTTCAAATAGGGAACGCAATCAAAGGATGTTGGACATCTGGATTGGCTACCGTATGTGCTTCCTGATTTACCCTGGTAATCAGTGGGAAACTTCTATGGGACCGAATCGGCCACCCCTAAAAATTAAGTCCATGAGATTAACTGAGATTTATCATTTTTTTTTTATAGAAAGGTCCATCTATATTAAGAAGACTCCCCCATAGATCAATTTTAGTTGGCAAGACAGAAAATTAATATTTGTGAAGAAGATTTTTCGAGGGAGATTGGCTCTACAGTTCACGTATCATGTGAAGTTCATAATATTTTTATATGAAAATGAAGTCTCGAGATCCGTTCAAAATTGACCAAAGATTATAAATATCCATATAAGTACCAAGGACAAGCATTGATTAAAATCAAGCCTGTCAAATCAAATTTATTAAAATCGAATAAACTTATAAAAAATGACCAAACTCAGTCTATTGATTTCTTTTATTAAAATCGAATTAACTTATAAAAAATGACCAAACTCAGTCGATTGATTTTTATTATTAAAATCGAATAAATTGACGGTTTGATAAATTTAATTTAATCGATTGTTAAATTAAAGTTACAAAATACAGCAATCAAACAGATCCAACAGCATATGAACCAAAATCAAAGACAAGAACAATCGACGTGGCAAAACAATTTCGACCGTCCAATCGTTCGATCTAACGGCAAGGATCATGTTATGTTTACAAAAGGCCCCAGCAATCGACGTGGCAAAATGATTTCGACCGTCCGATCGCTCGATCGAACGGCAAATGAAGAGGCTTTTGGTTTACTAGGAGAAGAGAGGGAAGGTAATGAGACAAAGGGACAAAAGGAATTGAAAACCTATTTTTCTTCTTTGACAAGACCATTTTAAGTAGAAGAAAACACTTAGATTATAATAAAAAAAAATTATTATAATTTTATAAATTTTAAATGAATGAGTTATCGATATTTATAAATTTCATTATCTTTTACAATGACAATTGTAGATTCATCATACACACTCAAATTAAACTCAATCTTATTATTTTACAAAATATTACTGTATATCAGTGAATATCCTGCAATTACAATACACTGTATGATATGTTAAACTTCATCAAGTGAATAAAGTCCGCAGATTTAATGATTAATAATTTTTTTTATAACACAATGAGTATTTGGTGGCAAAAACATAATGTATTTCACAAACATCAACATAACAAATACATTATTCGCTTACTATCTTCTATGATCGTTCTCCAAATTCATGGCAGAAAACTAGAAGAAATTTGGTGATGTTTAACAGCCCAAAAATACATTCAAATGATTTCTCAGCCATTAATATTTTATTAGACGTTCATCACATCAAAGCACTTTGTAATTTTCTAGCAGCAGCGAAGAAAGAAATAACTTGGGCAACTCTGAACTATCAAACCAGTAAATCATAATGATTCCCACCACTGAATAATAATCTAATGGGTTCCCTTTGCTTTCGTATCCACAATTTCTTGCTAAATTCAGATCCGTATTCCTCTATAGGAATAAATCCGCCACCCCTTCCTCCATGTGTATGCTGCATCAATAACATTCTTCAGTTAAAACTATAGCTTTCTTAACATACTAGGATATTTTGGACCGGAAAAGGTGCAAAATCATAGAAGAAACAAAATGAAGAACATCATGTATTAGACAATGTCTTAATCTCAAACAATGAAATAATTTACTTTTTCATTTTCACAGAGATTTATGACAATCAAGTAAAGAAATATCACACAAAAGTACTAAATAGATTGACAATGTTGATTTCCTCAGAACTAAGTTGTTCATAGTGCATTGAATGGCTGGAACTAACAGGCATAGGCTTCGGGCATCGTTGGCCAAACGACCAACGACAAACAAGGTATCAATTTGTTAAGTGTGAAACCTGTGTAGGTTAGTTAAACTAGATTTTGGCTATATAGAGCTTCTTACATATTAGAAGTTTACAGAGGACAAGATTTCTAAATCTCAACCAAGGTTTCAAAATGCAGTTTCATCATTGAACCAAAGGTTTTGTCTTGGTGTCAATAGGCATGGGTAGGCCTTGCTGATTGGTTTATTGGTGGAGGGGGACAGCCGGACAGGAGAGGAAGAGGAAGAACCAAAAGCAGAAGAAATCTACCATTCAGTTCGCAATTCTTTTAGTCAGTCAACTCAGTGTTCTTAATTCTCATGTTTCCATCAAATTTGGTCTTCCAAGTCAACAGTTAGTCAGTTGAGATCTCGCCTTGGGTTGCTTTCCAACATGGTTCTGTTAGTGCCATGTTTTGGTGTTGCTTCAGTGTTGATTGCTAAGCTGAATGATTTAGACTATAACTGAGTTTTAAAACACTATCCCATTTAAGCATACTTTGAATTAAAAAAGTATCCATCCATTATTATTTCAATACCAATGTCGAAATGGTGCTTCATCATGACAAATGAACATAGTAGAAGCTAAGTACATTGAAAACACATGTAATGGTAGGCTATTCTTCAATCAGCACGTGTTGCAGATATAACATAAAACCATAAGGCATAAAATAAATTCTTGAGGAAAACTAGCTCCTAAACAAGTTTTCCCAATGACATTCAGAGTCAATAATTCTGTAGTATATAGTTCCCGAAGAACATCATCCATCTACAGCACAACGGCAAGGTCATCAGCTGACATTCAAACACTGAAACAAAAAGGAAAAAACCAAGGAATATGGTCTAAGAAGAAGATGCAGTAACTAATGAATTATCTAATGCCATCACCTTGAAATAGTTCAATGATTCAGAAATTAAAATGCATCAGAAATTTTACGTTGTACAAATGCATATATCTACTAATGTGGACATAACCAACATTAAGAGCGCATTTATAATTTTTGAATTGACTGTGGTTCTAGAACCAATAACTTTAACAAATCAGAAACTTACTTCATGCTCAGGTTTATAAACAATGATGGGTTGCTGGTACAGTTTGGACAATACCTGAAGACAAACTTAATATTAGATGAAATTTCAACATTTAAATGGTTATATATATACACATTGCAAGTTAACAGATAGACCAGAGGAGAGGACAGAAACAGTACGCTAAGGGTATGAGTTGGAAGGAGCAATATTGTTTATTAATGTATATCACAAGGCAAGTTTTGTACCCATTCAAACAAGATTAGTTAGCATCAATATGTTTTGAAACATTTCAACGTGCTTCTAAAGTTTCATATTGTTCTTAATATGGTGGCCCTTCTACTTTTAATTCTCTCATACATGTTGATTTAAGTTTTTAGTCCGATTGAGCCTTCTTTCTCCAAAAACATTGAATTTTTAACAAAATGCCCAAGAATAGAAAAGTTTCCAAACTCTACCATAGTTACAGTGGTGAACATTTTCAACCTAAAATTCACAAGTCAAGTAGAAGACCCAGATTGAGATTGGAAACCTAAATCGAGTAGCCAAATTGAGAAGACAAAATGCAAAGACTAACTTGAGAATAAAGTCAGGCTTTAGTTAGTAGAATGGGATTTCCCACAGGATCACAAACAGGTATATGTCAAAATGAACACAATGAAGTTAGAAATTTGGAAATAGGACTTCCTTCCCTTGTATATGTATGTAGCCTTGAATGTTTATCTATATCATGGTAAGAATAATGACATATGGGTATTCAGTAAATTTACCATCAACTCTGACTTTCCTCCCAAAAAATCAGATTCTCTAATACGTTGACAGTATCTGAAAATGACAGTGCTCAAAACAAATTAGGAAGTTGTTAATAAGGATAATAGCAAATGCACACATAGACTCACTGTGTCAATGATACATCCACAGTGATCGCTTTAAATGCTTCCTCATACTTGTGCCATTCAGTTTCACTGCTACATATTATCTTTTTGACTGCCATACGTAACTCATCTAGATAATTTGAGATATTAAGTTATACAAGATGACAAGCTAAGATTTTGAGTAGAAAACAGAACCAACAGCATGCAAGTAAAGGAAGAGTTGAAATGAAGAGCAACTCACAAGGATATAATAAAAATGCAAACAAACAAAACAAATTTTGAAGCATCAGTTGCCATTACATCTTGAACATTGAAAATATATTAAACATTCTTATCTATAATAGAGCTATCCAACTTCCATTAAATAGATAATATAAATCCCGTCCCACAAGAAAAATAACACACTACCTGCATCCTCCTCCTCTTGTCTTGAGCTAAGTGCCAATCCTTTATGATTTGCCATTCCCTTTGCCTAAAAGAATAAGTTGATGACTGATGAATCATTTCCATAGTGCGACAAACAGAAAATTTAGCTAGCAAACATTCAGCTGTGCTTCAATCTGGGATTAAATTTTAAGCATTAGAGATAGATTTCGACATGAAAAATGGGGAATCCAAAAAAGTCTAGTCAATGCACAATCCAAGCGTTTGCTTTCTTGATAACGAATAACATGAAGCAACATACTTCTACAGCAGTCAGTGCAGCATCAGTTTTTTAATCCGGCGTCTCCACAGAGACGACATTTATCGTGGAACTATTATCTCAAAATAGCATAAATTAAACGCAAACGATGCATATGAAGATAGTTAATGTTACGGGAATAACCCATGGGGTCCCCTGGTTCTACTCGAGTCTGATCCTGGTCTCACCCAAAGGCCCATCGGCGGCATCTTTAGGCTTGATTGACCAAGTGCTCTCTCTGTCTACTCGTTCGAGGAAGCCATTGAATGACATCTCATTCGGCCGAATCCTCCATTCGGCCATGTCTCATTCGGCCATGTCCCCATTCGGCCATGTCCTCATTCGGCCATGTCCTCATTCGGCCATGTCACCATTCGGCCATGTCCTCATTCGGCCATGTCTCATTCGGCCATGTCCTCCATTCGGCCATGACCTCATTCGGCCATGTCCCCATTCGGCCATGTCTCCATTCGGCCATGTCTCCATTCGGCCGAATCCTCCATTCGGCCATGACCTCATTCGGCCATCTCATCCCCATTCGCCCATGTCCTCATTCGGCCATGTCTCCATTCGGCCGAATCCTCCATTCGGTCATGACCTCATTCGGCCATATCTCCATTCGATTCCATGTCCTCATTCGGCCATGCCATGTCCCATTCGGCCATATCTCCATTCGGTCATGTCCTCATTCGGCCATGTCCCCATTCGGTCATGTCCTGCCCTGCTCTGCACTGCTCCGTCTGCTATGCGTGGTGCGCTGTCTGCTCGAGCCACGCATGTGCCAGAGGCACCGTCGCAGGCTCTGCGTGCCCTGCTTTGCACTGCTCCGTCTGCTATGCGTGGTGCGCTGTCTGCTCGAGCCACGCATGTGCCAGAGGCACCGTCGCAGGCTCTGCGTGCCCTGCTCTGCGCTGCTCCGTCTGCTATGCGTGGTGCGCTGCCGAGTCACTGAGTGGCCGGATCGCTCAGGCGACCACCGCCCTTGCCCTTCAAACCTCCCATCAAGCCGAATCGTCGGATCGCCCCACAGTGCCCTGGCATATCCCATCATGACTCTGACAAGCCCACACCCCCATTTATTATCGCCATCCTTCTGACACCCGCATGGGCCATGACAAGATGACTACTTACCGGCGATGGGACAGGGAACTCGATTGTCCCTGACACTTCATTAATCATGATGGGACCTTCCTTAAATGATGACGTGACAGGTATACACGCTCATCTCCCCTTAAAACGACCACTCCCTCCTCCACAGGTAACTTCTTCAACTTATACTCTTCTCTTACGCTCAAGCTCCTCATATACTGTTCATCTTCTTCTTTATATCGCCGTACTTGACTTGAGCGTCGGAGTGGTCGCGCCAGGACACCCCCTGGCTTTCCTACTCACGTTCCTTGTGTTCGCAGGTCTTGGAGGTCTTACCGCACTCAACCCATCTTCCTGTTCCACGCCGACGACGGGGAAGGTCCGGTGACTTGTCCAGCAGTCAGTTTCAACCGGAATATATTTTGGCGCCGTCTGTGGGAACACTTCAACGTCCGGATTTGAAACGCCAATGGACGATCCTCATCGACCTCCTCCCCTCACTATGACGCAGGAAGATTTTGACAGGACGGTGGCCTCTCCCGTCCTAGCGCTCTCCAGACAGCAGCCGGAAGCGCCGGCCTCTCCTTCACGACTTCCCTCCCTTTCCGCGGAAGCTCCGCCGGCGCCGGTCCACAGGCTGTTCGAATCTGCAGAAGCCCACCAAAGCCAGGCCCACCAGAGCCAGGCCCACAGGCCCAGGTCCCTCAGGCTCAAGCCCATCCGGCCCCGACCCACCAGGCCCCGGCCCACCAGGCTTAGGTCCAGGCCCGGCCCTACATCGACGCTACGCATCTCAAGCCGATGCAGATGGCAAGGACTCAATCAGGCCATGGAACGCTACACATCTCCGGCCTTACCGCATTTAGCGGTTCAAGAACACTAAGTGTCATGGTATGTACTTTACTTTCCTACACTTGAATAATAAGGATACTTCCGCAGGCCCGCCCCGCGCCAAGGCTCTTCAGCCATTCCCAATACTCTCCCGACTCGAACGTAGTCGCGGATCGAGCCAACCTAGGTCTCGGACCTACTCCATCGACATTAATTAGGTCTCGGACCTACTCCATCGACAATAATTAGGTCTCGGACCTACTCCATCGACATTATTTAGGTCTCGGACCTACTCCATCGACAATAATTAGGTCTCGGACCTACTCCATAGACATTATTTAGGTCTCGGACCTACTCCATCGATAATAATTAGGTCTCGGACCTATTCCATCGACATTATTTAGGTCTCGGACCTACTCCATCGACTTTACTTAGGTCTCGGACCTACGCCATCGACAATATTTAGGTCTCGGACCTACGCCATCGACAATACTTAGGTCTCGGACCTACGCCATCGACACTACTCTCCCGACTCGGACATAGTCGTGGATCGAGCTAATTCAGGTCTCGGACCTGCGCCATCGACAATTGCCCTTTTTAGGGTTCAGCCTCTCTGCGGCCTCACTCATCCAAGGCTTCTCAGCCATTCATCCAAGGCTCTCAGCCATTCATCCGAGGCTTCTCAGCCACTCATCCGAGGCTTCTCAGCCATTCATCCAAGGCTTCTCAATCATTCATCCAAGACTTTCAGTTATTCATCCGAGGCTTCTCAGCCACTCATCTGAGGCTTCTCAGCCACTCATCCAGGCTCTCAGCCATTCATCCGAGGCTCTCAGTCATTCATCCGAGGCTTCTCAGCCATTCATCCAAGGCTTCTCAACCATTCATCCAAGGCTCTCATCCATTCATCCAAGGCTTTCAGTCATTCATCCGAGGCTTCTCAGCCACTCATCCGAGGCTTCTCAGCCACTCATCCAGGCTCTCAGCCACTCATCCAAGCTCTCAGCCACTCATCCGAGGCCTCTCAACCACCCATGCCAGACTCTGATTTGGACTAGGACTTGCCTCTCTCCACGTGAGCTCACCGCCATACCGCCACGTGTCCTTCGCTGATCACCACTTCTCCACTCAGCATAACTACCCAGCTATTCGAGTCGCTAAACCAGACTTTGATGTAGATCAGACTCGAGTAACGACTCAATCTAGTCAGTTCGACTTATGCTCCATTCGACTAGACTAGCGGAGAGGCTTATGTTACGGGAATAACCCATGGGGTCCCCTTGGTTCTATTCGAGTCTGATCCTGGTCTCACCCAAAGGCCCATCGGCGGCATCTTTAGGCTTGATTGACCAAGTGCTCTCTGTCTACTCGTTCGAGGAAGCCATTGAATGACATCTCATTGTCCTCATTCGGCCATGTCCTCATTCGGGCCATTCGACCGAATCCTCCATTCGGCCATGCCATTCGGCCATGTCCTCATTCGGCCATGTCTCCATTCGGCCGCCAATCCTCCATTCGGCCATGACCTCATTCGGCCATCATTCGGCCATGTCCCCATTCGGCCATGTCCTCATTCGGCCATGTCTCCATTCGGCCGAATCCTCCATTCGGTCATGACCTCATTCGACCATATCTCCATTCGGCCATATCTTCATTCGGCCATATCTCCATTCGGCCATGTCCCCATTCGGTCATGTCCTCATTCGGCCATGTCCTCATTCGGCCATGTCCCCATTCGGTCATGTCCTCATTCGACCATGTCCCCATTCCATGTCCTGCCCTGCTCTGCACTGCTCCGTCTGCTATGCGTGGTGCGCTGTCTGCTCGAGCCACGCATGTGCCAGAGGCACCGTCGCAGGCTCTGCGTGCCCTACTCTGCACTGCTCCGTCTGCTATGCGTGGTGCGCTGTCTGCTCGAGCCACGCATGTGCCAGAGGCACCGTCGCAGGCTCTGCGTGCCCTGCTCTGCGCTGCTCCGTCTGCTATGCGTGGTGCGCTGCCGAGTCACTGAGTGGCCGGATCGCCAGCCGGCCACCGCCCTTGCCCTTCAAACCTCCCATCAAGCCGAATCGTCGGATCGCCCCACAGTGCCCTGGCATATCCCATCATGACTCTGACAAGCCCACACCCCCATTTATTATCGCCATCCTTCTGACACCCGCATGGGCCATGACAAGATGACTACTTACCGGCGATGGGACAGGGAACTCGATTGTCCCTGACACTTCATTAATCATGATGGGACGTTCCTTAAATGATGACGTGACAGGTATACACGCTCATCTCCCCTTAAAACGACCACTCCCTCCTCCACAGGTAACTTCTTCAACTTATACTCTTCTCTTACGCTCAAGCTCCTCATATACTGTTCATCTTCTTCTTTATATCGCCGTACTTGACTTGAGCGTCGGAGTGGTCGCGCCAGGACACCCCCTGGCTTTCTTACTCACGTTCCTTGTGTTCGCAGGTCTTAGAGGTCTTACCGCACTCAACCCATCTTCCTGTTCCACGCCGACGACAGGGAAGGTCCGGTGACTTGTCCAGCCGCCAGTTTCAACCGGAACAGTTAACATAATAGAAATATGAAGAACAAATTTCAAGGGTAATCAACAAAGAAGAAATTGTACCAGGGCACGGAACATGCACCGACCGTCGCCTGTGATTTTGATAACTTCGTAGCTCTCTACTTTCTTTGTCGCCCGCGAGACACCCCCTCCCCTTGAATCCAGTGTCGCCGGCGAGACACCCCGTCCCCTTGAATCCAAAATTAAAAAAAAAAGAAAATAAAAGAAATCGATTATACAAAAGGAATGCCCTTTAGTGAATTCCGGATAAAAAGGACTTTGGAACAAATATAAAAGTACAAGGTGGAAGCGGTCCTAGCAAAAAATCGGACGTCGGAAGCAGGCATGGGAACCGGCGAAGGGAGGAGCTCGAACTGAGCGGTTCCATTTCTCAGCTGCTCAAGGAGAACTCCTGCAAACTCATATGAACGATTCTTTTGGACCCAGAAAACCTACTGAACGATAGAAGCGAAGAAGGTCGAGATACAGTTCGAGAGGTACCATTCGAAGGAAGCCTTCCGCCTTTCGCTGCCATATAATGAGAAGGAATCGGAAGAAGGATTCTGCGGCGACTGAGGTAGCGGAGCGGGGAAGACGGCTTATACGGGTAAAAATTATAAAAAACACCCCTAATTATTATAATCGTTAAAAAGTACTTTTTATTTTTAAAAAAAATAAAAAAATAATATCCTATTATATATATTTTTATTAAAAGTACGATTGGTTGTAGCAAAAGTAGTTGCTTTAAAATAAATTATTTTTTAAGTCAACTTACTAAACAAATTTTATATTTTTTATCAAAAAATTATTTTTATTAACTTATTTAATATTATTTAAATTTGATCGACATGACTTTTAAAAAATAAAATTATTATAATATTAAAATCCATTAAATATCGTAGCAGGTCGTTGTCGTTGCTTTGAATGCTAAACAACTATTAAGTTAACTGATTTTCAACTGCTACTAAATTACTACTATAATAATTTTAAATATATTTAAGTGATTTTATTAAAGTTCAGATAATTTTAATTAAGTTTATATAAAATTTTTTTTATCAAATTAAATTGATTTTTTAATATAGTATATGTGTTACTATTGTTATCTAGATATTTCATCGTGATAATAGAAATCCTTTAGCGATGATGTCGAAATTTTCTCTTCACTTTTTCTCATAATGTGATGATTTATGTGAAGTAATAAATATCAAAGGTTCATCAAGAGTTCCTCAAATAAACCACTCTGATGCCTCATCTTGATATTTTGATTATAAAGAAAAAATAATATGAGAAAGTTGAGTTAATTTGAGAATCCTTTTTGTGCGGATAGGGGTGTAATTAAACCGAACCGAGCTGAACAATAAAAGGCTCGAGTTCGAGCTTGATTCATTTTCCCTACGTTCGAGTTCGATTTAAGCTTTAATTCTTAAGCTCGAGTTCGACTCGTAATGAAATTAAATAGTTCGCGAACGACTCGAGCTCGATTCAAAAATGACTTATTTTAAAATTAAACGAGTTTAGTTTGAACTTGGTTCAAAAATAATTTATTTAAAAAGTTAAACGAGCTTAATTCGAGCTTGACTCGTTAATATATAATATTTATAATTCATGTATATATATATATATATACACACACGTTCGCGAAACTCTTGACGAACACGTTCGTGAAACCTTAAACTAACATGTTCGCAAGCTCACAAACCAAGTACTGTTAAGCTCGAGCTCGTCTTAATAATATTTTCGAGCTCGAAATCAGGATCGAACTCGGCTCGTTAACTTAATTGAATGAATTCAAACGATTTTTTTTTTAAATCGACACTCGAATAGCTCGCGAGTAGCTTAACTTGTTTACACCACTATGCTTGGAGCATATATTTGGTCTTTTATAAACGTGAGGTACTTGCGAAACACAACATGTCAGACTTTGGTAAATTGAGAAGTCAGCGACTCAATTGGTCAAGTCGATTCGGTAGGTCAGATTGTTCGAGAAATTGAGAGATTAGCGAATCAGCCTTGTTAGATAAGTTTCTACGGAAAGATCAATATAGCTATATTGATAAGACTCGTCGAGAGATGGTTGGCAAGATGGAAAATTAACATT
Source organism: Curcuma longa (assembly GCF_044706935.1). Lineage (NCBI taxonomy): Eukaryota > Viridiplantae > Streptophyta > Magnoliopsida > Zingiberales > Zingiberaceae > Curcuma > Curcuma longa. The sequence goes on from NC_133874.1 coordinate 9,057,306, forward strand.
TGTGGGGAAGATTCCTCGAGCGAGATTGACTTGGCAGTCGACATATCACGTGAAGTTCATAATATTTTCATATGAAAATGAAGTCTTAATGACCCCTCGAGAGTCGAGTGGATCTCAAATCCGTTCAAAATTGACCCAAAGATTATAAATATCCATATATGTACTAAGGACAAGCATTGATTAAAATCGAGCCTGTCAAATCAAATTTATTAAAATCGAATAAACTTATAAAAAATGACCAAACTCAGTCGATTGATTTTTATTATTAAAATCGAATAAATTGACGGTTTGATAAATTTAATTTAATCGATTGTTAAATTAAAGTCTTACCAAAAGCAGCGGGTCAACTACGGAATCCTATCGAAGTCTTACAAGAAGGCAGCAATCAAACAGATCCAACAGCATATGAACCAAAATCCAAGATAAGAATCAGAATGAGAAACTTCAGAAAAACACAGCGATCAGAACCTAACTTATCGCCAAATTTAATTCAAATATAAACCGAAAGCAAAAAAATATAAATCCAAACAGCAAAAATTGACGAACACAATGACTATCTGGTGGAAAAAACATAATGTATTTCACAAGCATGAACATAACAAATACATTATTCGCTTACAATCTTCTATGAACCTTCTCCAAATTCATGGCAGAAAACTAGAAGGAATTTGGTGATGTTTAACAGCCCAAAAATACATTCAAATGATTTCTCAGCCACTAAAACTTTGTTAGATGTTCATCACATCAAAGCCCTTTGTAAATTTTCTAGCAGCATACTGTCGAAGTTCTATACTCTTTCAGGTCAATCAGCAGCGAAGAAAGAAATAACTTGGGCAACTCTGAACTATCAAACCAGTAAATCATAATGATTCCCACCACTGTATAATAATCTAACGGGTTCCCTCTGCTTTCCTTTTCTCGATTTCTTGCTAAATTCAGATCCGTATTCAGCTATAGGAATAAATCCACCGGCCCTTCCTCCATGTGTATGCTGCAGTAGATCAATAACATTCTTCAGTTAAAACTATAGCTTTCTTAACATACTAGGATATTTTGGACCGAAATAGGTGCAAAATCATAGAAGCAAAAGAATGAAGAACATCATGTATTAGACAATATCTTAATCCCAAACAATGAAATAATTTACTTTTTCATTTTCACAGAGATTTATGACAATCAAGTAAAGAAATATCACACAAAAGTACTAAATAGATTGACAATGCTGATTTCCTCAGAACTAAGTTGTTCATAGTGCATTGAATGGCTGGAACTAACAGCATAGGCTTCGGGCATCGTTGGCCAAATGACAGGCAAGGTATCAATTTGTTAAGTGTGAAACCTGTGTAGGTTAGTTAAACTAGATTTTGGCTATATAGAGCTTGTTACATGTTAGAAGTTTACAAAGGACAAGATTTCTAAATCTCAACCAAGGTTTTAAAATGCAGTTTCATCATTGAACCAAAGGTTTTGTCTTGGTGTCAACCTATGCCAATACATGGTGCCAATCGGCATGGGTAGGCCTTGCTGATTGGTTTATTGGTGGAGGGGGACGGGAGAGGAAGAGGAAGAGGAAGAACCAAAAGCAGAGAAATCTACCATTCAGTTCGCAATTCTTTTAGTCAGTCAATCCAGTGTTCTTAATTCTCATGTTTCCATCAAATTTGGTCTTCCAAGTCAACAGTTAGTCAATTGAGATCTCACCTTGGGTTGCTTTCCAACATGGTTCCGTTAGTGCCGTGTTTTGGTGTTGCTTCAGTGTTGATTCCTAAGCTGAATGATTTAGACTATAACTGAGTTTTAAAACACTATCCCATTTAAGCATACTTCGAATTAGAAAAGTATCCATCCTTTATTATTTCAATTGTTATTTCAATACCAATAGTACGACACAAATGGTAGGCTATTCTTCATCATGACAAATGAACATAGTAGAAGCTAAGTACATTGACACATGTTATAGCTTTGTTGCAATGGTAGGCTATTCTTACATGATCAAAATGGTCAGCACGTGTTGTATCCATCCCATTATTTCAATACCAATATCGAAATGGTGCTTCATCATGACAAATGAACATAGTAGAAGCTAAGTACATTGACACATGACTCAATTCCATAATAATGGTTGGCTATTCTTTAATCAGCACGTGTTGCACATATAACATAAAACCGCTAAGGCAGAAAACAAATTCTTGAGGAAAACTAGCTCCTAAACAAGTTTTCCCAATGACATTCAGAGTCAGTAATTCTGTAGTATATAGTTCCCAAAGAACATCATCCATATACAGCACAACAGTAAGGTCATCAGCTGACATTCAAACACTGAAACAAAAAGGAAGAAACCAAAGAATATGGACTAAGAAGAAGATGCAGTAACTAATGAATTATCTAATGCCATCACCTTGAAATAGTTCAATGATTCAGAAATTAAAATGCATCAAAAATTTTACGTTGTACAAGTGCATATATCTACTAATGTGGACATAACCAACATTAAGAGCACATTTACAATTTCTGAATTGACTGTGGTTCTAGAACCAATAACTTTAACAAATCAGAAACTTACTTCATGCTCAGGTATATAAACAATGATGGGTTGCTGGCACAGTTTGGACAATACCTGAAGACAAACTTAATATTAGATGAAATTTCAACATTTAAATGGTTGTGTGTGTGTATACACACACACATTGCAAGTTAACAGATAGATCAGAGGAGAAGACAGAAACAGTACACTAAGGGTATGAGTTGGAAGGAGCAATATTGTTTATCAATGTATATCACAAGGCAAGTTTTGTACCCATTCAAACAAGATTAGTTAGCATCAATATGTTTTGAAACATTTCAACGTGCTTCTAAAGTTTGATATTGTTCTTAATATGGTGGTCCTTTTACTTTTAATTCTCTCATACACGTTGATTTACGTTTTTAGTCCGATTGAGCCTTCTTTCTCCAAAAACATTGAATTTTTAACAAAATGCCCAAGAATAGAAAAGTTTCCAAACTCTACCACAGTTACAGTGGTGAACATTTTCAACCTAAAATTCACAAGTCAAGTAGAAGACCCAGAGTGAGATTGGAAACCTAAATCAAGGAGCCAAATTGAGAAGACAAAATGCAAAGACTAACTTGAGAATAAAGTCAGGCTTTAGTTAGTAGAATGGGATTTCCCACATGATCACAAACAGGTATATGTCAAAATGAACACAATGAAGTTAGAAATTTGGAAATAGAACTTCCTTCCCTTGTATATGTATGTAGCCTTGAATGTTTATCTATATCATGGTAAGAATAATGACATAAGGGTATTCAGTAAATTTACCAACAACTCTGACTCTCCTCCCCAAAAATCAGATCGTCCAATACGTTGACAGTATCTGAAAATGACAGTGCTCAAAACAAATTAGGAAGTTGTTAATAAGGATAATAGCAAATGCACACATAAACTCACCGTTTCAATGATTCATCCACAGTGATCGCTATAAGTGCTTCCTCATACTGGTGTCGTTCAGTTTCACTGTCACATATTATCTCTTTGACTGCCATACGTAACTCATCTAGATAATTTGAGATATTAAGTTATACAAGATGACAAGCTAAGATTTTGAGGAGAAAACAGAACCAAAAGCATACAAGTAAAGGAAGAGTTGAAATGAAGAGCAGCTCACAAGGATATAATAAAAATGCAAACAAACAAAACAAATTTTGAAGCGTCAGTTGCCATTACATCTTGAACATTGAGAATATATTAAACATTCTTAGCTATAATAGAGCTGTCCAACTTCCATTAAATAGATACTATAAATCCCGTCCCACAAGAAAAACAACACACTACCTGCATCATCCTTCTCTTGTCTTGAGCTAAGTGCCAATCCTTTATAATTTGCCATTCCCTTTACCTAAAAGAATAAGTTGATGACTGATGAATTATTTCCATAGTGTGACAAACAGAAAATTTAGCTAGCAAACATTCAGCTGTGCTTCAATCTGGGATTAAATTGTAAGCATTAGAGATAGATTTCGACATGAAAAATGGGGAATCCAAAAAGTCTAGTCAATGCACAATCCAAGTGTTTGCTTTCTTGATAAAGAATAACATGAAGCAACATACTTCTACAGCATTCAGTGCAGTATCAGTTTTTTAATCCGGCGTCTCTACAGAGACGACATTTATCGTGGAACTATTATCTCAAAATAGCATAAATTAAACGCAAACGATGCATCTGAAGATAGTTAACATAAAAGATATACGAAGAACAAATTTCAAGGTTAATCACCAAAGAAGAAATTGTACCAGGGCACGGAACATGCACCGACCGTCGCCTGTGACTTTGTGAACTGCGTAGCGCTCTACTTTCTTTGTCGCCGGCGAGACACCCCCTCCCCTTGAATCAAAAAAAAAAAAAAAAAAAAAGTAATCGATTAAACAAAAGGAATGCCGGATAAAAAGGACTTTGGAACAAATATAAAATTACAAGGAGGAACCGATCCTAGCAAAAAATCCGACGTCTGGAGCAGGCATGGGAACCGGCGTCGGGAGGAGCTCGAACTGAGCGGTTCCATTTCTCAGCTGCTCGAGCAGAACTTCTGCAAACACATATGAACTATTCTTTTGGACCCAGAAAACCTACTGAACGATAGAAGCGAAGAAGGTCGAGGTACAGTTCGAGAGGTACCATTCGAAGGAAGCCTGCCGCCTTTCGCCATAGAACGAGAAGGAAGCGGAAGAAGGATTCTGCGGCGACGAGGTAGCGGAGCGGGGAAGACGGCAAGGGAATCGGATGTCCCTAATCCAAACTCCAATGGACCTCACACTTCAACTAAATGGGCTGATTGGGCTCGGACCGTGTCCAATCTGATCAACTTATTTGGGTAAAATTTTTTAAAAACACCCATAATTATTATAATCGTTAAAAAGTACTTTTTATTTTAAAAAAATAAAAAATAAAATCCTATTATATATATTTTTATTGAAAGTACGAGTTGTGGTAGCAAAAGTAGTTGCTATAATGTATAAGTTACAGTGTAGTTATAACTTATTAAAATAAATTGTTTTTTAATTCAACTTACTAAAAAATAATATATATAGAATATTTTTATATCAAAAAATTAGTTATCAACTTATTTAATATTATTTAAATTTGATCGACATAACTTTTAAAAAATAAAATCATTATAAAATTAAAATCCATTAAATATTGTAGCAGTTCGTTGTCGTTACTGTGAATGTTAAACAACTATTAAGTGATTTTCAACTACTACTAAATTACTACTATAATAATTTTAAATATATTTAAGTGATTTTATTAAAGTTCAGATAATTTTAACTAAATTTATAAAAAATATATATATAAATATTTTTATCAAGTTAAATTGATTTTTTTTTAATATAGTATATTTATTACTGTTGCTATCTAGTCATCTAGATATTTCACTGTGATAATAGAAATTGTTCTCGCAACAAAAGAGCAATGATGTTGAAGTTTTCTTTTCACTTTCTTCTCGTATTGTGATGATTCTTGTGAAGAATCACAAATATCAAAAGGCTTACCAAGAGTTTTCTAGTGAAACCACTCTGATACTTAACTCATCATAATATTTTGATAATAAAAAAAAAGTAATACAAGAAAGTTGAATTAATTCGAGAATCCCTTTTGGAACATATATTTGGTTTTTTATAAATATGAGGTACTCGTGAAGAACATAATAGAACACAGCATGTCAGACTGTTCGAAAAATCAAGAAGTCGGTGACTCAATTAATCGAGTTGGTTCGGTTGGTCAGATTGTTTGAGAAACCGAGAGACTATCGAGTCAGCCTTTGTTAGGAATACTTCCACAAAAAGGTCCTCAAGAGATCAACCTTTATTGGGAAGATAAAAAAATTTGATGTTTGTTAAGAAGACTCCTCGAGAGAGATGACTTGGTAGTTGACATATCACGTGAAGTTTATGTTAATCAAGTCCTAAAACATGCCACATGATTCTTGTATTGACTGAGTTAAGGTCTACCATGTGGATATTTATTTATCTTCGTATATGTTATAATAATACTGAAATAAAAATATTCTTGAAATAAAAAAGTTGGGGTTGTTTTTTTACCACCTATTTTAAAAGTGAGAAGATAAAAAAATTTATCTCCAGGACATAGTTGAGTTGGTTAATACGGAGCAAATTTACTGTAGTGGATAAGGATTGAATCTCGATGAAGTCGAGATAATTTCCTCTTCGGAATGGTCAACTGTAACTTCTCGATTTACCTATAGAGAAGATAAAAAACTTAGTACTTAAAATAACAAAAAAAAATTAAAAATTATAGACGTCATAATATATTTTTATATAAAAATAATGACCCCTCCAATAGATCCTTTGAAAATTAACCCAAGATTATAAATATCCATAAACTACCAACTATGCCAATAGGGCGAATTTGATCTTTTTGAGCTTTTATTTCAGCAAAAGATTCAATTCGTTACCCAAGCAACTTCTTATGATCATCTGTAAGGAGATAAATTAAGAAACTACAATTAATCACGATGAAAAAAAATATTACCTCAACTTTGTTGACTTTTAGCATCTATAGATAAGGACAAGCATTGATTAAAATAAAGCCTATCGAATCAAATTTATTAAAATTGAATAAACTTAAAAAAAAAATCAAACTCAATCGATTGATTTTTATTATTAAAATTGAATAAATTGAATCAATAAAAAATAATTAATTTAGTAATCATTTTTTAAAAAATAAAAAATAAGAAGAATTTTTTAATAAAAATTTAATCAATATAATAAAAAATCTTAATTTTTTATTTAATAAAAAACGGTTTGATAAATTTAATTTAATCGATTTTTAAAGTTCAAAATAAAAAATAGATTTAACTATTTTTCTTTTTTAAAAAACCAAACTTTTGCTGACCCTATCTACAGATATTTTTTAAAGGCTGTTCGTATCTTAGATATCACCCGTCTCGACATCGGCTCGGTGATTCCTTCCGGCGATATCGATCGAACGGCGGCCCGAGAGAGCGAGGGAGAGATGTCGAGGCCGGATCGGAGCGACTCCCACCTGCCGCAGGAGGAGGCGGCGAAGGTGGAGGCGGAGACGAGGAACTATTTCGAGGGCATCGCCCCAAAGCGCCACACCAAACCCTCCCGGAGCGACTACTCCGCCGTCTACGCCGACGCGCTCCACTCCTCCGACCCCGATTCTATTCCCGAGCTCGACAAGCTCCGCCATCTCGAGGCCGATCCCCTGGTTCTTACTTGCTCCGATTCAGATTTGCGATGATATTCTTTTACTTTCGCTTTTGTACTGAAAATAAATAGTCTTCTGGATCCAATCTCTTCCATTTTTTTTTTTGGAATTCTTTGCAGAAACTAGTCTGCGATGGGCAGGAAGTGGAAGAAGAATATGTGGAGACGGAGTATTACAAGGATCTCAACGGTATAGACAAGGAGCATCACACGGTAATCCTCTGTTATTACTCTTTCGCCCGCTCCGGCTCAATTTGTTCAAACATTACGTTATGATCTCAGGAACCACAGGCTGTGGTAGAAGGGGAAAGAGAGAAAGTGATAGATTTAAGGGAAGAGATAGAGGTAGAGGGCGACCAAGATAGGAAAATTAGATATGACATCTATTTATAGACTAAAAAAATTGAAAAACTGAGTGAAGAAATAGAGTTGAAAATCTATAATTAAGTCATTTAAAAAATTATTTCTACTTTGTTTTGCACGGTTTTATTCACCAACTTTTTCAAGATTGTTTGCTATTGAGTTCAATTCCTCTTTCAGTTTCTCTAAATTTGTTCAGTGTTAAAGGGTAATCCTCGAGATTAAATCTTCCTCCTTGTTTGGTTCTAGGCTTACACCACGTTACTGGATGCAAGTTTTGGAGCTTCTTGTTACCTAAAGAACCTAACCACATCCTTGCCTGAAAATGCAAAACTAGGATGTATTAACTACTACAAAGGGCTTTTGTTAAACTTTGGTTTTGGTTTTACGAGGAATTGGAATTTAGGGCACACAAATTGAATTTTTAAAAATAAATAAGACAAGGAACAAGAGACAGGTTGATGCCGTTCACATTTTAGCCCATTTTTGCTGTGAATTTTAGTTTATTTGTTTCTTACATTACAATGGGGTAGGCCTTTTTGGTTAAGGAAGCTGCCACAGGCATCTATTGCAACTAGGATTTTCCCCTTGATCTTATTGGTTACTCTTTATTTTGTCTTTCACATGGTTGTAAATCATCAAAAAGGTTGATAATCTCTAGATGTACTTATACTAACTTTCCTCTTTTGAACTAAATTGCAACTCCCCTGTTAAGTTTCTTGATTTCTTCACTCAAGGAGATTAAGATTTACATGATATATCCTTTATGCAGGCACAATGTTGCATTATGTATGGAGTATGAGCTCCTTTCTTATGCATTAGCACATTTATTCCCTATTATGTTTTTTCTCTGTATACTCAAATCAGATAGTAACACTGTTAACTTTCACTATTCTGCTTCAAAAAATTTTATCCCCTATTTGATTTCCTCATTCACTTTTTCAGGAACTAATTTCTGATTGATACATTGTTTTTAATGCCAATATCTCATTGTGTTCCTATGAACTGGTTCTCCAGACCGGTACAGGTTTCATCAAAGTAGAAATGAAAAATACTAGCAGTTTTGTCCTAGGACAAGCACCTGATGCATCAGACTTACAGACACCTTGCAAGGGGAATCCAGCTACAAATGAATGGATTCCCTCTGCTGACATAGTATGCTAACCCGTTTCTATATTCTTGAGTATTTAGCTACGATTTGATCTTCTCCATTTGACATGCGATTGTACTTCTATTCAGATTATTCCCGGTTCAAACAAGCCCAAGAGGAGCGACATTTAACATGTTCATGAAAAGGATATGGATTGGTTCTGCTATGACTTCCTATGCAATCAGCAATTATCATACTACAAAGTATCAAGTAGAATAAACACTTGCGTGCAAGTTGTGTGGTAAGTTGAATGTTTTAATATGTATATCTAATCGTTTGTTTCCTTATGGTGTGTTTGCTGGGGCATCATTTGAAGGCTATTGTAAAATGAAACAAAGAAGATTACATAGGAAAGAACTTTTTAATTACCTGCCTATAGTAAAATATGGTATTGATCTAATTCACAAATTCAAATACTTATTATGTACTGTGCCACTAATTAGTTTTGGAAAAGTTTAAACATTTTGTGTTTCCAACTATTAGGTGACATCAAATAGTTTGAAGGTGTGTTATCCAAGTGATCAAGTATTCCTTTTTGATTGTTTGTGAAATGAGTGGTATAAATTAGGGATTGTGCTAAGTATTTATCTAACTTGCATTGTGTGATTGTTATTATCCAACCATGTTGGTTTGATTACAGTGACAACACTAAAATGTGTGCTCTTTTAAGCAGGATTATTGTTTGTGAGAAATGATTTCCAATTTTTGTCATTAATAGGGGCAAGTTTCATATTAATCTATTTATTTATAACCTTTTAGATTTATCAAAGGTGAAATTCATAATATATTGCAAATATGTTCTTACAACATAGTCTTTGTTTGGATACAGGATTGATAGTTTTTTTTTTTTTTTTTTGCTTTTATATGAGAACATGAACACTTTTATATCAAATTATTCACTCCACACCAAACTTTTTACTTTTTATACTTGAGGTAGAAATATTTTTGCATAATTTTTTGTGTTGGATATGATTGATTTTTTACTCTTAATTAAAAACATGTATAATTTCATATGAAACAATTCAATTTCTCAATCATTTAAAGGTCAATTGGATTCACTTTTTTATATATTATTTTGACTGTTTTCTATGATAATCTATATTATGATGCAGGATGTATGATTTTGGCCATCAACATAAAATTAATAAATTTCATATCGAACTATTAGTTTTTTTGACCTATTTTAAATTTTGGCCATTAGTACATGCAATATATATTATAATATGGATGCATGATTCTAGCCATCAACACAAGTAATTAATAATTTTATAACAAACTATTCATTTCTATGCTTTGATAACTTTAGATATCAAAATCCGAGTAATTTTTATTTTCTGAATGTGTTATCATATAATGCTTATATAGGGATGATAATTTTCTCTACAAAGGATTTAATATCCTACTTTAATATAAAAAATATAAAACTTGAATATAAAAGAATACTATAGAAGATCTCTTTTTTTAAATTTGATTAAATAATTCAAATAATATAGAAGATTTTTTTTTAATTGGATTAAATATTTAAATAAATAGGTATATGAATTTTTAAATATGAGTATGGAAATGGATTAATAATAAAATTATTCATAAATTAATTTATATATATATATATATTAATTATTTTTTATTTCATCAATGATTTTTTCTTTTTTCATGTTATCGATGATTAATTAAAGAAAAATAAAAAATAAATATAATTTTTTTTCATAATTTATAGATATTTATTTTATTTTTATTAAATTAACATAAATATTTTTCAATATAATATACTAATTTTAATATGTTTTTATTGAATGATGATAATTAAATGAAATAAAAAAATTATTAATGTAAAAAATATTCAATCCTAATAGGTATAAAGATGAATATTTGATTTTTGATAGATATGAAAATTGAAGATAAAAATTGAATATCTAATGGAAATGGAAATGAGAATAAAAGATATAATAAATAGAGATGACAACAATTATCCATTATCATTCTTAAATGTATATTTTAAATTATATTATAAATAAATTGTTTCATCTGGATTGAAAATATAATTATGTTACTCAACATAAAAATTAATTTAAAATTTGCAAATGGATAAATTGTTTTCAAATAGTTTCTGTTAATTGTGTTTTAAATTAGGAGGCTTGGAATTATAAGATTCTAGAGATGCAAGAGAAATGAGTTGAGCAGTATAGAAAAAGGACCAAACACTGAGATTTCTCTGCCCAAGTTGGTCATTTGATTCAAGAGCAAGAACAGTTCTCTCAATCCACTTCTGCGATCATAAAACTGTCAAACATGAAAAAAAAAAAAAAAAAGATGAACCACTGGCAATCAGTAATGAGCAAACCTGGAGTAGTAGAGCCACCAAGTTCATCATACTATGACACCATCCCCCCAAAAATGTTATATTTCTTCAGTTAGGGTACATGAACCAACAAAGAATAATCCCCAACGTCGACAGCAAATTCTCCCACCAGGCAAGATCATCTACAAAATATAAAAAAAAACAGATAGTAAGGCACGAGCAATGGAGAATTCCAAGCAAATAGCTAGTGAGAACAAAAAGTGCATGCGACACTCATCATTCTCAAACAGAGTGAGAGAGATCCCTCATCATTCCATGAATAGAGGCAGAGGTATGGCTGTCAATTTCAACTTTTGTTAAAGTATTCAAATCACTTCTTTCCAACTGGCTTTTGTCAAAGCATCCAAGGAAAAATTAGCTGAGCAAGAAAGCTACATCCTCGAGGAAGACAGACAAATGCTCAAATTGAGTTGGCATGGCAGTAAAGAAAAATGGACAGCATGAAGCCCGCAGGACAGGACGGCTACTACAGTGAAAATCTACAGCATACTTGCAACAAAGAAGGCTTGTTCATAAGTCACAAGGTAGAATGATCAAATTCTAGCTGAAATTTGGAAAAGAGACAGAATAGTAAACAGGAATGGACAGATTGATCTCCTTTGCCATGCTTAAATTTCACGAGGAACTCTATGAATCTTTCTGATAAATGACACAAAATGAACAAGAGGAAGAGAAACTTACACTCAATGCAGTCCGAGAATGCGCCTTGTCATGTAGTGGGAAGGCATTTGCCTTCCCCCGTTGGTAGAAACTCCAATCCTCCGGCTATTCGGCGTCGGAGAATACCTGGCATCTGTTCCTTTCCATACAATAATGGCTGCCGGAGTTGGAATTGTTCTTCTTCATGCACCCATACCCGGCATTGCCGCTGAAGGAGTGCCTAGAGCTTATGCTGCTGTTGCAGCGCAGCATCCGGTTATTGAAGCTACTGGATCGAAGTTCCGGCCAGGACTCTGACAAAGATCTCTCAACTATATTGGCTTCTCCTCTGCTGCTGCTTCTTCGCTGAATGAGCCCCCAAATGTTCCATGCTTTGCTCCACCTCCGAGATTTCTTGGCAGAAGCACCTCTTTGGTCCTTGAAGGCTGATTCGAAGCTTCCCGAGTAGTCATCTCTCAGAGAATTTGAGCTCCAGTCTTTCGCATCCCGGTCGAGCAATGTGCTGGGGTTGAACTGGAAGAAATCCATGGCGGCAGCAGGGGATACCTTCCCGTTGGAGAGTGGTTTGGGCTCGGTAGGCTCGACGGGTTGCTCCCGGATAGAGGCCGACCGGTCAAGGCTACGCCGTCGCCGGCTGGACGAATCCAAGTAGTAGTCCCGAGTCTGTGACGAGCCGCCGGGGACGGTGGTGTCCTCCTCGACGGGGATCAGATAGTCCGATCGTTGCACAGCTTGTGTTGGGCCGTCCTCTACCACTGAGAGCATGGGAGGTAGACGAGGGAATACTGACCGCCCTCCGATGAGGTAGCCGTCCCAGGACGCCCTCGGCTCGTCCCAGGAGAACCTCGGGTCGTCGAAGGACATCCGGCCGGCGTCCAGCGAGAAGCGGGGGTCAGTGTCGCACGATCTCCGGCCGGAGGCATCCACGGCGACCTCCGACTGCGTGTCCCGGAACCTCCGGGACGCAGTGGGCGGCTTCTCCGCCCGCATTGTGGCGTCGCCGCCTTGCTTCTTTAGCTTCTGTTTTCTCCGCCACTTCTGGAGCTTTTTGCTGAAGACGGAGGCCGCCAGCCAGAAGCTGCTGGCGATCTCCTTGAGGTCCTTGGATGGAGGTTTCTTCGCCTGCTGCTGCTGCTGCTGGGAGTCGAGATCTATGTGCTCCTTCATTAGCTTCAGTTCGGTCGTTCTCGCTTCCTCGTTTCTTTCCTCATTTATCTCCCCCGAGCTTTCGACCACCAGCACCACGGGATCGGAAGGCGTGATCTCATTTTCCTCTTCTCGTGTCTCGGAGAAGGGAGGGGCGACGCAGGGACCAGGAAACCCTAGGTTTCGGCACTCGACCTTGCTAGCTATCACATTGCTGGCGACAGCAACGGAGGCAGAGGAGGCCGCGCCGCAAGTGTTCTCAGCCACCCGTCGGTGGTCGTCCTGGTTAAAGAGCGACCACAGGGTGCTACGCCCACGGACGTCGCAGGACCGCCGCTGCGGCTCAAAGGCCACCGCGGGCGGCCTCTGGGCCGAGAACCCTTCACCTCCGCCGCCACGGGCGACGGAGAAGGACTTGGATCGGCGAAGGAAGGAAGGTCCAACGGCCGGGGCGGCACCGGAGGAGACCTTCTGGAAGACGGACCGGAGGGCGGAGGTGGACTTGCGGCCGGCGGAGCCGGCCGGCGCCTCCAGGCCGGCGAGGCGTTCCCGGAGGCAGGAGGCGCAGAAGCCGGTGACTGTCTCGCCCGGGTGGAGGTCGCAGGTGGAGGCAGGCAGGCGGCGCTGTGGTTGCAGCAAGTGATGGTGGTGGAGCACTTGCCTCTCGATCTCGGCCGTCATAGGAGCCTCGCGCGTCCCCGTCCCCGCCCCTACACTCCACGAAGCGGCCTCCTCTGCTGCTTCCTTCTCTGCCGACCTTGCAAGCCCTTGCAATGGCGGACGCCGGAGCGCAGAGGCGAGTTGCAGAGCAGGATTTGCGGTTTGATGAACGAGACGTCAGTAAAAGCAGATCGAAAAGCAACGAAAATCGGATTCCAAAAGAGAAAAAAAAAAGTAAAAGCGATCAGGCCGCTCTCTCCTCTCACTTTATCACCTCTCTCTCTCTCTCTCTCTCTCTCTCTCTTTTTTGTTTTTTCTTTCGATTTTCCATCGTTTTCCTTCTCCCTCCTCCCTTTCGACTCCGTCTCCAACGTTGTACTTAATTTTATTTATTTCTTTAAACACCGATCCGAAAATCGGAAGATAAAACAGAGTTGTTGCGAATCCGGAAGACACCGAGCGGTGTAGCGATTGGACGCGGTGGGGCCCGCGAGGTGCACGGCGGGTCGAATGAGACAAATCCTGAATATCGAAATGGATGACGTGAGCATAAGGAAGGTGGCTGGGGCGACGTGGAGTCAAGGGAGTGGCCGCGGCCAGAACTGTGCTTGGACGGGATCCTGAGTCCAAGTAGTAGTCATCTTATTGAGACTTTTTGGACCATTCAGAAAATATTTAGGGAAAATGTGTGTAATATTTGATATTTAAACTAATTCTTTTTCTGCCCTTATTTATTTGGTTTTTTTTTTTAAATCTAAGATATAAGATGATGCCCAGTCTAAATTGTTTGTTGTTCAAATTTCATCCGTAGATAAATTATCAACTCATATGGTTTATGAATGACCGACACCTCTTATAGGATGATGATATAATTTCTATAGCCTTTGGAGCATAGTTAAATTAGTTACTGTGAAACAAATTTATTAACATAGACAAGGGTTGGATCTTGATGAAGTCGTCCTCCCTCGTTGTAGCCAACTGAGTAAGTTGGGGCAAAGACAGTTGAGAATGAGAAAGATCGCCTTTGGTAATTCTTGTTGAAAATAAAAAAAGATAATCTAGCTTGAAACCAACCATTATCTAGGTAGAAATCTTGTATATTTGACTAGTTGACCGGCCATTGCTTGGCTATACAACCAACCACTATTTGACTAGTTATTAGTCATTATTGATTGTAGAATCAACCACTATTTAGTTGATCTATCAGTTATTATTTGACTGTAATACAATTATTATTTGATCAAATTGGGGAGAAAATTCTAGTTCACTGTCAGCATACCACAAGGAGCTAAGTCGAGTTTACTTTGGAAAGGTGCTCCTGAGACATAGTTGAGTTGGTCACGATGGAATAGACTTGTTGAAGTGGGTAAAGGTCAAATCTCAGCGAAGCTGAGGTAATGTCCTGGCCAATTGCAACTTCTCGATTTACCTCCTCACATATGATTGTGGGACTGACCGTGTGGAGCTGCTGGGGTGGCGAATTCCACCTTTTGTTGAAGAGTTTACTCTGGAAAGGAGACATTTGTAAAAGATAAGATGGAGGAGGTGAATCTCTTAGTTGGGAGTAGATCTAAACCATTATTAGATGCAATAATAGTGTGCTGTTAAACATTAGGCAGAGAGAAAATGTAAAGAACTTGTCATTCTTGACCTAAACGATTAGTCGCCCAACGAGTTTCACGAACAAGAACTATTTATGTAGTCGCATAATTCTATTGAGCTAGATGTCAAAGATGCATTTGGATTTGTAGCCTTAGGAACACAAGATGCTAAGGTGTGTAAAACACTATCTTTAAGAAGATATTACCTCTACTACTAGATAATTAGAGATGAGCCTTCTCCATAATACAATTGTGACAAAGCTATCTGATGCTTATTGTAGATGATAAATGTCTATTGATTAATATGATATTGATACCGGACAGAATAATGATTATTTTGGGGACAGAAAATTAGAGAAGAATTGCAAAGAAAATAAGTACGATAAATTAGAAAAATGAAGAAAAACTGCGATGGTGCCATCTCTAGGATTTTTGTCGAAAAGAAAAATTTTATTCAATAATAAGAAATTAGCTAAAAATGGTTAAACATGCATATAAATTGACCGTAAATCAAATCTTAATTTAAAAAAAGGTCAAAAATATTCTAAAATTTTAAAAATAAAAAATTACTATAAACAATAAAAATATATTTGGAGCTTCGGAAAGACACTAAACGATGTCGAAGGTGTCCGAAGTGAGTCGATATGAGATAAAAGGTATCTGAAAGAGCTTTGATTAACAACCGATCATATTTAATTTCATTTTGATATCTGAGTCAAAAATTATATCCATTGAAATTCGACTCCTCTTCAGCAAAAGGTGAAATCCATCATCCCAGTGACCCCACATGATCGGCCCTATGACTATCTGTGAGGAGGTAAATTGAGAAGTTGCAGTTGACCACTATGAGGGAGAGTATTGTCTCTGCTTCATCGATATTCAATCCTTATCCATTTCAATAAATATATCATATCATAATCAACTCAATTATGTTCGAGAAATAAAATTCGACCCCTCATACGTTACTCCTATCAAAGATTTAATACATTACACGATACCGTTTAAACAAGAAGTTCCAAAGCGGACATCCTCATGAGAAGTCCTAGTCTGAAAAATAGCAGAATTCAAGGGGGGAAATCCAAACTTTGCCCAGGCACTAAAGACCGTAATCATGATCAAAAACAAGCTTTCACTCTATCGGTTCTCGTGAAAGGAGTAGGATGTGATATGGCAAAGTGGCAGGATAATTTTAAGAAATGGCCTGATGGAGACTTTAGCTGATTTGTCTCTGCACTCGGATGCTCTGTTCCATCTGCTTTTGCCTTTTGGCTGCTACTAAGCATCTAAAGTCTCAAAGAAGACATATAATTAAAAGCAAAATTAAAAGATACTCAAGCTTGGCTCATCATCTCACACCACTTCTTCTCCATAATATTATTGAGTTAATTATGATAAAACAGATTTATCGATAGATAAGGATCGAATCTTGACAAAACTGAGATAATATTCTTCTTTATCATGATCAACTACAACTTCTCGTAAAACTGATTGTGTGAGATTGTTGGATGATAGATTCTATTTTTTTTTTTTTACTGAAATGATCTCACACCACTTCAGCATCAGCCTCTGTTTCTAAATGCAAGCAAATTAATAAGTTCGCATGAGCATCTCTGTCGATCGTCGCTGTTGTTGTTCTTCGGGATTTGGAATAATATTCCAAGGAGAGATGCGTCTGCTGCTACTGCTGCTGGCTCCACAGCGTCTGATAAAGCAACTCAGCCTGATTGGATAGCATGCAGATCATCACTCGTTTACTCCTGCTTTTGATGTGAACGCGATGAGAAAAGAAAGGGAGCAGGAAAGACAGTGCAGTGCAGGGCAGTGCAGTGCTGCTGCTGTGCGTGCTATTGCATTGCATGCCGACGCCACTCGCAGGCACATTCCTTCCGCTGGGCGCCGCGCTGTCGAAAGGATAAAAGAAGAAGAAGGAAGAAGAAGGAGAAGAGATAGAAAAAAAAAACAGAGGGTGAAAATTTCTCATTCACCGCATTCAATGAGCGAAAGCGGTGAGAAAGAAAAAGAGAAAGGGAAAGAGAGGCATTGAGACCGGGACGACTGTGATCATGGCCAGGAGCTTGCAGCTTGCTCCCCTCCTTTTGTTTTTTGTTTTGGTTTAAAAAAGTATTTTTGTAGTTTCTTTTTCGTTCTTCGAGAGAGGAGAGAACAGTGTGGGATCGGATCCAGAGTAAACTATAATTGTCGTGGAGTGAAGTGTTTGGGCTAGATTTGGTGCTTCATTGTGAGAATCTGTTCTTGTCGGCGAGGTTTAGAGATGAGGGAAGGAGCTAGATTTGCTGTATTCGAATTATGTTTAACTGGATCTTAATATAAACTCTCTTTAAAAGTTGAAAATAGTTACCAGTGGCTTAATAACATGGAATGAAGATTGGTCATTAGTTCTTGTTAGATCTCTTTTGTAGTATATTTATGTTTCGATCTGAAATCGAGGGATGGGCCAATTCACGTAGAGCTTCCTTCTGTTGAATTTATACTGCATCGGTTGCTATTGGATCTGCTTTCGTCAACTGAATCGGCCTTTAACGAATCAAACTCGAGCTTGTTGGATGGAGATGAGACGAATGAAACTCGACGAACCTATTCCTTCTTGCCTCACAGGACACTTGGCTTCTTTGCTTTCTTATTCAAATTATATGAACCAACTAGAGGTTAGAAGGGGGCCAAGACATAATTTGGTGTGATCCATCCGACACTTAAATCAGTGTTGAAGAAGAGAACATAAAACAATAATAGAAATAATAGTTTTTTAGTTGGTTGTGCATACCACTCCTCTTTTTTTTGTTGATATCATTATCTTAAATAGAAAAGGAGTGTAAAACGGTAGAGGAATATGACACCGGAAAGTATAGGAGAAATAGGAGGGAACACAAGGTGAACTGTTAACTCACACTCGACAACATCCATCGAAGACTTTAGAGGGTAATTAGAAGACAACTTCTTCAAAAAAAAAACTTAAAGCTCTCAATATTTTTTTATCAACAAAAACTGTCCTCAACAATACAAATGATATCTTTTTATAGGGGACATTTGGAACACTTGCCAAACGAGTCAAAGCATACAGTGACATTAAAGAAGGCTTGGTAGTCAAACAGTTGGATTTTTTCAAATAGCATGCAGCAGCATTAAAGAAGGCTCAACATCTGAATAGTTGGATTTTCTCAAGTAGCATGCAGCAGCATTAAAGAAGGCACTGTATCCGAATGGTTGGATTTTTCAGTAGAATTTTTGGCATCAATCTCCCTTGGTTGGAAAAGATTCATCCTCGAATCAAACGGAGGTTCATCACCAATATAAGGAGAGAGGTCAGCAACATTAAAGGTTGTAGAAACACCATACTTGCTCGGCAAATCAATTTCATAAGCATTATTGCCAATCTTCTTTAAGATTCTAAACGGACCATTAGCTCTGGGTTGTAACTTTCCATGTTGACCACAGGGGAAACGTTCCTTTCTTAAGTGAATCCATACCAATTCTCCTTCCTTGAAACTTAGTTGCTTTCTGTGCTTGTTCGTATTTTTCTGATACTTCTCATTGTGCTTAATAATTTCTTGCCGAACTTGCTCATGCAATTTCTTGATGGACTGTGCATACTCTTCTCCATCTCCGCTTAGATGACGAGAGGCTGGAATGGGGGCCAAATCCAATGGAGTGAGGGGATTAATTCCATATACAACCTCGAAGGGACTTCGTCCTATTGTTTGACTGAGAGACCGATTATAAGCAAACTCGGCTTGAGCTAATGTTGCATCCCATTGGCGGGGATTTTACCAACCAAACTTCTAAGAAGATTGCCCAAGCTCCGGTTTACTACTTCCGTTTGTCCGTCTGTTTGGGGATGGTGCGAGGAACTGAATTGGAGTTGTGTTCCTAGTTTTCGCCATAGGGTACGCCAAAAATGACTCATAAATTTAGGATCTCGGTCGGAAGTGATGGTTTTTGGAATTCCATGAAGTCTCACAATTTCTTTAAAATAAAGATCGGCTACATGTGTAGCATCCAACGTTTTGGTGCAAGGAATGAAATGTGCCATTTTAGAGAACCTATCAACTACCACCATAACTGAATCTTTGTTCCTCTGAGTGCGTGGTAATCCAATCACAAAATCCATGCTTAAATCTTCCCAAGGACTTGCTGGTACTGGTAATGGAGTGTATAATCTTGTATTATGACCATGACTCTTGGCAATATGACAAATTCGGCACCTATCAATATATGTTTTAATATCTCGATCCATGCGTGGCCAATAAAAATTCTCTCGAATGAGTGTAAGAGTTTTGTCCCTACCAAAATGTCCTGCCAAACCTCCATTATGTGCTTCACTGATGATGGCAAGTCGTAGCGAACAATCAAGAATACATAAATATTTTTCTTTGAAGAGAAATCCATCGTGAATCAAGAAGAGTTTGAATGGAGCTTTTATGCACTCTTCCCAAATCTGACCAAAATAGGGATCATTTTTGTAGAGATCTTTGACTACCTCAAATCCAAGTACCTTTAGTTGTAAAGTAGACAAGAGAGTATGCCGTCGGCTAAGAGCATCCGCCACCCGATTAAGAACACCAGATTTGTGCTTGATAAGAAAGTTGAAGGCTTGTAGAAACTCAATCCATTTGGCATGACGAGGTTTCAATTTTTGTTGAGTATTCAAATACTTCAAGGCTTCGTGATCTGAGAAAAGGACAAATTCTTTATGGAGGAGATAATGTTGCCAATGATCCAAGGTTCGGACAATGGCAAAGAATTCCTTTTCATAGGTAGAATAATTGCGGCGAGAATGATTCAACATTTCACTAAAGAAAGCAATGGGTCTCCCATTTTGACTAAGGACACCACCGATTCCCACATTTGAAGCATCACAGTCTACTTCAAAAAGTTGGTCAAAATCTGGTGGTTGCAATATTGGAGCTTCTGTAACCCTTCTTTTAAGAAGTTCAAAGCTTTGTTGCGCCTCGTTCGTCCACTTGAAATTGCCACCCTTCAAACACTCAGTTATAGGCGCAATGATGGTGCTGAAATTCTTAATAAACCTGCGGTAAAAAGATGTCAGACCATGGAAACTTTGAATATCATGCAGTGATTTAGGCGTCAGCCAACTCATAATAGCTTCAATCTTATTCTTGTCCATTTTGATGCCATCAAAGGAAATAATATAGCCTAAGAAAACCAGGCTATCAGTAAAAAATTGACACTTCTTCAAGTTGGCATATAACTTTTGCTCCTGTAGTACTTCAAAAACCTGTCGAAGATGTTCCAAATGTTCTGTCGGGCTAGAGCTGTACACAAGAATATCATCAAAGTAGACAACAACAAACTTCCCAATGAATGGTTTAAAGATATGATTCATAAGCCGCATAAAAGTAGAGGGAGCATTAGAAAGACCGAATGACATTACCAACCATTCATAAAGACCGTCCCTTGTTTTGAATGCTGATTTCCATTCGTCGCCCGGCCTCATACGAATTTGATGATAGCCACTTCGAAGATCAATTTTAGAGCCGACCTTAAATCCATGAAGTTGGTCGAGAAGATCATCAAGGCGAGGAATAGGAAAACGATATTTGATAGTGATTTTATTGACCGCTCTACTATCAATGCACATGCGCCATGAACCATCTTTCTTTGGTACAAGAAGGGTTGGGACAGTGCAGGGGCTCTTGCTTTCTCGGATAAGACCTTTAACCAAAAGGTCCTCAACTTGTCTTTGTAACTCTTTATACTCGTTAGGGCTCATTCTATAGGTTGCCTTGTTTGGAATCGAAGCGTCGGGGACTAAATCAATGCAATGTTGAATATTCCGCATGGGAGGAAGTCCTGACGGAATTTTAGTTGGTACTGCATCTTGAAATTCTTGGAGAAGAGGTTGCACTTGGGAGGGGACAACATGCCCATCTTCATTCTCTTCCAAGACTACCAATGCAAAGGCACCACCGGATTCACACATAGCATTTTCCACTTGGGACTTGGAGACTAAATTATTTCCATCCCCTTTTAAAGGGTTAGAAATAGTGTTTGTCTTGGCCGGTCCCAGAATAATCTTCTCGCCATCTTTGACAAAACTATAAGTATTTTTGAAGCCATCATGATGAGTTTTCCTATCAAATTGTCAAGGTCGACCAAGAAGCAAGTGACAAGCATCCATAGGAATAACATCACACCAAACTTCATCTTGATACTTATTGCCAATAGAAAATTGAATAAGACATCTTTGAGTTACCTTCAACTCGTTACCTTTACGAAGCCATGATAATTTATAAGGTTGAGGATGGTCTTCGGTCTTTAACTTCAGCTTGTCGACCATGGTAGTAGCCACAACATTTTCGCAACTTCCGCCATCAATAATGACATTGCACACTTTACCATGAGAAGTGCACCTAGTGTGGAAGATATTATTACGAAGCCATGATTGATCTTCTCCATAAGTAGTATTGAAATTGAGTTTAGGATTCTTGGACCAGATTAACAAAGCTTGAAACAAGTTTGCAGAATCAAAATTTCAGAAACAGTAAATGAAAATCAGAAATACAGAAGCAGTAAACTCATCCATCCATTCTTCTTCCACTTGTTTCTCCTTTACTTGGTGTCAAACAAACTATTGAATCTAACAATGCAGCTTCAACAATCACTCTAGAGTCTTCCACGCGATCTCTGGTGTGTTTACTCATTGCCCGACGTCTGAAAAGCCCGAAAAAACCCTCTCCAAATGAAACAGAAAGCTGTGCAGTCACGTTTCAGATGACAAAATTGGAATCCTCCACTTCTTCTTGCTCCGATGGTGTTGCTGTTGATACAAGGGAAATCCGCTATCCTAGGAGAACCCCTCCACGAACCTCGGACTCGGATTGTGCAGCAGGCCACCGGAAACGCTAGAAATAGAGGTTGCTACGTCGGAAAAACCCTCTCCGCCGTGAGTCTTCCAGCTGCCAGAAGGCTACGACGTATCACCAAGGATTCTCCATGATCTGCATAAGTAATTGCTCCGTCATCATCAGAATCATCGTAGATAGGGGTTGTGCCATAAGATTCCTCCTCTTCTTTTTCCTCAACAAAAGTAACAACCCTTCGATTTGGACAATCGGCAGCGAAATGCCCAAAACCCTTGCATTTGAAACATATCTTTTGGTTGTTAGGACCACTTGGTTTTACAAAATCAGTATGGTTTTCCTTGCTTGCAGTAGCTTTTTGTTTTGTATCTTTGGATGTTGAAGCGGTTTTAGACGGAGAGGCACTCCCTCGGTTAGAAGCACCACTGCTTGAAGAGAAACACCCACCAAATCGACGAGCATCTTTTTGTTGTTTTTCCACCTTAAGAGCCAGTTTGCATACATCATTATAACTCCAATAAGGTTGCAGTTGCACAATATTCCCGATCTCATATTGAAGCCCTGCAAGAAATCGAGCGATAGTTTGCTCGTCCGGTTCTAGAATATCACATCTCATCATGAGATTCTCAAATTCGGCGATGTACTCTTCTACGAACAGATCTTTTTGTTTGAAATTATGGTATTTGAGAAACATATCTTGACAATAGTTATCTGGTAAGAATTTTCTGCACATCACTTTTTTCATTTTGTCTCATGTCGTAATTTTTTGTTTGCCATCACGAGCTCGCTGCTTCTTCAAATGCTCCCACCAAATGGATGCGTATTTCTTCAACTTGATAGCAACAAATTTCACCTTGCGATCTTCTGAAATTTCTTGGAATTCAAAGATCCTTTCAGCAGAGTTAAGCCAATCTATGAACTCATTTGGATCATTTCATCCATCAAAATCTGGAATGTCGACTTTAAAATTAAAAGATTTCTTACGATCATTATTCCTTCGATATCTTTGACCTCGAACTGCATCATCACTGGAATCATCGCCTCCATCACCATGAAATGGATTATAACCCATTTCATGCGTCGTAGAATTAGCCTCCAAACCACGACCCTCAACATCATGATCCACAGGTTCGCCTCGGGCGAGGCGTTGCTTGAGTTGTTGCACTTGTCTCCGTAAGTCATCCAACTCGATGTCACGAAGGTCTCTTTGACGAGCTGCAGGATCATCACCATTTGGCCTTTGTCTTCTCCGACTAGCCATTGTGAATCTCGCTCTGATACCACTTGACACCGGAAAGTATAGGAGAAATAGGTGGGAACACAAGGCGAACTCTCAACTTACACTCGACAGCATCCACCGAAGAGTTTAGAGGGTAATCAGAAGACAACTTCTTCAAAAAAAAAACTTAAAGCTCTCAATAGTTTTTTATCAACAAAAACTGTCCTCAACAATACAAATGATATCTTTTTATAGGGGACATTTGGAACACTTGCCAAACGAGTCAAAGCATACAGTGACATTAAAAAAGGCTCGGTATCCAAACAGTTGGATTTTCCCAAGTAGCATGCAACAACATTAAAGAAGGCTCGGCATCCGAACAGTTGGATTTTCCCAAGTAGCATGCAGCAGCATTAAAGAAGGCTTTGTATCCGATGGTTGGATTTTTCAGTAGAATTTTTTGTGTCAAGACACGCCCTCCGTAACACTCACATCTTTTTCCTCACCTAGCATCATTATTACTAATGGTTGACGGTGTCATTTGCTACTGTAACTAACACAACTTTCTCTCTTGGCACTATTACTATTAACAAGATAACTGACATGCAACTGACACGTCTTTCTCCCTTGGAACCATTACTGTTGATGCGATAACCAACGTGCCTTTTGATCCACTATGACCGTCTTTATAATTGACGTGCCTTTTCAAGAACCGACGCCTCATATAATTCCTCTTCACTCTATTCCTATACTCAGAATAACGTAGATACAATGTTCGAGAGAGTCACACTCGAGCTCTGGCATGCCACAATATCACGCTTTATAGTACTCGAGTGCTACGGTACTCGTGAAGTTACAATGGTCGGGATGTTAAACACTCGGAAACATCATCCCACTCGGACACTTGACTCGGGAGGTTGGACCAACTCGGGAGGTCGGTAAGTCGGACTAACTAAGCAAGTTGGATACTAATGATATCTGTATCCCATCAAATTGTTTGGTTAATGTTCATAGCCTAACTTTGGGACTTTGACAACCTCAATTTCTTTGTCAATTGCACACTTTTTGTTAGTCTCACAAGAATTAAACACTTAGGAATATTCGAACTATCATTCATGCATGAACATCCATGAACCACAACCACACTTGTGTTTGAGCTAACGTTTTCATTCAATCAGACTTGACCAACCTTTCATGACTTATATAGTCTCAAATATTAATTTCTCATTTATTCAAAAAAATTAGCTGTCGACCATCTACTCATGAAACAACATATGCATGCCCCTATTCAACTAATTGGCTAAAAAATGAATTTCTAACAACTACCTGCAAGAATGAAAATTTTGGACAAGTTTTAAAAAAAATTTAAACAAGAGTTCTAATCAGGAAACTATTGCATTTAGAGAAGTAGTTTGTTGCTTTAAAACTTTCATAGTTGAATGTAATTGTATCTAATTAGTCATAGGAACTTGTAAATCCTAAGTCGTAAAAATTCTATAAATTGAATGAGAACTCGGATAATAAAAAATATAAGAATAAGGATCTAGTTTCAATGATTAACATGACACACCATATTATGCCAACTGTTCGATCCATGTGAAAGAAGATAGAACGGAAGCAAGAAGATGGTCTTCTAATGGAATTAGGATGATGACGCCGTAAACCTTCGTTAATAGAGAATGAAAGCAAGATGTCAGTTAACCCTAAATCTTCATGGACCAAACTGTTGGCGATCTGGATCTCTGTCCTGCGATCCGGATTCTATCCGCTCCGAAGAACATAGAACCCCACAGAACAAAAAAATTTAATCCCGCCTTGGATCAATTGACAAAGTCTATAAGGAAGACTAGATCAATCGATCCTTCAAGATCGCCGATTCCTAAATTATTTTCTACGGCATACGAAATTAATTCTAGTAAAATTAAACTGCGGAAA
>NC_133874.1:9082583-9181411 GCF_044706935.1 Curcuma longa
TGGTGCCATCTCTAGGATTTTTGTCGAAAAGAAAAATTTTATTCAATAATAAGAAATTAGCTAAAAATGGTTAAACGTGCTTATAAATTGATCGTAAATCAAATCTTAATTAAAAAAAAAGGTCAAAAATATTCTAAAATTCTAAAAATACAAAATAAACAATAAAAATATATTTGGAGCTTTGGAAAGACACTAAACGATGTCGAAGGTGTCCGAAGTGAGTCGATATGGGATAAAAGGTATCTGAAAGAGCTTTGATTAATAACCGATCATATTTAATTTCATTTTGATATCTGAGTCAAAAATTATATCCATTGAAATTCGACTCCTCTTCAGCAAAAGGTGAAATCCATCATCCCATTGACCCACATGATCGGCCCTATGACTACCTGTGAAGAGGTAAATTGAGAAGTTGCAGTTGACCACTATGAGGGAGAGTATTGTCTCTGCTTCATCGAGATTCAAATCTTTATCCATTTCAATAAATATATCATATCATAACCAACTCAATTATGTTTGAGAAATAAAATTCGACCCCTCATACGTTACTCTTGATCAAAGATTTAATACATTACACGATACCGTTTAAACAAGAAGTTCCAAAGCGGACATCCTCATGAGAAGTCCTAGTCTGAAAAATAGCAGAATTCAAGGGGGGAAATTCAAACTTTCCCCCGGCACTAAAGACCGTAATCATGATCAAAAACAAACTTTCACTCTATCGGTTTTCGTGAAAGGAGTAGGATGTGATATGGCAAAGTGGCAGGATAATTTTAAGAAATGGGCTGATGGAGACTTTAGCTGATTTGTCTCTGCACTCGGATGCTCTGTTCCATCTGCTTTTGCCTTTTGGCTGCTACTAAGCATCTAAAGTCTCAAACAAGCCATATAAAATCAAAATTAAAAGATACTCAGGCTTAGCTTAGCTCATGATCTCACACCACCTCATCTTCATAACATAATTGAGCATCTTCATAATATAATTGAGTTAATTATGACATAGTAATTAAATTTACTAGTAGACAAAGATTGAATCTCAGTAAAGTCAAGACAATGTCCTCCTTTAATATTTAATATGATCAATTACAATTTCTCAATTTACTTTTTCATAATCGTGAATCATATTGAATATTTGACAATATATTTCATACCTTGCTAAAAAATCGATCCTTATTTACCAACCACACATTGTCTAATCAAATCAAATTCTCTCTCGATACGTTTCTCAAAAAATCCGATTCGTGCTCCTTCTTCCCCCAACTAACGAAGAGATCTTGGCGGAATTGCCACATATGAAATTGAGCACAATTTTGTAAAGAAATACCCCACTTATTTCTCGAGAAGAGATCGATTATGTGAGATCGTTGGATGACAAATCTTATTATTTTTTTTTTTTACTGAAATGATCTCACACCACTTCAGCATCAGTCTCTGTTTCTAAATGTAAGCAAATTAATTAGCTCCCATGAGCAGATCTGTCGGTCGTCCTGTTGTTGTTCTTCGGGATTTGGAATAATATTCCAAGAGAGATGCGTCTGCTGCTGCTGCTGCTGCTGCTGCTGCGGTGGCTCCACAGCGTCTGATAAAGCAACTCAGCCTGATTGGATAGCATGCAGATCATCACTCCCTTACTCCTGCTTTTGATGTGAACGCGATGAGAAAAGAAAGGGAGCAGGAAAGACAGTGCAGTGCAGTACTGCACTGCTGCTGCTGTGCGTGCTATTGCATTGCATGCCGAAGCCACTCGCAGGCACATTCCTTCCACTGGGCGCCGCGCTGTCGAAAGGATAAAAAAAGAAGGAACAAGGAACAAGGAAGAAGAAGAAGAGATAGAAAAAAAAACAGAGAGGGTGAAAATTTCTTATTCACCGCATTCAATGACCGAAAGCAGTGAGAAAGAAAAAGAGAAAGGGAAAGAGAGGCATTGAGACCGGGACAACTGTGATCATGGCCAGGAGCTTGCAGCTTGCTCCCTTGTTTTTTTTGGGTTTAAAAAATGTATTTTTGTAGTTTCTTTTTCGTTCTTCGAGAGAGGAGAGAACAGTGTGGGATCGGATCCAGAGTAAACTATAATTGTCGTGGAGTGAAGTGTTTGGGCTAGATTTGGTGCTTCATTGTGAGAGTCTGTTCTTGTCGGACGAGGTTTAGAGATGAGGGAATGAGAGCTAGATTTGCTGTATTCGAATTATGTTTAACTGGATCTTAATATAAACTCTCTTTAAAAGTTGAAAATAGTTACCAGTGGCTTAATAACATGGAATGAAATGAAGATTTGTCATTAGTTCATGTTAGATCTCTTTTGTAAAATATTAATGTTTGGGTCTGAGATTGAGGGATGGGCCAATTCACGTAGAGCTTCTTCCTGTTGACTTTATATTTCATCGGTTGCTATTGGATCTGCTTTCTTCAACTGAATCGGCCTTTAACGAATCAAACTCGAGCTTGTTGGATGGAGATGAGACAAATGAAACTCGACGAACCTATTCCTTTTTGACTCGCAAGACACTCGGCTTCTTTGCTTTCTTATTCAAATTAAATGAACCAACTAGAGGTTAGAAGGGGGCAAAGACATATTTTGGTGTGTTCCATTCGATATTTAAGTCAGAGCTGGAGAACAGAACATAGAACAATAATAGAAATAATATTACTGTTCCTTTTTTTTTGTTATTGATATCATCACCTTATATAGAAAAGGAGTATAAAAATGGTAGAGGATGCCCTCCGTAACACTCACATCTTTCTCCTCACCTAGCATCATTAGAGCACCCCCAATGCGACGTTAATCGGGGGTGTTATAACACCCACACCAATGTGGGGCGTTAAAGCACTTGAACGCGTTCAAGTGCAGTGGGGGTGGGCCAGCCCTTGGCTAGCCAACCTCGCATACATTTTTTTAATCTTTTTTTTAATTTTTTTATTTTTTAATTATATTTATTAAACGGTTAGTTTTAACGGCTATTAACGGTTAGTTTTAATTTTTATTAAAAAATTATAAAATTTAAAATTAAAAATTAAATAAAACAGTTAGTTTAAAATTTTGTCTATAAATATCTACCAATGTGTACATATATTTTCATTCCAACTCACTACACTCTCTAAATATTCTCCCGATATATTTTTTAAAGTCCATACAATCTTATTTTCTATTCAAAATGGATGAAAATAATAGGGCTTTTTTTACAAATTTATTGAATTCTACCAACATCCCGCAAGAATATTCATCTTTCCAAAATCCATAAATTCCACCAAATTATCAATTTCCATATCCATTTCCAAATATGTCGTTTCCTTCATAAAATCTTCAAAATTTCCAAGGTTTTGAAAATTCTATGAATCATCCGAATTATGCCTCTCGAAGTCTATATCAACCGCTTCTAGCCGAATATTGGTAAAATATGAGTCATCCATATTTCACGCCGTCGGTTGTTCATGGGTATGGTACCCCACACACTACTGGTATGTTTTTCACTCCTCCGATATTGAATGAACCTGCAACTCCAATTTTTGTCCCGGAGACTCAACTTTTCGACTGTGAATCCCCAATTGAGGTGGTCAATTTTGAAAAAGTGGTTTCAAATGTTGAGGGTACAAGAAAGCGTTTAAGTTGGACAAAGGTTGAAGACGAGGTCTTAGCGAGAAGTTTTGTCACTATCAGCGATAATCCAATAATCGACAATGATCAAAAGGCGGATGCTTTTTGGGGACGTGTTGCAAGCTACTACAATGAGAATCATCCCTCAGGTTTAAACACCAGAAGTGCAAATGTTATACTGATCACATTGACACAATACAATCCAAAAGAAGATATATCAATTCAATGCAAATTATAATAGTGTTTACAGTTCATATCGAAGTGGTCACAGTGAAAGAAACAACGATATGTTTTTGTTATCTACATAAATTGTAAAATTAACTTTTCCGTTATTGCGATAGTCAAACTAGACCCTTGATCTTGGTATATCATTGAATAGATGTAAGATTAATAACAACTAGACTAAGAAGATACAAAAATTTGCTTTGGGTTTTACACAAATAAATTATGGGCATGAAACTAGAAAATCAAAGTAGCATACTAAGACTTTGATGCAAATGCTTCTTTAGAAAACCATATCAAAACCCCAATTAGATCATTACAACACTTGCCAAAGCATGAGATCATTGTTTATAGTAGATGCAAAACTTGAATTTCCTCATCTTTATTGCTTAGTAGATGCAAAGGTTAGAACAACACACCATACTCACTGATTATCTCGCAAACTAAAGCCCATAGATCAATCAATTCAAATTATTTAAATGGAACGTTATCAACACTCCCAATCCACATTGTGATCAATATAGTTTTGAGAAACAAAACCATATCAAAACCCCAATTAGATCATTACAACACTTGCCAAAGCATGATATAGTGATCGAAGAGATCAACAACTGAATCTGAATAACAAATCAGTGAGGAGAGATTGATCCTACCTTATTGTTTTTTGACCTATGATTGCTGAAGTTCAACATTGTCACCTCCAGTTACTTTTGCAAATTGAATTTGTTCTTCTGTAATTGACTGTCTATCAATGCTGCATACATTTTCCATCTACTTTATGATTGTTGCATACATTTTCCATCAACTTAATCTTTTGGTTATTTCTCTTGTGAATGAAGGCCACTTATATGAATTGTTGGAGATTGCTTTACTTGGCAAGTGAAAGTTGCTATATTGTCAACTGTCTATCATTATTAGTAAAGGGGGGATTGCTCGTAAACCTTTTCTCCCACAACTTCAAACTACATTGATAAAATGCCTGCAAGACAATGCAATGTGGTATCACTTGGTGAATTCTTCTTCTAGTCTTTCTTGGATAATATTTTTGTTAAAAGCTTGGATTGATGTCAAACACAGGACCATACATTCAAGTTCTGCTCGCCTTAGGAAAGCTTAGTGCACTAAGCACACGAATAGATCATCTAGTTAATAACCTTCTATCCACTCTCTAGGTAGGTAGGATTCGTTGACATTGCAAACATTTCAACTGGATTACCATTATTTTGATTAAATATGATTTTTCAGTCATCGGATGGTGGCATCAAGGAAGCTGTTCTCACTGCACTTAAAGGTGTTATTAAGCATGCTCGCAAAAAGTGTGAGTAGCGCAATCAAGCTTCGAGCTTCCTCTTTAGTGAGAGGCATGTTGCAACTTGATGATGATGAGGTGCGAAGTTCTATAGCAAAAGTCATGAGAATCATGTCTCAGGTACACCATCTTTTATGTGATTGATTTTTGGGATTTGTCTATTGCACGACGTTGGTCTGAAGGTGACTACCAGATTTGGTTTAGCTGTGATAGAATAGATGAATCTTCTACCAGAGATACTTGCAACAACTTGCTACGAAAGCTTATGCTTCTTTTTTGTTTCAATAAATTGCTTTATTAGATTTGTTTTATACTTTTGTTTTATTTTTCATCGAGGCACTGACTAGCAATCTTATTTATTCTCAGTACATGGAAGATAATGAGTTCCAGGATCTGCTACAAGTACTTATGGGTTTGACTAAATCTGCAACCTGGTTTGATAGGCATGGATCTTTTCTCACATTGTCTTCCATCTCTTTGCACCATCCATCCACACTGCACCGAAGTATGCTCTTTCCATCTTTTATAGATACTCTCAAAGATGCCTTGAAAGATGATAAGTACAGAACTGTTAGCATTGCTATATGTACTGTTTTTGCTATGCAATTCCCACGTCATTCATTTATTTTTGTGTGTGAAAACAGTTCCCAATTTGTGAAACCGCAACCAAGACAAATCAGAAGATTACTTTATTTTCAAGTTGGAAAGGAAGGAAACGTATGTTCACAGCTCGTGCAATCACTTAGTTTCTCAAGATGACTCATGTGAGGTCAAAAGAAGAGCCCTCTCTGGCATTATGCAAAGGTATGCATTTTAAATGGCTGACTGACTTTCCCTTAAATCTATAAAGAAGTCAGATAAAAATTTATATTTTTCTGATTGTTTCCACAATTGCATCAGGTAAATCCTACAGCAGTTACTGCAAGTCTTTCGATTTTAGGCCCAGCTATTGCAGAAAATTTAAAGAATGGGAGTGGCCCAGTAAGACTTGTCGCTGAGCATTGTGCGCTGCATGTTTTTCAATTAAGAAAAGGTCAGTGTTATGTTGATTTTGTTTATCATTCTTTGGCCTCTTGGAATTCTCAGAAATCTTTGATTATTCTTAGTTTCATTTTAGTTGTAATTTACTACAAGTTATTTAGGCATTTTACTTCCGAATCTACTGCAATCTATAAACTATATGTTATCATATTGAATTGTCTTTGACTTTAATCTATGGAACTACATGAAAATACCATGCTTTAGTGACCTGTCACGTTAAAGCATATTATTCTTTGGTTCTATCAAGTGTTCACCTAGAGGTTCTAGAAAATATATCTTGCCAAAAACATGACGAGCTTTAAATTAGGAATAAGGAAAATAGCTCAATCGACATTATAATCATCACTTGCAGTTTTTCTTTAATTTCATATTGTTTTCAATAATTTTTTTTTATTATGCAACCGATCATTTGATGTAGGCGAAGACATCCAATCTACACAATCATACATGACCGGATTAAATGCTAGGAGAATTTCAAAGCTTTTTAAAAATAGGTATTTTTTATGGACATGTCAATTAATTAATAAACTTTGTCAACTTGTAAATAACTACTAAGATTGATAATGACAACATGCTCTTTAATTTTGGGCATTCTTATTCTTGGCTCTGGAATTAAGTTCCTCTCTCCGATCGGATTATAATCAGTATTCAAGCATTCTAGGCATTCTTATTCTTAGCCGTGGGATCGAGTTTTTCTCTCCAGTCGGATTACTGTCGGTACTTAGGCATTATGAGCATTCTTCTTATTATCTTCATTGTTGTGGGATAGAGCTACTCTTCCCGATCGGATTATAATCGTATTCTGGGCATTCTTATGCTTATTACCTTCATGGTCATAGGAATGAGCTCCTCTCTCTAGTCGGACGATTATAATTGGTGTTTAGGTATTCCGGACATTCTTATTCTTGGACGTGGGATTGAGCTTCTCTTCCCGATCGGATTATAATCGATATTCAAATATTCTAGACATTTTTATGCTTATTATATTTATGGTCGTGGGATCGAGCTCCTCTCCTCGGTCGGATGATTATCAGTATTCACATATTCCGGGCAAGTTTAAAATATCAAATCGTGCTGAGATTTCGATCCCGGCTGGAATGATATAGTTTTGGTATCGTATCGTGTCATACCGGTATAGTTTCAATATTTTTAAAATATAAAATATATTAACTAAAAATAAAACAATTAATCTAAATATTTAAAATAAAATATTTTTTAAAAATAATAGGATAATTTTAAGAGGATTTAATTAAGTTTATTTAAATTACCCCAACTATAGGTAGAAGTTGATTGTTAAAACCTAAGTTAAAAAAAATCCACGCGATTGCGACTGGTGCACGCGCGGGTTGCACGATTCGCACGACCGACGCCCGCACGGCCCGCGCGATGCCTTGGAGATGTTGTCAAACCTCCATCCTGGTTGGAATGCTGTACTGGTGCCAGCCCGTTGGTTGAACGAAAATTTTCACCGGTATCGAGCAAAACGGCTCGAGATTTCAAACCTTGACTTCGGACATTTTATTCATAACTGTGGAATCGAGTTTTTCTCTCCGATCGGATTATAGTCGGTTCTTAGGCATTCAGGACATTCTTCTTATTATCTTCATGGTCGTAGGATCAAACTCCTCTTTCGGTTGGATTATAATCGGTATTTAGGTATTTTGGGCATTCTTATGCTTATTATCTTCATGGTTGTGGAATTGAGCTCCTTGCCCCGATCAGATTATAATCGGTATTCAAGTATTTCGGGCATTCTTATCCTTGGCCGTGGGATCGAGTTTCTCTCCCCGATTGGATTATAATTGTTATTCGGAATTCTTATGCTTATTATTTTCATGGCCGTGGGATCAAGCTCCTCTCTCCGATCAGATTATAATATGTAGTCAGGTATTCTAGGCATTCTTATATTTATTATCTTCATGGCAATGTGATAGAGCTCCTCTCCTTGGTAGGATTATAATCAGTATTTAGTATTTTGTGCATTATTATTCTTTGATTGAGTATTTGCTCGTTATATTTCTCTTTTAGTTCTACCTTTTGGTTGGTTTTCATTGCCTTGTTGTTACTAGTGTTTGTTTTTCACTTTTGGCACTATGTCTAGTTGAATGCCATTGAACCTAACTTCTTATGCCAATTATTAATTTCTTATTTGATTAATTTTCTCAATTAATTTTTTAAGATGATGCATGCATAGTCAGTGACATAGAGAGTTGACATGAGGCACAAATATCATTTCTATCATCTGTTGAACTATTGGTGAAATGTTTGCTTCTTATCGCACCTTTTTTAAAACCTTTTTAAAAACCTTTGTTCTCTTTTCCTTATGACAATGATGACATGGAATATCAACACATCCGGATGTATGATGGATCTGAAAGAACGTGCTTTGACAATTGTACTTGAGCATTTAAAGCCATCTAGAGTGATTAAAGGTATTTTTTCGGACTTATGTCTCTTAAAAACCCAATCTCAACTCTATTTGATTTCTATCCTACTTTGTTGCCTTTAGAATTTTCTCTACAGGAGTGATTGCTGGTGGATGGAAAGCTAGTATTAAATGTTGGCAATGAGTCTAGACTTGGCAGTAAGATGACATCATTGGTGTGATCTTCTCCCTAGTTGTAAGATAACTTTAAATTAGACAATGCTTACTTTTGATATTATTGTTTTGCTAGAGAAATGTTTCGACAAGGGCTTTCAAACCTGACCCTTTTGCTTCTGTTCAAGATGTTGCCATCCAGTCCCAACCATTATTTAACATTAGAGACTCCAATAAGATTTAATAAGGGAAACTATTTATATTTGGTCTGATGATTCTAACATGTATTCATGTGCTTAAAATTTTCTTTCTGAATACTTTGCAGGAAGATAGGGAGAAGCTTGTTCCATAAAGATTTAAATTTGAGCTAGAGGTTTGTTTTTCAAAAGATCTGAAGTTATTTTTATTTATTCTTTTGACATTGGAGCTTGCATAAGACCACTCTAGTGATGGAAGAAAAATGTTTGATAAAATGTTCCTATCAACATTGGATATATTTATGTATTATAAGCTAAAAAAATTAAAGTAATTAAATTGAAATATGATATTGTGACCTATTTTAGTTCTTTGACCTCTTAAACAAGAGTAAATTCATCCATATCTTTGCAGCACTCTTCTTTTCCTTGTTCCCTTCCTCCCCACAAGTAGACATACTCTTAGCGAAGAAGATGAAGGAATGATTTGTGGGTTTTATAACTGTTTGCGTAGAGAAAAAGGTAAAAAATGACTAGTAGCCATTACCCAATGGTGTCTAGCTATTGGGTCATAGTACTTCTCCTTAGAAGGTGATAAAGTGTTCTCACCCATCTAACTCCATCTTGCCTGTGCCATCGATCTGGCTGATTGCAAGTACAATGTCCTATTTTTCTTTTCATCAGTCTCTAATTTACTTATTTTCTTTTTCAATTTTTTTTTATTTTTTGATATTGTTCTTAGAACATTTGTCTATCAAGTGATTTGTCATTTAAGTAACTTCAATGCTTCATTGTTCATAAGATGGAAAACTTGTTGGGCAGAAAATAGATGAAACTACTGTAAATAGCGTCTTGAAGAAGTCTCTTGAGAACTATACCAAGTGGTGCAAGTATTTTGCCCTTCAGCCAATATGGAAGGACTATACACTTTTTTGTGTGACTATCTTCTTGCTATTATGTTATATATTTTCCTTTACTAGGTTTGTTTGACTGATTTTTTGTTGAATTTTCTACGGCATGGATAACCTTAGCAGGGAAAAGAAGTTGTTGTATGTTAGTTTATTTCTTGATATGAGGAGAAGCTGCCAACATTAGGTTCCTTCCAGAATGTTTATGTTACATATTTCATTGTGTAAGTTGATGCAATCAATTACAAGTTATTCTTGTAAGAAATACAACGTCACTAGTAACAAAATCATTGTGTTGTCATGTCTCTAGCAACTTAATTTAAGTTTGTCTATAATTCTTCTATGTTCATGTTGGATGCATTAGTTTTTCATCTGATTCATCTTGGAATCAATATTAACTCTTTGTACAAGTAGAAGTTGGAGCCCTGAGTCTCCTTGCACCATTGGTTGATTGCATGGATCTTTTCACTATTAAGTAAACTAAGGGTAATATATTTCGCTTCCATGAAAGTTGTCTCTTTATTTATTCTAGACTAAAATAAATGAATAATCACATAGTCAAATTAATTGACATTTTTCCTCTTGTCTCTATTTTAGTCTACATGTCTACTTTCACATATTTTTGTCAAATTGGATATGGCCCTGTTCATTAAGGCTACTTATGCTTAATGGTTGTTTTATTTAAAGATTAATATATAATGTCATTAAGTTGTTTATCTACTAACCCTTTCTTCTTTCGCTCATCTCTATTACACCATTAACACTGGTTGGCTCCCCTCTATGCAACATTGTTGTTGTCTCGTCGAAATCCTCCATGCTCACCCACTTCGAACCAACCTCCTCCCATAACACTTGCATTCTTGTATGCTAGTAAAGGACTGTGCTCACAAGCTCTCACTGTTTGGCGGATCTTGGTCAAAAATTATTATACTGGATTGTGGAAAGATCATGCTAGTCTGGCGAAGAATGAATCCTTAGATTCTTCTGCGGATTCAGGTTCTAGTCCAGTGATTGCTACAACTGAAGCTTTAAAGCTACTTCAAGAATCATCCGACGAAGATCTCATATTGGAACATCTTGAATGGGTTGTTATATTTGACATTATGCTGAAAGTTAGAGTCTATAATGCTGGACTTTTTGAGTTGTTTCTTAACACATTGTTGGTTGTTGCTATTTTAGATTGTAGATATTGATCAGGAGCTTGCAATTGAAGTCTTAACATTAGAGTCAATCAACTTTTGCTTGGTATTTTCATGCTTAAACAAACTGATTTTCAATTGTTTATTTTGTAGTTGCAATTAGTTTAGCTTCTCCTTAACCTCACCCTAGGAAATGAAATTGTGATTCTATCTGTAAAACCAAAGTCAGATATTTTTATATTATCTCGAATATAGACTTTGAAGTGTGAATAGTTTTTTTGACAACCCAAAAGCGTGAGAATATTCATGTCAGTACAACAGCCCAATATTCAGGTCATTTAGTAAACATCTTATACACTCTATGAACACATTGGGTGTTTGCAATGGATCCCATGTCACTTTCATAAAATCTTGATGTCTAATTTATGTTTGATATTTATTGCATAAACATGGTCATTGAAGATTGGGCTGGAGAGATTATACAACCTCAAGTCAGTGATCGAACTTAACGTTGCCCGAAAATATTTGAATAAAACATGATTAAATAACCACCATGACCATTGATTACTTGTTTCTGTAGTATAGTCCCAGTACTTTCAAGCAAATTGGATCACCATCTCATTTCTCTTGTGAAATTTTGTGCTAATTAACTATAACAAATAAAGTGCAGATCTTTTGTGATGATGAAATATTTAGATTTAATCATGCAAAAGTGTGAGCACATTGGAATGAACACCAAGAAATGTCTAGAATGACCTTTAATGCATTTGGATTAACATGTGTTTCTTTCGTGTTATAACAAATTCGTCTTATTGTTTTTTCCTAATAAAAATGTGATTCTTAGTTTTTTTCTAATTAACATGAATTGCTCAAGTAGAAACACTATTAGATAGTGTCAAATGGGATAGCAAAGGGTTAGCAGTTGCTATTGCACAAAACGTGGGCACTGGATCTATTTTGATGCAGGGGTTTGCGAACAAAGAAGCACTCGCAGTTACCATTGTGTCTCGAAAGGCAACTTTCTACAGTAGATCAAGGTCAACCTTGTGGACGAATTTTTCTTGATTGTGATCATGATTCAGTAAGCTTCTAGAAGATAATATAGTGTTGTGTTTGATCAAATATTTTGATGCATTACTTTTACTACCTTTGTTTAGATCATATACCTTGGGAAGCCTGTTGGACCAACCTCCTATACTGGAGAGAGACCTGTTACTATTCATCAGTATATGATCTTTTGGGTGATCAAAAGGTTTGTAATCTGGACATTTCTCAAACTTATTAATATCTTCTTTCTGCTATGCTTCTTGGTTAGTTTATCTACATCATTGCTTACAGTCCATCCAAGATCATCTAGCATCTACAACCTTATACTCACTGGAGGCTACAATTTCGCAATGCAAGGATGAAATCAACTCATTGAAAAATGGAAAACCATCATGGATGAAGAAGTTGCTTCTTGACAACGGGTTATTTTGCTCCAAAGTCAGGTGTGTGTCTTCATTACTGTCACATACAACTCATGCAGAACTGGGAATTATTTTGTGTATTGTAGTTGATATAATTTTCCAGTTGATGTTGGGTTTGTTGGACCTCGGAGATATATTGTTCTGACAATCTGTCAAAAGACAAGGGTCCTAATATAGTGAGATTTAACTCACTCTAAATTTATGCTCGTGTATGGTTGACTCTGATGAGATTTAGCAAATTGATGAGTTTTTAATAACTTTGATATCCATATAATAGCAGTTTAACAATGGAGAATTTTGAGTAAGTGCAAACTCTACTACTTGTTTTGGGTGGTACAACTTATCTTCTTATTCATGTCTTTCCAAACTATTGTCTGCTATATGGAAAGATGGTACTTGTTCGAGCCAAGATTGGTAAATCCAGAGTTAGTGAGTATTCTTCACAAATAGACTTGATATACTCCACTCAATAAGAGCTCGACCATGTTTGTTCTATAAACATAAAAAAGCCTTGTAGAACCATTAAGCTTGGGCAATAAGCCAAACATGAACTTAGCAAATTTTGACTTGTGAAAGAATGTTCATAAATTGTTCATTAATAGAACTTGTGAACATTTCATGAACAATGCTAGTCCACATCTTGTCTGTATGCATGTTTAAGATTGAATACAGTATCTTCTATATGCTTGAGGTACTATATGTATGTTAATTTTATTTTTTTACATGTTTACTAATACATAATATCTTTGTCTGAATTTTTCAATATTAATTGTAAACGTCCTTGTTTAATTAATGGCATTTGGCCTGTGCTATGCTTGATTTACAATATTGCATATGCCCACATATCCATATGCAAGCTTATACTAATTTAATCTTCAATTATCACTACAGATAAACTATTTAAAAAAAGGATCATGCATAATGTCATGCGAACATAATGAATCAACAAAATAAGAAGGTAAAACATACCTTAGTCAAAGGTGATATGATATGTAGAACAATGATGTATATTGATTTAGAATAATAAGACTGCACTTTGATCAATCTTGATGTAGATCTAATTATAAATTTTTTAAATTTCAATTAAGGTTCTTTAACAAATGATGGGTTCCAAATTATTTTGTTTATGATAGAAACCAATAAATCACAACTTGGTTATGAATGAATCACAACTTGGTTTAGGCAAGAAGAGTGAGGAACATTAAAATAATAATAATAAAATGAGATTATTATGATTGAGGATAGTCTGTGAATTTGATAGTTGGTAAATTGAATCAATTAGAGTTGAAGTCGTGAATGATAAATGAACCATAGAAAAGTTTATTCAATATCATTAAGATGTTTATTGTTTCTTTTAATCAGGGATTGAAATCTCGTGCCGTATCGCCCGTACGCACGAAAAATTTCGTTTCGCTGCGGCACCGGCACAACGCCGGCACACGATTTCCGACCGGGGAACGCCTCCGGATGCGTCGCCCGGGCTCGGCGACGCCTCCAGAGGCGTCGCGCGGCCTCGGCGACGCCTCCGGGCGCGTCACGCGGCCTCGGCAACACCTCCGGAGGCATCGCGAGGCCTCGGCGACGCCGCCGGAGGCCCCGCCCAGGGCCGGCGATGTCGTCGGGGCTCGACGACGCTCCGCGCGGGCGCACCGATCGCGCGGCGCGCGATTTTTCCAATTTTTTTCTTTTTAAAACTATTCTTTTAATTATGGCCTCCTTAAGAGTTAAACCTTGAGCTTGATGAAGATGAGATCTTGTTTGATTTGTTAAAACTATCGCTTAATTCACTTTGTTGGTCTTAGCTAATACTTTACAAGTTAAATAGACCATTACGGTATTTTGGATCCTATGCTTTCAGAGAAAAGGCCTCAGAACTTGTCAAAACGTTGCTTTAAAATAAAGACAAGACTCCAACTGCATCTGTGATGGCAGATCTGCTATACCATGAATAGTATTGCTCAAGCTTAAGGATGTAAAAATGGAAGAGGTCCTTGAAGTCCTTAGAAAAAGATTCTATCTGTCGGGCATTGAGGAAAAGAGTAGCCGAAAGAGGTCTACCAACCAAAGCTGAATCAATGGCTAAGCCAGGTACAACGATCCAAGCTCAAACATGACAATCTTTATCATTAATTATATTTCTTGAAGTAATAAATATTATGTATGGACATTCAAGCAACAAAAGGATTTGGGATGCTACAGAGTCAGGATACCTGTCCAAAAAGCATCAAGAAGTCCAAATTGATTGAACTTCCCATCATCTCCTATGTGGCTTATCTTTAGCTTCATCTAGGGCACAGGACCCATCACTTTTTTCTTGAGGTGGCCACTCAAAACTGCTTTTGTCCTCGACCACTCCTCGGAGTTGGCACTGCACATGAAGGTGCAAACTTCATCAATGTTGATTTTCAGGACTCTTCTCTTTTGTTCCCCCTGATGGTTTCTCTGATGGTCTCCAAGTGTTGTTTCTCCATTTGCATTCCCTGATTCCTTGATGAGACTCGTTGATGCAGTTTTTGCAAGTAAGGGATTCCCTGATTCTTCGCTGTTGTTCTGCCATTTTGTATCAGATTTTGATTTTCACTTTGCAAGGCATGATTGGTTTTGATTTTGTGTATGTTGTCAGCCATTTGAAAACAAGTGGATAAGATCATCCTCGTCTGGAGCTACAAATCTAACTACTACACAAGCTCAAACTCAGTCCAAATGTAACTACTACACAAGCTCAAACTCAGTCCTGAGCATCAGATCACAAGTGTGTTTCCATGGCAACATATGATTAATTTGGTCTTTTGCTTCTGCTGGCATAGGAAAAATTTTAGAGGTTTTCTTTTCTTTTATTATCAATAGGTGCACAGATCCTGGATCTTGCAAAAAACAAATAATTGAAGATTTTAAGAATAAAAGCCTCTTTGGAAACTTACTTGTTATGGGCATCACAAGTAGTAAGTTATTTTAAACTCATATGTACCTGATAATACCTAGTAAGCTTTCTCACGATGCATTAATGCACAACCACAAATCATGTAGACCTTTTGATGCTTGTATATACTGTTCGATGTTCTCTTCTTGTTTTCCTTTTTTGTTTTTTGGGATTTAGGAGTATGTGCCCAACCTCATTTGTTTCTTATATTTTAATGAATTTGTGACTTAGTAGCTTGGTTCTTGTGGATGAATTATGTAGATATATTTGTATCCGAATAACATGTGATGTGACACTATGCTTTATTCATTATCATGCTTAGCCATGGCATTCTTGAAACTATATGGATACATGTATACGACAATTATAAGCCACCATAAATAATAGAAACCACAATTTTGTTGCTTTAGTTATTGATGTTGACCATTAAATTTCATTAGCATCACTTGATAAAAAAAATGGGAAGAAAAAAGGTTTGAAAATTTGCTATTCTAGAATTTGCACTGTTAATAATAATTTAACATGATATGATACATAATATTTACAAAATTTCTAAATTGGATTCAAATAACACCGTATTATTGCCCTTCATTTTTACAATTCCTGTTGATGTGCATAGTATTGCCTCATTGACTGACTAATCTCTTTTCCAATAGTGGTCCTTGTGGCTTTGTTGGTGATATCAGTTATGAAGAACTTTAGTCAGCTG
This sequence comes from Curcuma longa, assembly GCF_044706935.1. Classification (NCBI taxonomy): domain Eukaryota; kingdom Viridiplantae; phylum Streptophyta; class Magnoliopsida; order Zingiberales; family Zingiberaceae; genus Curcuma; species Curcuma longa. The sequence goes on from NC_133874.1 coordinate 9,098,626, forward strand.
CATATGATAATGCAAGCCAAGGATTAAGTGTTCAGTGTATTGTAAGCTCCAAAGCTGATTCTTTCTTTATCGCTCTCTAAGTCATTAAACTAACTGAGAACATTGTGCTTTGATAGGGTAGATAAGATGATGTCTAGCCACTCTATATATCTCTTTGATAATTTGTACCACTTTAGCAGTTAGAAGCAGCTGAAACCATTGATTTTATCTTGGAGGACCCTCTAATTGTATTAGATGTAAATTTTAAATGGTTCCTGTATGGATATATTATCATTTCATATCAAGTCTCTTGTAGACATGCATAGACTAAAGAATTACCTCACTGAGCATGTCTCTAATTGAGTTGTAAAAATTTTTGGATAGATATCCTACATCTGAATCTGAGCTAAATTCCTTCCGATTAAAAAATCTCTTTCTAGTTGCTCTAGAACAATTAGGAGATTTGCTTCATGTAGCAACATGCTATTGGTTGGTCGTTCCGCTTATTTGTATCAAGTTAACTTTAGAAAGGTTATTGACTTAATTAACTCACTAATTTTGAATAACTTTACTCTCTTGATCATGACATTCTTACTTTTTTATCTTTACACACACACACACACACATATATATATATATATATATACACATAAGAAGCTTGTTTTTGAAGAGGATCATAGATATAGAAACTAGAAAGGTGGCAATGTCCTACAGTTATACTTCAGTCGCATGAGAGTTATAAGTTATGTTAGGGAATCATGCAATTTATTATTAAAATATTAAGGTTTCTACTTAGTACAGTAGCATATTTATGTAGAAAAAACTGGTCCTATATAAGCTTAAATGTCCTTGTATTATGATTATTGCATCAACAATCAAGAGTTTTCCTTTTATATAAAATCCACAAATAAGAGAATTGATCCATTATCTTGACAGACATTTGCTCGAAATGCATAAGCTTTATAAATTCTTCTATTAACCCATACTTCCATGTGGAAGTAAACTACAATGGTAAACTTTTCACATTAAATTTTGACGTCTTTGTTGAAGTCCAACATCTAATTTATAGCTTAGTCTAATCCCTAATTAGTTACCTCCAATCCGATGATAGTACCATCACCATTGACAGTCGATTAAGCTTGCTCCGATATCAAGAATGATACTATTATAATTTGTTCAAGAGGACTAACTGGTAACTTGATAAACCCAACTACTTGATCATAAATGCTTGATTTCCGACAGTAATTCCATTAGCTAAGGTTTATCATCCTCCCATGTTGGCCGATAATTTCTCATATGGGACTAAACTAAGATGTAACTGACATGCTTATTATTTCTTTCCCTTTATGGCCTATAAATGCTTAAAGAATTTGATAATTTATTGAAAAAACCATATGGTTCACAAAGTCCTAGTTTTCATCAGATGAATTCCGCTCCCATTTCAAGCTCGCCTCGGATGAGTCAGTCTCCTGTGTTCATAAACAATGTATCATCTGTAGATGTTCAAGGAAACAATGTCCCCTCTTTTTCAAGTTTTAGTCAACTAAAGGTAGCAACTAATCTTGGCTCTGAGAACAAGTTGTTCTTTAGGTTTTTAAATTAGAATCAATTTTTTCCCTGACTTTCCATTTTCCTTAACTTTCAATACCTGTTATCCGGTCTGATCCATAAGGATTTCCCAGCGGTAATTTTGGTCAACCTAGCCCTTTCCAAAAAGCCAACTAAAGTTCTTTTGGCCTTGAAAATTTTGGAAATTCAGGTGTTGTAGCAGCAAATAATGTTTTTTCTTACATTGAATGGTTGAAGTTCATCTATATCATTTGTATTGTTTCCTTGTTACCATGTTATTGAACCACTTCAATACATTTTTTTACTTGAAGTTCATCTATGCCATTTTTATTGTTTAATTGTTACCATCTCATCATACCACATCAATAATAGTAGAAATAATATCTTTTAATTAGTTATGCATATTGGTCTCCCCTTATTTTTGATATCATCACCTTATATAGAGAAGGAGTGAGAAAATGGTAGAGGATGCCCTCTGTAACACTCACATCTTTCTCACCTAGTATCATTAGAGCACCCCCAACGCGGCATTAATCGGGGGTGTTATAATGCCCCACACCAAGTCACCAATGTGGGGCGTTCAAAGCACTTGAACGCATTTAAGGTATTGAACACGTTCAAGTGCAATGGGGTGGGCCAGCCCCGGGCCGGCCACCCCGCATGCATTTTTTTAAATCTTTTTTATTTTTTAATTATATTTATTAAACAGTTAGTTTTAACGACTATTAACTGTTAGTTTTAATTTTTATTAAAAAATTAAAAATTTTAAAATTAAAAATTAAATAAAAGGGTTAATTTTTTAACGGCGAATTCAAAATTTAGTCTATAAATATCTACCAATTTGTATATATATTTTCATTTCAACTCACTATACTCTCCAATTCTACTCTTTAAATATTCTCCCCATCTATTTTTTAAAGTCCCTATACTTATTTTCTATTCGAAATGGATGAAAATAATAGGGATTTTTTTTATAAATTTCTTGAATTCTACAAACAACCCACAAGAATATTCATCTTACCAAAATCCACAAATTCTACCAAATTATCAATACCCATGTCCATTTCCAAATATGTCATTTCCTCTACAAAATCTTTAAAATTTTCAAAGTTTTGGAAATTCTTATGAATCATCCAAATTATGCCCCTCGAAGTCTATATCAACCGCTTCCAGTCGAATATTGGTAAAATATGAGCCATCTCTATTTCACGCCACCGGTTGTTCATGGATATGGTACCCCACACACTACTGGTATGTCTTTCACTCCTCCGATGTCGAATGAACCTGCAACTCCAACTTTTGTCCCGGAGACTCAACTTTTCGACCGAGAATCCCCGATTGAGGTGGTCAATTTTGAAAAAGTGGTTTCAAATGCCGAGGGTATAAGAAAGCATTTAAGTTGGACAAAGGTTGAAGACGAGATCTTAGCGAGAAGTTTTGTCACTATGAGCGATGATTCAATAATCGACAATGATCAAAAGGCGGATGCTTTTTGGGGACATGTTCAAGCTACTACAATGAGAATCGCCCCTCAGGTTCAAACACCAGAAGTGCAAATGTTATACGGTCACATTGACACAATACAATCCAAAAGAAGGTATATCGATTCAATGCAAATTACAATAGTGTTTACAGTTCATATCGAAGTGGTCACAGTAACGAAGATATATTGAGGTTTGTGTACGAAAAATATCAATCCGAAAACAATGACGTTGCATTCAATCTTGAGCATGTGTAGAGAATTGTCAAAGACTGTCCAATGTTTACTCCACAGTCTACTGATCACTTTGTGACCACAAAGAAGATGAGGATCTCAGAGTCGGAAGCAAGCAACACCTCTTCCAACCAAAATGTGAGTATAGACTTGGATGATGAATATACTCGTCCAATGAGATAAAAGGCAGCAAAAAGAAAGAGAAAAGACAAAGTAAAATCGACCATGGAGGATTCTACAATAAACTACAATAATATTTTTGTAAAGTTCACTAAGTACATAAGCGTGAAGAAGTCCGAAGTCGATCTGAAGCAAAAACAACTCGAAGTAGAAGAGATTAAGGCAAAAGCTGCGTTGTCCAAATCTGAAGCTAAGAATCATCACTTGAAGTTGAAGGAGTATAAAATATTGAACAAAGACACCTCGCAGATGACAAATGAGCAACTTATCATACATGAATATCTATGCCAGGATATTAGGTCGAGATGGAATATTTAAGTTGTTTACTCAATATTCATTTTCTAATATTATTATATTTTCGAGTGATTGTAATTTTTAATTATTGTATTTCTCATTTCGATTAATGTGATTTTCAATTATTATAATTTTACAAAATAGTCATTGTAAACTAGCCGTTGCAACTAACCGTTAAAAACTAACCGTTACAAACTAAACGTTACAAATTAGCTGTTGTAAATTAACCGTTGCATGAGAAAAATAATATATATAGACACATTATGCTACGAGATTTTCATTCGACTATCATACTATTTCTCAAACACATATACTAAAATGTGTTTCCTCCAAAAATGTCTCATTCTACAGGTAGCTCTAGCTCAAGTTCCATCTTGACAAGCGAAGATGAAGTCCATGTTAAAATCGATGAGCAAGTTTATGATCCGGGTGAAGAACTGATGTTATTGGTTTTTCAACAACACCAACAACTTATGGAAGCATATCAAAGGAGGGACACACGCAAAAGAAGAAGGTTAATCTAAAGAAATCGTGAAGCCGAGCATGAGAGGCTCATCAATGATTATTTCTCTATAAACCCGGTGTATCACGATGAAATATTTCGAAGACGATTTCGAATGCGAGAGTTATTCCTCCGCATAGTGAATGCATTAGAGAATCATTCAGCATTTTTTCAACATAGGGATGATGATGTGCGAAGAAAAGGATTGTCACCACTACAAAAATGCACCGTTGTGATTCGTCAACTGGCTTATGAAGTCCCCGCCGACCATCTTGACGAGTAACTATGTATGGATGAATCAACTACCATCAGGTGTCTTTTCAAGTTTTGTAAATATGTGGTTGAAATATTTGGTGATAGGTACTTGAGAAGGCCAATGCTGAGATGATGTTCAACGTCTTCTCAAATGCATGTTGAGAGACACGGCTTCCTTGGCATGTTGGGCAACCTTGATTGCATGCACTATAAATGGAAAAATTGTCTAGTTGCTTGGAAAGGTCGATTTAGGAGACATGGGTCACCAACAATCGTACTTGAAGCGGTCGTGTCTTATGACTTGTGGATATGACATGCAATTATTTGGAGTTGTCGGTTCGTAACGATATTAATGTGTTATATGAATCTCTATATTCAACAATGTCTTGCAAGGAAATACTCCGGAGATTAATTTTATGGTGAACGACATTGCATATTACGAAGGATTATTATCTAACAGATGAAATATATCTAAAGTGGGCTACTTTCGTTAAGGCTTTTCCTTGTCTACTTTCGTTAAGGCTTTTCCTTGCTCGAAGGATCCCAAGAGGAAGTTGTTTAAGGAAAGACAAGAGTCTGCAAGAAAAGATGTCGAACGGGCATTTGGGGTGCTCCATGTTGGGTCCAATAGGATGTCCATATCTCCACAATGGCATGATATTGTCCACTTTAGGCCTAAGCCCTCATGATTTTGCTCTTGGGCTCTACCCAAAAGGTCTCATGCCAATGGAGATACTTTCCATCCTTTTAAACCCATGATCTTTTCCATGTGTTTTAGATGTGGGACTATGTTTGCACTCTTGCAACCCAACAATCCCCCCTCAAACAAAGGACCACTGGAAGCTCCACTACCATTTCTCATGGTCCGGCTACCATTTCTCATGGTCCGGCTGCCATGTCCTCATGGTCCGGCTGCCATGTCCCTCATGGTCCGAGCCTCCCCTATTTCCTTTATTTTCCCCGAGGGTCCCCACATGGTTAGATCTGGATCATGGCTCATCCAACGGTTAGTCTGGTGAAGAGCGGCCTGACTCTGATACCAATTGTTGGGTCCAATAGGATATCCGTATCTCCACAATGACATGATATTGTCCACTTTGGGCCTAAGCCCTCATGGTTTTGCTCTTGGGCTCTACCCAAAAGGCCTCATGCCAATGGAGATACTTTGATCCTTTAAACTCATGATCTTTCCCATGTGTTTTAGATGTGGGACTATGTTTGCACCCTTGCAACCCAACACTCCAATCTTGATGGGCGATTGTCAGAGGTCCAGCTCGTTATTGGTATAGAAAAAAGTTAAAACAAATCATGTTAGCTTGTATTATTTTGCATAACATGATTGTTGAGGATGAGGGAGCTCACGTGACAAATTGGTACAATGATGAAGGTGACGAACCCGCACAACCTATCCATGACTCAAATCGAGGATTTCAGGATTATCTTCGGACAAATTCTCAGCTACGTGACACTCAAGTTCATCACCAAATTCGCGCCAACTCAGTTGAGCATATTTGGGGGCGATACAATAATAATCCGTGAATTAATATTTCATATGTTATTTTTAATTTCATTATAGTGTGGTTTATTCTAAGTTATTGTTGTATTTCAATTTTATAATTACATGCCAATTTTAAATAAATTTTATTTTCTCAACTTTGTAATTTTAACCGTTTATTAATTATCACAAGACACCCCCACTTTTTAATATTATTTTTTAAAAATAGTAAAATTATTATTTTAAAAGTAAGATTATTATTAAAAATAATAACAATAATTTTAATATTTTAAAATATTTTTAAAACATATTTATTTAATGTATATAATTTTAAGATGATTGAGTGGATGGTGGAACCCATAAATAATGAGTGTTAATATTAAAAGGAATATAGGTGAAAGAGGTATGTTGGTCTAATGAGTATGTGGCAGTGGACCCCATGCTCTTTAATGAGGTGAGGGTGTTATAACGCCGATGCATTGTGGATGCTCTTATTGCAAATGGCTGACGGTGTCATTTGCTACTGTAACTGCCACACCTTTCTCCCTTGGCACTATTACTATTGACAAGATAACTGACGTGCAACTGACATGCCTTTCCCCCTTAGAACCATTAATGTTGATGCAATAACCAATGTGCCTTTTGATCCACTATGTTCGTCTTTGTAATTGACATGCCTTTCAAGAACCGACGCCTCATATAATTCCTCTTCATCTATTTCTATACTCAGAATAACATAGATACAGTGTTCGGGAGAGTCACACACTTGAGCTCTGACACGCAATAGCATCACGTTTTATAGTACTCGAGCGCTACAATACTCATGAAGTTACAATGCTCATGATGTTAAACACTTGGAAACATCATCCCACTTGGACACTTGACTCTGGAGGTTGGGAGGTTGGACCAGCTTGGAAGGTCGGTAGGTCAGATTAACTAAGCAAGTTGGATACTGATGATATCTGTATCGCCCTGCCACATGACTTCTACGTTGATCGAATCCTGCTAATGATAAAATCACATTGGTTTTCATGGGCAAAGATGTTCATTGTTTTGCCAAAGAAAATGAAAGATGTGCGAAGTATATAATTGCTTGCTATTTGGGCCATGCGACTAATCGAATAGATGATAATTGCGGCAACAAACTTTATTAGTTACTTCTAATTTAGATATAATCCCTAGTTAAATCCACCCATTCATCAAGTTGTTTGGTTAATGTTCATAGCCTAACTTTGGGAGTTTGACAACCTCAATTTCTTTGTCAATTGCACACTTTTTGTTAGTCTCACCAGAATTAAACACTTAGCTATATTCGAACTATCATTCATGCATACACATCCATGAACCACACCCACACTTGTGTTTGAGCCAATGTTTTCATTCAATCAGACTTGACCAACCTTTCAAGACTTATATAGTCTTGGATATTAATTTCTCATTTATTCAAAAAATTAGTTGTTGACGATCTACTGATGAAACAACATATGCATGTCCCTATTCAACTAATTGGCTAAAAAATGGATTTCTAACAACTACCTACAAGAATGAAAATTTTAGACAAGTTTTAAAAAAAATTTAAACAAGAGTTCTAATCAGGAAACTATTGCATTTAGAGAGGTAATTTGTTGCTTTAAACCTTTCATAGTTGAATGTAATTGTATCTAATTAGTGATAGAAACTTGTAAATCCTAAGCTGTAAAAATTCTACAAACTGAATGAGAATTCAGATAATAAAAAAATACAAGACTAAGGATCTAGTTTCAATGATTAACATGCCACACCATATTAATATATATAAATGACAAGGAACCTGATTGGAGAACCATTATCCTTATCTTGCAGTATCAACTGCTTGATCTATGTGGAAGAAGATAAAACGGAAGCAAGAGGATGGTCTTTCAATGGAATTAGGGTGACACCGCCGCAAACCTTCGTCAATGGAGAATGAAGGCAAGATGTCAATCAACCCTAAACCTTCATGAACAAAATCCTATATATAAAAATATGATTTGTTATAAACTCATAGATAATAACAGATTTGGCTAACGAGTTTTACATATTTAATCCACATCTAATAATCTGAAACTTAATAAATCTTAATTAGATCACTTAAATGGGTTCAATTTGTATCTGCATATATAAATTATAATTAAGTCCACCTTAAGATATTAAATCCAACAATCTCTCACTTGGATTACATGTGATGTATATATGATACACCAGAGTTATGGTATCATCTACGATTTGTATATTGTAAATGTAAAAATCTTAATAACTATGTTAAATTATTGTATTATGGTTATCTTATTAATTTTGTTAATCAATAAGTATTGAACAATGTTATGTATGAAATATGAAGTTTATATTAGATTGTTACATGACTCACTCTATTGTCAAGTCAAACAAAATACACAATGTCTATTGGAACAGTGATGCTGATCTTTGAAATCAACACCACCCTCATGATACCAATAAAAAACTATGGTTCTGATTTATGAAGACCAACACTACAGTTTGTACTAATTAACACAGGCCCATAACTCCTTCTAGGAGTATCAAAACCATGATCACATAACAGATCTATCTTTCTTATACTACTCTCTTCCAATACATGCGATATTTTAGAAATCCGAGTCCTCTAGGTCTATTGTTGGGATAACAATCAAAGTTCCACATTGAAAATATATGGAAAAGATCCTGGGGTTATAAGATGGAAAATATCTCATTGATACGAGACCTTTTGAGTAATGCCCAAAAATAAAACCATGAGGGCGTGAGCCCAAAGTGGACAATATCATTCCGTTGTGGAGATATATATGGATTCCATCAGATCTAACAGTGGTATCAGAGTGGATCTATGTAGTGGGGGGAGCCTCAAAGGGTTCTGATCGGACAAATTTGAACTCCTATGTATTTTTTAGGTGAACATAAGTCTGAATATGCCCTCGTTAACTGATTCAAAGCCCTCCTAGCGTTCGTCAAAACAATTATAAGCTTTCATCAGGCAATGATGCTGGTTTTCGAAGACCAGCACCAATATGGTGTTAGTTTTCAAAGACTAGCACCACAGTCTATACCAGTTGACATGCGATCATAACTTTATCTATGTGTCTCAATAATAGGATTGAATACCATGTATACATTCTACACAATATTATCTCCTATACCATGTCAAGTTTTTAGAAATCTGAGTCTCCTAGGTCCATTAATGAGTTTTGGTTAAAATCCATTAATGAACTTAGAGGGCTTTGATCAGGCCCATTTCAACTCCTATATAGTCTATGTCAGTTGACATGCGATCATAGCTTCACCCATGTGTCTTAATAACAGGATTGAATACCATGTATATATTCTACACAATATTATCTCCTATACCATATCAAGTTTTTAGAAATCTAAGTCCCCTAGGTCCATTAATGGATTTTGGTTAAAATCCATTGATGACTTTAGAGGGCTCTGATCAGGCCCATTTCAACTCCTATGTGTTTATTAGTTAAACATAAGTCCAATATGCCCTTATCAACTGATTCAAGGCTCTCCCAATGTTTGCCAAAATGATTTTAAACCTTTCATCATTCTATGATGCTAGTTTCCGAAGACCAATACTAATATGGTGCTAGTATTCAAAAATCAACACCACAATTTATGTCAATTGGCACACGATCATAACTTCGCCTACATGTCTTAGTAATATGATTGGACACCATATATACCTTCTACACAATATTATCTTCCATCTCTTTTTAATTTTTCAGAAATCCAAGTCCCCTAAGTCTATCAATGAATTTTAGTAAATCCATTGATGACCTAAAAGGGCTCTAATCTGGCCAATTCCAACTCCTATGTGTTTATTAGGTGAACATAAGTCCAAATATGCCATCGTTAACTGATTCAAAGCTCTCTCAACATTTTTCAAAATGATTTAAACTTTTATTAGCTAGTGGTGCTGATTTTCGAAGACCAACAATAATATGATATTGGTTTTCAAAGACCAACACTATTATGGTACTGATTTCAAAGACTAACACCATAGTCTGTGTCAGTTGACACGCTATTATAACTTCATTTACGTGTCTCAGTAACATAATTGGATATCATGTATACCTTTTACACAATATTATCTCTCATTCCATTTCAAGATTTCAGAAATTCGAGTCTCCTAGGTTCATTAATGGGTTTTAGTCAAAACTCATTAATGTTCTTAGAGGACTTTGATCGGGCTCATTCCAACTTCTATGTGTTTATTAGTTAAACATGAGTCTAAATATGCCCTCGTCGACTGATTCAAAGCCCTCCTAACATTCGTCAAAATGATTTTAAACTTTCATCCTTCTATGTTGTTGGTTTCTAAAGACCAACATTAATATGGTGCTGGAATTCAGAAACCAACACAATAATCTAATTTCCCTAACCGTCTTGTAGTTGAAATGAAACCCTAAAACCCTCTACACTTATCACCAGAAACCAACTCTGTAAAACTCTAAACCCTATCATTAATGGTGGAAGGAGACTGCATAGTGGAAAACCATAAAAGCACTAATGGAAAATCATGAATAAATCATTAATATAATATAACTAAAGCAACGTACAACACACAATGGTCGGTGGAAGGAGACTGCAAGACACTCGAGACAAAGATCACCAAACAACTAGCTCCGACGGGAAGATAGACATTATCTTTGAGAGTGACAGATCTGAGCAAGAGATGGGAAGCGTGATTTAAAGTTAACGGGTCAAATTTTTGTTGGATTCCAAAACACTTTGGTTCTGGTATATGAAGACCAACACCAGGTGTTGGTTTCCTGAGACCAGCACCATAGTGGTGTTGCTTTCCGAAGACCAACACTAATATGGTGCTGGTATTCATAAACTCTTTTAATGTTTGAAGCTCTTTCCAACTATGTTGAAAATGTATACATCACCACAATGTAAATAGATGATTTAAGTTAATAAATTGCAACAGAATATGAAGATTCTCATAGAAGATACAATGTAGACACTCAGCCCATTTCTACACTTGCATTATTTTTTACAATTTTGATTACAACCTTAAGCTTACAACAGTGTTAATGTTTGATGTTCTTACACTTGCATTTCAAGAAATAGTAGATGGTATAGCTGGTGGTATTTTATAAGATATTTTATTATGACCAAGTTACATGCACCAGTTGCATTTATTTTTTACCTTCCCATTATGTCTAGACTCGATGAGTGCCTTCTTTTACTTACCGGGCTACACAAGGCTACAAGGAGGTAGGATCCTAATGTTGTTTAAACTAGTAGTCCAAAATTCCTTACTTGGACATGGGTAGATACGATCTGTGTAAGTGTCCTTCCAATTTTGTGACTCAAAATAATGCTCAAAGTAACATACTGGATCTATGTTCCGGTGTGTGATCACGACAATAGCATGTGAGCAAGGAATTCCTTCAATTTGAAACTCACCACAATCGCAACAATATCTTTCCAAATCAATTATATATGAAGCAATCGATATTTGTACTTCCATTTCTGTTTTGGAGTATGGGCATACTATATATTGAAAACTTCTTTGTTTCCTCGAATCAATTTATTTAGTGGCATAAGTTAACAAAAAATCATAACATTTTGAAGCTTCCTCCAGATGGTTAAAGAACCATTAAACTACCTTTCTTCTAGTATTATCAATTATACTATTAATGGGGAGTTCATGTATATCCTTGAACAAAGCATTTAAACTCTCTGAACAATTTGTGACTAGCATTGCGTACCTTCTCCCACTAAAGTGTGCATTAGCTCATCTTTTAGGATCAATATTCTATACTCACTGATACGCAACTGGATGTCTTGTAAGAATGGACTGTATTACTTGGTCAAACTGGAATGTTGTATTAGCTCTTACTGTTGCCCAAAATAAGCCTACAACACACCTATCCCAAGTATTTGTCACCATGTTACAAGATAAGCGATAGCAACAAAAAACATGATAAGCAGTTGGGTAGTAGAATTTTTTAACTACTGATATAATACCACGATCTCTATTTGATACAATGTTCATTGACTATGGATCGACAATAAGGAATTTCTTTACATGATCTAAAAACCACTCTCAAACAGACCCACATTCAACTTCAACAATTCTAAAGCAAAACGAGAGGATGTTGCTATTAGCATTGACTGTTGTTGCCATCAATAACACAACAGGATACCTACCATTAAGATGTGCAACATCAATTCCAATTAATTTGAGTAGATAGGACCTGAATACTCTCTCACAAGCACCGAAAGCTCAAAAATAACACTGGAAATGATTATCGACATTTCTGTGTAGTGTCATGTAAGTATCAATGTCCCTAAATCTAACTTGCGCAAGTACATTGGAAGATCTCTATAAATCTGCTCACAATCACCAACCACTTTCTTCAACGCTTTCTCTTGGGCTAGATATGCTTTCTTATGATATGGAAACGTCAAACCTAACTTTCATATCTCTTTGAATAAATTTTGGTTTGTACTATTCAGAAGCAACAAACAACTCTTCAACTTGGGAGGCTACGAATGTGGATGTGTAAGATTTGTGATCAAGTGTTTCCCTAAAGTTGAGACATTGATGTTCTTGTACATATTTTGTAATGGTGAACTCCACATCTCCCCTAGATACTAGTCTCTATGTACATGGTTAATTGAAGCAAATAAATTTAATTCTATTTAGCCGGGTGTCAACTGGATTGTATTTGATATTTTTAAAAATAGCATGCCTTACAAGTTCATCCTTGAACTCTTGTCGAGAGGGGAAAACCTATCCAACAAAAAATTCATATTTTTCTATTGCCTCTACAATTGGATTTGGTATTAAATTGGATATCATTAGCTAAGAATACTTTTGAATTTGCATTCCATTCTAATTTTTCTTCAATTCGAATATCTAATTTTTCTTACCGACTCCATGTTGTCTCAAAATATTCGCCAAATAACATACTATTATTGGTACCTCAGCTTGTAATGGATTTTTTTTTTGATTTCGATAGAATGTCAAATTACTTGGATTTCTGTTGTTGTTTAACATATTATTATTTTCACAAGATGGAATATTACTGGATCTACATTTGTGGACTGTTGAGTAGCTCGTTGTCTCTCTGCTAAATATGAATTAATGGAGCCCATATATGATTCAAGTTCATTAGAAATATAGTCATCTTTGAAAAAAAAAAGATGAGAGATGTTAGTGTGTAGAAATTATACATGATGTCTAATCCTATTACTGAGACACGTAGATGAAGTTATGATCATGTGCCAAATGGCACACTATCGTGCTGGTCTTCGTAAACCAGATCCATATTGGTGTTGGTCTTCGAAAACCAACACCACATAATCATGAAAGTTTAAAATCCTTTTGATGAATGTTGGGAGGGCCTTCAATCAGTCCACAAGAACATATTCAGACTTATGTTCACCTAATAAACATATAGGAGTTGGAATAAACTCGATCAGAGACCTCTAATGTCATCAATGGATTTTGACCGAAACACATTTATGAACCTAGGGAACTCAAATTTATGAAAACTTAAAATGGGATGGGAGATAATATTGTGTAGAAGGTATACATGGTGTCCAATCCTGTTACTAAGACACATAGGTAAAGTTATGATCGCGTTCCAACTAGCACAGACTATAGTGTTGGTCTTCGAAAACCAACACCATATTGGTGCTGGTCTTTGGAATCAGTCAACAATGTTGAGAAATGCTAGGAGGGTCTTGAATCAGTCAACAATGGCATATTCGGACTCATGTTTATCTAATAAACACATAGGAGTTGGAATGTACCTGATCATAGTCCTCTAAGGTCATCAATGAGTTTTAACCAAAATCCATTGGTAGACATAGGGGACTTGAATTTTTGAAATAGGATGGGAGATAATATTGTGTAGAAGGTATACATGGTGTCCAATCCTGTTATTGAGACATGTAGGCGAAATTATGGTTGTGTGCCAAGTGGCATAGACTCTAGTGTTGGTTTCTTATATTCAGCATCATATTAGTTTTGGTCTTCGATAATTAGCACCACTGTCTGATGAACATTTAAAATCATTTTGAGGAACATTAGAAGGGTCTTGAATTAGTCAACGAGGGTATATTCAGACTGATCATGTTCACCTAATTGGTGTTGATATTGAGAAACCAGCACCACAGTGGTACTGAAAGTTTCAAATCGTTGTAATCATTGTTGGGAATGCCTTAAACCAGTAAAGGAGGCCTTATTTGAACTTAAGTTTACCTAATAAACTCATAAGAGTTGGAATGTGCTCGATCGAGCTCTCTAAGTCTATCAATGGATTTTGACTGAAACCCATTGATGAATCTAGGAGACTTGAATTTCTAAAAAGTTTATATCTAATGGAAGAAATGAGTGTGTAGAATGTATTTATGGTGTCCATGTCTGGTTTTGACATCCCATAAAATTAATCTGGATACGTTATATGTATGTGTCAATTGCTTTGAGTCATACACTTTAAAAACCATTAAAAACCTGGGCACATAAAGACTATAGACTCTCAGGCACTTTAGAAACATGTATCACTTGGAATGAGTCTTATCAGAGCTATCTAGGTCCATCAATGATTTTTAATCTAGGATATTTAGATTTTTAAAATTTTGTCATGAAATTTTGCCAATATGAAATGACTAAGTCCATTAATAGATTTTGACATTTAATGGAAGAGATGAGTGTGGATTAATATGGTGTAAATTGACACAGAACCAATAGAGTGTTGAATTTTAAATCATTAACACCACAATAGACAGTTCAACACCATAGTGGTGCTGGAACTTAAAAAGTTCAGAATTAAAATGGTGCTAGAATATAATATTTAACACCATTATGTTAGGGTTTCAAACTACTGTACAACTTTCAGATTTTGAAATTTCAACACCAAGTTATAAAAAAACTCTACTAATAAGTGATAGAAACTTAAACTTCTAAATATATAATATATTTTTCTCCATTTACTAACCATTTAATATCTCATATAGAAAACTAATCACATTGTAACATAGAGCTAGTTGCTATGTTGGAATCCGGTTGCTATTTTGTGATGATATAAGTTGTATGTAAAATAAGAAAAGTTAAGTACGGAGCTCAACGTTACCATCCAAATCAAAGAACGAATTTTTAATAAAAATGTAACTCAGATGCTTTGAGAAACTATGAATAAAGTAAGCCAGTTGAAGGAGGGGTAATATCAAAATCAAGTGCGCCTTTTGGAAAATTTTAAATTTAGATGGGCCTTTTGGGCAAAAATAAATTTGAAGTGCGCCCTTTAAAAATTTACCAAGGTTTTTTAATTTCATTTTTAACAATTGTTTGTGATTTTTCATGAATTTAATGTTTTAGATTAACAAAACAATTTAAAAAATCGACTTGTGATTTTGAAAACAATACTTTAGGTTTTTGCAAATGTTTGAAATTTTTATTTATGAGTTCTCTTTCTATTTCTAATTTTTTTTCTAGATTTTTAAAATATCATCGATGATTTTAAGGTGAGAAAATTATAGAAAATATTTGCAAATTCTAGAAGATCACAATAAATTTAGATAATTATAAAAATGTTTAGAAAAGAGGTAACGATAATTATGAAACTTCTAGAAAGATTAGAATATAAATTTTATTAAATTATTAAAAAATTAAATAAAAAGCATCCGTCAGCGTCGTGGAGCAACCTCGCCGTCTGTATCTTCGCCCCCTGAATCGCCCCCAATTCCATCGCTTCTCGAACCTTCTTCGTTCAGTCTCCCACGCGAATCAATGGAGTCTCCACGGCGCCACCCTCCGCCTCCGTCGTCGGCGGCGGCGAGGCCGCTCGACCTTGAGGTCACCGTCGTCTCAGCCAAGCACCTCAAGAACGTCAACTGGCGTAACGGCGATCTGAAACCCTACGTCGTCGCCTACCTCGACTCCGACCGCCGCGCCGCCACCAAGCCCGACGACGCCGGATCCACCCGCCCCGTCTGGAACGAGCGCCTTGCCCTCCCTCTCCCGCTTCCTTCTTCCGAAACCCTTCTGTTCCTCACCCTCGACGTCTTCCACTCCAAGCCCTCGGAGACCCCCAAGCCCCTGGTGGGCACCGCCAGATCTCCTCTCACGGGGCTCCTCGACGCTGAGGCCTTCGCCGCCTACGCTTCTGGAGGCGGCGGCGGAAGCGGGACGTCCCCGATCCGAACCCTCGAACTCCGTCGCCCCTCTGGCCGCCCCCAGGGCAAGATCCGGATCAGGGTGGCCTTGCGAGAGCGCCCCAGTCCCCCACCTGAACCAACCGATCCCACTCACCACTTTCCTCCGCCACCTCCTTCCAGCTATTTTTACTCCTCCAACGCTCCTCCCTTCCCTTCTCCGCCGCCGCCTCATCCTCAGCATCACTCGGCTAGAGATTATCGCGCCTTCTCGCCCCCGCCTTCTTCTCTCCCTCCTTACGGCCACCCTCCGCCTCCGCCCCAGTCCCACCCTTACCCTTCGCAATATCCCTACGGGAGCTACTCCGATTCCTACTCCTCTGGATACTATGCCCCTGCTTCCGCCGCCTACTATTCTGCTCCACCAGCTCCGGCCCCCGCTCCTGTCCCTGCCCCTGCCCCTGCCCCTGCCCCTGCCCCTGCCCCTGCCTCATCTCCAGCCCATCAGTTCTATGACCGGGCATCTGGTTACGGTGACCCATCAGCACCTGCGGGCTACTCGGCCGGGTATTCTTCTTATGACAACAAACCAAAAGGAGGCAGAGCAGGACTGGCGACAGGAATGGCAGTTGGGGCAGTGGCTGGAGCATTAGGCGGGTTGGCGCTGGAGGAAGGGCTTAAGCACGAGGAAGAAAAGATCGCCGAGAGAGTAGAGAATGACTTCTCGGCAAGGGATGATTACAGTGACTATCGTGCTGACTACTGATCACTTCCCACTTCAGTTTGCATCCTCTTGTTTATATCAGAAGGCTTAGTGCTGCAGTGCTGCAAGAGGCCAAGATGAATAAACTATGCCTGGTTTGATTTCTCTTCCCAATATGCATATGTTGTCTCTGAGATCAATTTCTATAGACAATAGCTGAAATTGTGTTATTATGAAGCTTAACCTTCTCATGCTAAATGGAGTTTGCACTAGCATGCTTGTCTAATCTCTTATATTCAGTCTTGTGTTGATGTCTTTGAATTTCCTTATAGAAGTGAATATTATTTCCATAATATTATAGCTTGATTCAATTTGTGTATCATATTGACTTTTAACCTACTGGTGCAAGTTGCTCATTGACAGTTGTTAGTTCACAAACCAGCCTATATCAGGTTTTAGTTTGTATTTGTAGAGCATGTCTATTTTGTTTTGATAATCTAGGAAAACCACTGAGAATTTAGTTAAGTAACTCATTGTAGCATGCCAATCTTGCTTCGATATTTCAAGGTCCATGTTTGAGCATGCATTAAAGCAAGTG
The DNA here is from genome assembly GCF_044706935.1 of Curcuma longa. NCBI lineage: Eukaryota > Viridiplantae > Streptophyta > Magnoliopsida > Zingiberales > Zingiberaceae > Curcuma > Curcuma longa. Next base: position 9,116,061 of record NC_133874.1, read on the forward strand.
TTGCTCTATAAGCTGTTAGCTGTTTTGTTTTCAGTTTGAGTCATGAGAAATGAAATTATAATAAATTCTGATTCTAGTTTCTGTTTGGTGGTGATCCAGTTGGAAAGAGTGGGAAGGAGCTGTTTATACTGGCATAGCTACAATCCTTACATGCCGTCAAGGATGATTCTGTGTTGCTAAACTTGGTTTTCCTCGCGAGGGCATATTGAGCTTTGAGTAGACGATGCTCCACATGTTGGTGCAATTATCTCCATGTGATTGAGGTTGATCAAGTGGTTTTGATGTGTTTGGCAAAGGATTTAAGTTAGGCTAATGTTGTATTTACTAATGAAGTTTGTCAAGTATATCGTGTAGGATACTGACAAGTTACTGCTTATGCAAAGGGTGGATGAAGTTCTGAGTAGATACTTGGTGGTTGGAGAAGTTTAAGTAGGCCAAAAGTGATCGAATTGTTGGTGATTAGAGAAGTCTAAATAGATTAACAAGGACCAAATACTTGCAGTTGAGAAGTCATAGTAGGTCAAGGATGATCAAATACATGACAAACGAGAAAACTTGGAAGTAAGGTTTTTTGGCTGACAAGGAAGATCAAAAGGCATAAGCTCCTTGCAGGTAAACTCTAAGTGAATTATGAGTCTCTGAGTGACTTATATTTTGATTTTGGACATACTTTGACTTAGGCGAGGATTCGATCAAGAAACAAATGTTTCAAGGTTGTAGTTAACGATCCGATCAACTAGGGTTAATATGAGTGAATTGATGTGTTGTTTTACCCATTAAACCCACTGAAAAGGGCATTATTTGCCATACATGGCTTACATGGACAACACTTGAGTAGGTTGGAAAAAGGTTGAGTAAGCAATTGTTATCACCAATTTAGTCGACTAAAACATGCTTAAGTCGATTGGAATTGCACAAAAAATTGTTTGAAGTTTGTTTAAAGCCGATTTGAGGACTATAAATAAAGGGACAAGAGTAGATGATCATCCAAGGCTAGAGAAATTGCTTGAAATCTAACTTTCTACTGATATTACTCTCATTTTGTCGCTTGTATTTCTTTGAGTTTAAGGACTTTATCTTCAAGTTTCCTATTTTGATACAAAACTTTACTTGTGCTTTATTTTATTTTTTTCTAGTGGTTTTACTTGGGTTGGCTCACCTTACGAATTCATACACCGTATAGTAGAATTCAGATGCTGTAAAGTAGGATAACTCGAGCTTAGGCCTTGCGAATTCATACACCATATATAGTGGTTTTACGTTTGAACTTGGGCCGACTCACCTTACGAATTGTGGTGTGATTGAGTGAAGTTAATGCTCTCCATGAGTCCCATGAGTCTATTTTGCTCGAGCATAGTCCTTTTGTGCTCGGTAAATGTTTGTTCCTGTCCAAAAGTTTCAGAAAACCTGACCAAGCTAGACTCCAAGTATTGGAACTCGAAGGCGAAAAAGCACAACTCTATTAGTTTGAAAAATCTTGATAAAAGATGCTAAATTTATCTACTATTGGCCACTTAAGGGTTTGTTCCTGTCCAAAAATTTCAGAAAACCTGACCAAGCTAGACTCTAAGTATTGGAACTCGAAGGTGAAGAAGCCCAACTCTATTAGTTTGAAAAATCTTGATAAAAGATGCTAAATTTATCTACTATTGGCCACTTAAGGTAAGTTTTTATACTTGAGTTTGATTATATTAGTGGTAGGAGTGTAAACGAACCAAGCTGCTCGCAAACTATTCGAGTTTCAGTGCGAAAAAAAATTCGTTTGAGTTCGTTTGATTAAGTTAACAAGCCAAGTTTGAGCCTGATTTTGAACTCGAAAATATTATCAAGTCGAGTTCGAATTTAATAGTATTTGATTCGTGAACTTGCGAATATGTTCGTTTAAAGATTCACAAACGTGTTTGTTAAGAGGCTCGACGTGTGTTTATATATATATATATATATATATATATATATATATATATATATATATATATATAATGAATTATAAATATTATATATTAACGAGTCAAGTTCAAACTAAGCTCGTTTAATTTTTAAATGAGCTATTTTTGAATCGAGCTCAAACTAAACTCGTTTAATTTTAAAACGAGACATTTTTAAATTGAATTTGAGCTGTTTGTGAATTATTTAATTTCATTACGAGCTAAACTCGAGTTTAAGAATTAAAGCTCGAATTGAACTCGAGCTTAAGAAAAACGAATCGAGCTCGAGCTTGAGCCTTTTACTGTTCGGCTCCATTCGATTACATTCCTAATTAGTGGTAACATAGATGGAAATTTTGTTGTACATGTATCAAAATTTCAGTGTTCATGAGAAATTATTTCTTTCTTGGTATATAGATGGAATGATCCAACATCCCCTCTAAATGAGAATGTGGATTTATGCCTCTGGAAAATAGTTGAGTTGATTACGATGGAGTAGAGTTATTAAAGTAGATAAGGATCGAATTGCGGTGAAGCTGAGACAATATTCTTCTTTGTCGTGGTAAATTATAACTTTTCAATTTACCTCCTCACAGATGATCGTAGGATCGCTGAGATGGTGGATTTCATCTTTTACTGAAAAAGAGAACGTGGATTCATAACCTTATATTTCTTTTTGATTCATGACTTTTTAAGTAGCTGATTTAATATTTAGATGTGGAAATGTGTAGAGTTGTAGAGGGAGAGTTCTTATGGTGAAGCCCCTATTATTAAGTATTCATTGTTCGAATTTTAATTATTATGCATCGTTAGATATTTTTTTTCGATGGGATGAACAAAAAAATTGAGTTTGGCTCAAACTGAAAAAAACAAATTGAACTGGATTACATTTTTAATTTACCAAATTGATTTGATTCATTTTGCACACACCAACCATAAAAAAAACAGTTAGTGGGACTTAGGTTTGATTGTACATAAACTAAATCAAATTAAAAAGATAATTATGTTTTAAAATAATAAAATATACATTTATCATTGAGATCCATTATAAACCATTTAACAATTGCAAAGTCCACATCTATGTTTAATAATAAAAATTAAGAATATAGTTAAAACAATAATTACAACATTGCAGCCACTGAGGTGCAAGAATTTTATTATTATTTTTAAAAATAATTTTCATAACTTTGATAGTCAGCTTGTTGAGCTCTGGATAGTGATTCTATATATTGTGTTACTTCATCAACTTAGAGGTGGCTATTGGGATGGACTGCCCGCGATCCAATTCGAGCCGGCCTAACTTAGACGCACGCAGCACGACCCTTAGGAGCTAGGTCATATCGAGTTGAGCCTTGTCTGGTCCGGGAAGGATCAGAATCCAAAGTAGCTAGATGATTAAAGGAGTGAATTGAGAATGGCTGAGAAAGAAACATGAACTAATAGCTTGCATAAGTTACATTCAGTTCAACAGTTCAATCGAATTGAATGCAATTTTGGTAAGTAGTGGATGACAATTGGAACTATTTATCTTTGCAAGTCAAACCGAAAAGTAGAGCTTAGCCATGAGCCAGAGCTACCGAACCTAAACCCTAAAACCCTGTTGAATGCACACTCATTTCAGAACCTGTATAGGAAGAGCCAGAGCTACCAAAGGTCATCTTCTATGAACCAGCAAAGGAAGAGTAGCTATAGAAATTAGTTGAACAAGAACATCCTGACCCATCAGCCTACCTCATACCACAAGCATAAACCACAACACCAGACCTTATCCAACCCAACTTACCTTAGACTAGCCACCTAGAGCTCGATCGAGTTGAACTCGCACAAGTTAATCAATTCAGCAAAAAACAAGACACCTCAACCACCTCTAGCTTGTCACCAAAAACCAAGGTATGGATGGGAATCAAAATCTTCAACAGATCTCACCATCACTGTGCTCTGATTATAACACTTCTGATCTAACATTGTTTCTTTTTTTTTCCCATTTGAGCATAGCTATTTTATTCAGTGCAGTAGAACCGCCAAGGGTTGTGATAAAATGACAGAGGTTTAGAAATTCTAAGACATTCGAACAATTTTAAAACTCTAAAGAAGAGAAGTATTCATGAGCTGATTTGTCTTGTGTGATTTGTTCAATGGTGCAATCTTAGAGCATTAAGATGAAATGATTGCTAATTTATAGAGCATTCAATAATGATAACCAACAAAGGATTTGTCAATACACAGGGAACATATCAGAGACGTGGAAAAATATGAATTCTAACTCGAGAGCAAACCTTCGAGCATGAAATGCTTCATTAAATTGATGGCATCATGAACACAAAGCTTTCTCTAATACCTCTTGTAATTGCCCACCTTTGTAAGCTTCTGCTACATAGTAGTGCAAAAACATTAATAAACTAAAATGGAGGGCATTGCAAACATTAATAATATAGATAATGATATAATAGAGGATAGAGCTCAATGGCGTAGAAGAATCTATATAGCTGATCCACCTAGTGGAATAAAACTAGATTGTTATTGTATGTGTAAAAAAATTAAGCATTGGAATCCGCACCATTGTCAGATACCTGAACCTAAGTCTGATAAACATAAGAACAAATAGATGATCAAGCAAGCTAGATAAATGTTGATTGTGCTAAAGCCTAAAGGTTCAATGGATCAAACATATTGGCTAGGCAGTAGATCATGTTATATCATTCAAATTGGCTTGATACACCTATTGGGAAAGTGATGTCAATCAGATCGGTTGACTTGGGCAAGACAATCAAATTGAGTAATATAATCTAAACAATCAAACCAAATGGATTGGAATCTTTTTCTCCTCTTTTCAAATTGTTCTAACCCACCCTCTTAGTGTCTCAACGTAAGGCAGCAACAATAAGAGGAAATCTTTGACTATGAACAATATGACTTTTGGAGCCAAGGCAGGATTCTCCCCTTGCTTGAGTAGTGAATTCATTAGGTAGGAGGTTGACTACGCTATGGGTAGGAAATGAGGGATTTTGGTTGTGGTTAGAGGATGATGAAGAAGATTCCATGATTGTTTTTGCATAATGAATATGTAGTTTTATTAATTATATATATATATGCCCATTAAGGGGAGAAAAAAAATACAAAGGGAAGTTTTTCATCCTACCCTAAGAGAGGTTGTGATGTGAGTATACTAATCCCCCCAAAACAGTGGCAAGCTCAACTGCAAAAAAATTTGAGCCTAGTCATGCCCTATAGCCTTAGTTGAGCTCTAATTTAGTGGAATTTTACTGTATCTTATGTAAGATCTTTCTTTTATCAACTTGTTCCCTTTATATATGTTGTTTGACTCTTTATGTCCCTTATGTTACTTTTATTATGCATATAGATTTTATGCTTAGAAATTAGAATATCTATTTCATTAGAGCAGGTGCTATCAATTATTTGAACATTGTATTACTTATGAATTTACTGTTATACATGACATGAAAAACATAATAACACGTGTAGTAAAAGAATTTTAGAGAATACTACCTGAGGACATGATTTATCATCAATGAATTATAGCATGTTATGGAAATCACTTTATGGGCCTTAAAACTTTGTAGTTGAGTTTGCAAAAGTTGGTCTGTCCACACTTAATTATCACATGACACCTTGCGATGATTCTAAACTAATGAAAGTTTAGTATTGTCAACACCCAACTGAAAAGTCAAGCTTCTAAAGTGTTGATTTTACATTGATGTGAACTATAACTTTACGGATGAGGTAACCCTCTCAGGTTGGGAGATAGATATGGGCATTGCCCCCAATTTGATGATTGTGATTGAGGTCTCCATTATGTTTCATGTTAGAGATTATATCATTTGCATAGTGTTTCTCTTGCATTGACTTGCTTATTTATTTATTTGCTTGTTGCTTTGAGAGGCTCTCCTACTAGTTTATTTTGATAAGTCTCTTTTCATTTTAGCTTCATACCAGTCTAAAACTTTTGGAGGTGTTGAGTAAATTCATTAGACGTGCTGCTATATTCTTTAGATGCAGAGCCACCATCCAGTTTCGAAGTTCATATGTTTTATGGAGTTTTCCTTTTAATTCCCTCTATATTTCTGCACACTTATATTATGTTTTTGGATATTTATCATGCCCTTTTTCATCAATTCAAAACATTGTACATATAGATAACATTTGTTAGTTAAGGCTTTGAGTTAATTGTTATTGTTCTTGGTGTAATGTTCATGTATTCCCATGAATGTAGCATACAATTGTGTTATGAGCATTATCGGAGCCATAGCCTTGATTGGCACAAGGGATGTGTTGATGGGATTGCCCAATTGTTGATGCAACACAAATTGGCTTCTTCATAAAACATTAGTATCAACACATTGTTCCCTAGAAAACTCAACAAATTAGTTCAAAATTCCAAGAAGAAACTCTAATCCTTTGTTCATAATGAACTTCCTAACTGATATTATGATTATTAAACCATGCGACTTCATCTTTAACATGTTTACCACTAGCTCATTTGAGAAGGAATACTTTACTAGCATGCTAATCGGAAAAACTTCTTGCAATTACAAAATAACTGGGAAAATGGACAAGCATTCAAGTTTATGGGTTGAAATCTTACCGACAACAATGTCACAGCCACCAAAAAACTCCCCATCAATGTAGAGTTGGGGAAAAGTTGGCCAGTTTGAGTATTCCTTCATCCCCTGACGCAGGATTTCGTTTTCAAGTATGTTCAGAGTCTCGAAAGGCACGTTCAGGGAATTCAAAACCTGCACGACAGTGTTCGAGAAGCCACACTGGGGGAATTCCTTCGTTCCCTTCATAAAAAGCACCACTTTGTGCGATTGCACAACCGTATCGATTGTCGATTTCAGCTCGGGATTCAAAGCTGAAGCCAAATCAATCGAAGAAACAAAGTAAAGACCAGGAACAGAAACGTACTTGAAAACCCTAATCCATTCGACGAACAGGTTGAGAAAAACGAATAGATGTGGAAAGAAAAATGAAGTGGCGTATTCATAACAAGCCATCAAGAGGCAACCGAAGGAGCAGATCCTTACCAGAGGAGCACCTAATTGCGAGAGAAGCCCTAAGCCTCTGACCGATGCGTGTAGAGTCGCCCCTTTTGTGCAGGAGGCAGCGAGGCACAGAGGAATTCGTAACTACATGAGATGCCCGACGATGAAGAGGAGCGGTGAGTAAGTCGGAAGGAGGAGCAAAGACGGCGGCGGCTGCAAGCGAGGCCATCGTTCGCTAGTCGGCGAAACGGAGTGTCGCGAGAGAGACGGCGCAGAGGACGGGCGACGGTGGTGGATCTCCGGAATCTACGGACCAAACAAACAAAACTAATTTTTGAGATAAAAAAAATTCAATTATATATATATATATATATAATTCAAGTATATTGGCCTATCAAACCGTGAGCTCAGTCTCAAAAGTTCTGATGACATAACTGAATTAGTTACAACGAAATAAAATTAATAAAAGTTTGAATTTTGGTGAAGCTAAGACAATACCTTCCTCAATCCTCATAGATGATTTCGTGGGACTGACCGTGTGAGGTCATTGGGATAACGGATACCAAAGAACTTAATTTCAGACTTATTTGACTACAGATCAAAACTCCATTAGGGTACTAACAATCTTCTCTTTTTTTTATGTTGGTCAAACTAAATTTGAAATTAGAAAAAAATAATAAACATAATAAAAACATGAACATGAATAAACATAATACAATAACAAATAATAATACTTATTCTTCTGCATGTATGTTTAATTTCTAATATCTTTTTTTTCTCTATTTTAACAACAACAAAAAAACAAAAATACTGGTATTAGAAAAAAAATGTGATACTAATTATTTAGATCATAAAATTTTTTAAAATTTTAACTAGATAAAAATTATAATTTCTTTAATCATGAAAATTTAATTTTCATTGAAAATATATTTTAATTAATTTTTAAATTTCAAAATATATGATTTCCTTTTGATAATTAAAAAAATATGCAATTGTTACAAATTCTAAAATTTTATATGCTTATAGAAAATATATCATATGTTTATAGAAAATAATTTTTATTAGAAATTCATACAGAACATTTAAAAACTTATTTTTGCATATTAAGTCCACCATAAATAAAAAACAATTTCTTAATTGACTTAAAAAGGATTTTTAGGTAGTCAAAATTGATTTTGGAACCCAAAATAAATTTACACCTACTAAATTTATTAAATATTTTTTTGAAATAAATCTTTTTGGTATTTTTTGGATTTGGCACCTGAAATTTTGATAATTATATTTTGGTCTACTATATCCTAATATTTGTTAAAATTTTATTCTTTGGTTCTTTTAACATGATAGTCTAATTATGTAAACAAATAGAAAATTTTTCTAATTTTTAATTTCTTTTTGTTCTCTTAATTTTGCATTTTCATCCTTCATTTTTTCTAGTTCATCTTTAGAGCATGAAATAGCTAAATTGTTCTCTAGCTCAGTGTTGATTTGTTTTAAATCCATATATTTCTTCCTAACTTTACATAATAACCTAGATAACATTTTAATTACATCGTAAAGTTGATTGGAAGGCAGGTTACGTATGTCACTTACCATTTCAGATTTATCGATTGAGGCTCCCCCTGCATGATTGCTTTCATTGTTGGATCCTACTTCTGACTCTTCTTTTTGCATCGCCATCAAGGCAAGCCCGATTATTTGCTCTGACTTTAAGTCTTCTAAAGACTCGTCTCAAGTTGTTTTTAGATTCTTGTGTTTTTTTTCCCTTTTTCTTTGGGCTTGTGCTTGAGTTTAGGATAGTTGTCCTTGATATGACCTTTTTCATTACAGTTGAAGAACCTCACTCTTCTTTTCCCTTTTCTTATTAGTAGTCTTGAGGTCTATTTCTTATCAAAGTTATTAGTTTTAAAAAACTTTTTCATTTTTCTTACCAGGTATGCTTCTTCATCCAACTCCAAGGATGTGTTCGAATTTGAGTTGCCCTTCTTAGCTTGTAGAGCAATGTTGTTATATGATAGTTCTATGTCTTTAAACCCTACACATCAAGATTCATGTAATTCTAAGGTCAAAAATAATTCTTCTAGTGTACTTACCTCTAAGTTCTTCGAGATGTAATATGAGTCCACTACTGAAGATCATTCTTGAGTTTTTGAAAATGCATTCAATGCATATTTAAGAGTGTCTCGATTTGTCACTGTTTCTCCAAGGTTGTTGAGGTCAGTGATTAACTCTTTAAGCTTCGCATGTAGTTGCGCCACCTTTTCTCCCTTTTCTAATCGGAGATGAGTTCATTGATTCCTCAACAAGTCTCTTTTGGCTAGTTTTATTTCTGAGGTTCCTTCGTGAAGTCCTAGGAACTTTTTCTATAGGTCTTTCATCAAGTTATAGTGGCCTATCTGGTTGAGTTCCTATACCGGTAAAATATTTAAGAGATGGAACTCTGCCTTACCATTGGCTGTGAACTCGTCTCGTTGCTTCTTGGTCCATTGCAGTTCATCAAGTTCTTCTCCATCCTCATTCCTGAGTACTTCAAAACCATTTTTAATACATAATATTATTTCAAAATCTATTTTGAAGAATACCTCTATTTTTCTCTTCCAAATGATGAATTCGCTCTTGAACTTTGGTGGATGGATGTTTGCTCCGGTCATTCCTTCCGATCTAATTAATTAGTTGGCGGTTAATCCTTCTGAGCGGTCCTGCTCTAATACCAAATGAAGGTACAGTGGAAGCTTTTCGTGGATCGCTAGATGGGAGGAGTGAAGATCAACTTGTAAAAAAATGACCTCTTTTTCTTGTTAATATTTTGAGCAAGGACACACTAATTAAAATGTAAATAATATGAAATAAAATACGAGGCACATAATGTACTTGGTTACAACCCTTAGGTCATTAGTCCAAGACTATAAAAGTTCTAATCAAAAGTCTTCTCATCAAAATTGATCCGGAAGTGGAGAAACCTCGTACAATGGTTAAGCGAAGACTTGAACAAACTGAATAAAAATAGATAATTCAAGTATGTAGATTCTACATTGAGCTTCAGTCTTTTATAACCTTCACCTCAATTTGACCGTTGTGTTAACGTGACACTTTTGGGTGTCTGAAAGCCTTCCGCGTGCCTGAATTCATTGATCCCAATCCGATTTGTCAACAGTCCGCTAATGGGTCTAGATGACTCCTTGAGATCTCGGCGCCTAGAACTTCTCTGGGTGCCTAGACTCCATTGTTGTGGACTCTATCCTCATTCGCTTCGGCAATAACTCACGCTGACTTAGATTGGGTATCCGAGCGCTCAGATTAGATCCGGACGCTTGGACTCTGGGGCGCTTAGATTGGATCCGGGCGCTTGGACTATGGGGCACTTAGATTGGATTTGGGCGCCTGGACTTTGGGGCGCCCGAATTGGATCCAGGGCCTAGATTCTGGGGCGCCCCGATTGGCGCTTCGAATGCTGGGAATGGTCAAATTCGTGTTGACTATTTTCCTCCTCCGTTCTCCGTTCTGCCTTAGTCATCTTACGCAGTCTTTCTTCCAACTTCTTGTCCCTCGGATGGACCGAACCCTACCGGCTCGCTCCAGTGTATCCTTCTCGCTCCGCCGGAGTATTCTTCCGCAGCTCCTTGTACCTCGGATGCACTGAGCCCGTCGGCTCCTTTTCTGTGTCACCCTTCTCGTTTACTTGTGTCTTTTGCCAAGTTTACCATCTGAATATTATGTGTGATCTCCTAAGTCCCTGTATATTTAGACACACGTGTCAAATACCATAGGACCTAATTTTAGACTTATTTGTCCACACATTAACACTCCACTAAGGTATTAACACCAAGTACCTGATATCCATAAACATTCATGCCTTAGAATAATCAAACACCTTAGTACGAGGGATATTTTTGAGCATTTTACATTCTTGAGCATCAGAATCTCAAGCAACCAAACATCCCAAAACACTTGGTATTTTAGGGTATCTGACATTATCGGGCATCGGATATCGCCAGGCATTGAAAAGATCAACAGATAAATGACTTCAACCATCTTCTGAAATATGAGCAAGGTACACTGTAACACCCGCAATTTCCCTACGATAATTCCTGGATAATTAAGCGTAAATGATAAATTGATTATGATAAAAAGAAATGAATAATTGTGTTTTAGGAATGTTGATTGATGGGTTAAAGGCTTGGCTATGAAAAGAAAGAGAAAAAGAAAAAGAAATGTGGAGGTGCCAGGGATTGACCCTTGGACCTCCAATATGTAGCAAGCCAAGTTAACCATATGAGATGGTAATGCATTCTTGTAAAAGGAATGAGGGCAATGCTTGTTAAACCTGAAGGTTTAAGGAATTTCATTAAAACCAAACGGAGAGGAAAGAGTGGGGTTGCATCATGGGATTGAGGGGTTCGTAACTGCTAACCCTTTTCCTTTATAAACCCTCCTCGAGACCCTTTTCTCTTTTCGCTTCCTTGGTTCCTCCTCTCCCTTTCTCTTCTCTTCTTGCTCTTCTCTGGCCGAAGGCGCCGGGGACATTGGATTGGAGCCTTCAACCGGTTGCAAGGGAGGGCTAGGGAGACTAACCTAAGAACGAAGCTGTTCGTTGAGGATACCGTAGAAACTCCAAGATCACTGTAAGTTCCTCTCACCTGCAATATATTAGCTACGGATGATGAATGTATGTATGATGTTTCGCTAAACTTAGGTGTTAGAACTTATAACATAAATTAGTTTCAAAGCTTTTGGATATGCAGGGTTAGAACCGCTTGGTAAGTTTTTATATGCCGTGTAGAATCTGTTCTAGATTAATATGTTATTCTCAAGCATGTTTAGGTTAAAAGATGGATCATATTAGTTAATTAACGTTGCTAAGTTAAGTTTTGATCCTGATAAACAATCACCTAAATGATCTAATCGTTGTTGTTATGCTGTTAAGTTAAGTTTATTTCTGATACGCTACGTTTTGGAACAGATGCACGGGTAATCGATCGGGTGGTCGATTACCCGAGAGTGTAATCGATCGCCCGATCGATTACACGCTTTAAAGAGGAGGAAATCGGCGACTCTTAATCGATCACCCGATCGATTAAGAGGCCGTAATCGATCGGCTGATCGATTACGGGGCTGTAATCGATCGGTTGATCGATTACAGAAGTTACGGTGACGAACAGAAGGAGCAATAATCGATTTTCTGATCGATTAAAGCCCAGATCGATCTACTGATCGATCACAGAGGCAGACTAAAGGGGGGTTTACCGTTGGGTTAAAGTTATGAAGCATAATTCTATGCTATCATGTACGGAAGATCAATTGCAGGGATATGGATTCTCTGATTTGGTCGGTTTGAGGTTAATGGAGCTAAAATCTGATGCTAGCATGTTTTGAAAGTTTAACCAAACCGAGAATAGGGCTTAAATGACTTGCTGAACGTAATGAATGATATATTAGGATTTAAGAACCCTATGAATGTTGATTTCCTAGAAGGGAAGATTAAGGTTGCTCGAGATCGGGTTCAATGTTGCTAGACATAGGATTAGATGATATCTATGTCAAATGTATTTAATACATATGACGTGAATGTTCACTATGAATGAAAGGCATATGTTATGGAACATTCATGTCATGATGGAAAAAGGAATGTAACCAACAATAACAAATGGAATGATATATCATAGTTTAGAATCTTACGAAGGTTCGGTTGCCTTAAGGGAAGATTAGGGTTAATCGAATTAGAATGATGTTGACCGTAAGGTTATGTCTTATCTCATGCAAGGATATGAAATGAAATGTTGATATGATATGGCATGCTATACGAAATGAAATAAGAAAGATGCATGAATGTTCATTATGTTATGATAAAGAAATGAAAGGAACATTCATGATGAAAATGAAAAGGAAGCATGTATATCATTATTTTACTTTAATGCATGGCTGGTACCCGACTTCCAAGGTTGTCGTTAAAGAAATCCAGGTGACCAATACCAAGGTTTTGGGCCTAGTGAGACCACAGGTGACCAATTCCAAGGGTTGGGCCTGGTAGAACCCCTTTTAGGCTGGCGGCTCGCTACCCCAGTGACTATTAGGGAGCGCGCTTTGGTACACAGCCAGGGATCCCCAAAGAATGATTATGATTATGTTTAAATGTTTTCAAAAGGAAATGATTTTCATGTTTATGATACAAATGTGAACGAGAATATTGATTTGGCATGTTTAAGAAATATTGATATGCTTTCATGTTTTAAATGTTATGATGCTATGTAACGTTTGGATTTTGTGAGTAGGAAAGGAACTTACTAAGCTTTATGCTTATAGATACTTCCTTATATTGCAGATCCAACTAACAGGTATTAAGAAATGGGAAGCAGCGGGACAGGGCAGTGAAGATGTGTGTGGTGGTGACTTGACCAAGCCTTGGCCATGCAAATATTTTTATGCATGTTAAACAATGTTTTAATTACCATGTTTTATGAATGACTCGAAAAACTTTATAATCGAGATTTACCATGCAACCTAGGTTAGTTTTATTATTAGGCTATCATATATGAACTTCTGTTGTAAATAGTATTAATGTTTCCGCTGCAAAGTAAAAGTTTTAGTTGTTCGCATATGATAGTTGAATGAATGAAATAAATGAAAAGTAGAACTGTAGCGTCCGTCAAGGGCCCACGTAAGGGCGGGCGTTACAGGTTTTTGAACCTTTCTATTCATTCTCTTAGTTCATAATTTTTTTTTCAAATTTGAAATCATTCTAAATATTTCTTTAAAATCTTCATGTCATAAATATATTAAAATATTTTATATATTTTTTAAACGTACATATAATATACACTATTAGCTTATATCCGACCATCTATTTCCGAGAAGAATATTTATATACCTCTCTTTTATATGGGATCGGATTTGAAATTTATGCTCTTCTACATAATTGAATTGGTTACTGTAGAACAGATTTACTGTAATGGATAAGGGTTGAATCTCGACTTTTATCTTCTTTGTAGTGACTAATTATAATTTTTCGATCAATCATAACTCCTCATAGATAGTGATAAAATCGATTATATAAAATTGTTGGAGTGATGGACTTTTTTTTCTTTCAAATAGGATCTGAAATCTGTGACAAATGGATAGGGATCTTTTACACTAGTACAATTGAAATAGGAAGAAAGTATTCAACAAAGCTTAAATATCGGATCCAAACCCGAATCCACAGGTCCATCTTCGATCCGTTCGAAGTTGTTTAGCGATGGCATCGTTCGCAGTACCTTACAAGAGATAAATCGTCGCAGGGCCATTCTCCGCTCAACCCTCGCCGTCTCGCCTCGTACTCCGGCCTTGCAGCGGCGACGATCCACTGAGAAGCATCACCTCAATTGGCCATCGCAAAATCCTTAGACTGATCCCTCTTTTTTTTGTTAAGAGTCAGCCCTCGGATCCAAGGCGGGCGTTGCCGGAGACGACGTGGACGCCGGAGGAGGTGAAGAAGGAAAAGATGTCGGTGCAGGAGTACCTCGACAAGCACATGCTCTCCCGAAAGATCGAGGATGCCGTCAACGCTGCCGTCCGAGCCAAGGCCTCCGACCCTGTCCTCTTCATTGTGCGAGCTCCCTCCCATCTGCGCTACCGCTTTCCATTTGTTATTCTCTGTTGGATTTTCTGTTGCCCTCTGATCATCACTGTTTCCTTTCCTTTGGCAGTCCAATCACATGAGGAAGGCTGTCCCTCCTGTCATCACCAAGATCAAAGCGCGGCAGATCTTGGATAGCCGAGGGATCCCCACTGTGGAAGTTGATCTCTACACCAACAAGGGCATGTATCGTGCATCTGTTCCAAGCGGCGCCACCACTGGAATGTATGTGATTCAATTGTATACTCTTCTTCTGCGATGTAGTAGTGTCACAAATGTAATCTGATTCGGTTATTACTGCCTCGTCCCTATGAGGGATCCCAATCGTGATATGTATAAATTTTCTCTTCGGAATTTTTGTCTATCTGTTCAGTAGCGAGTAATAGTGCTGACTTTTGTTCAGAATGGGATTCGATAGTTCATGCTCAAGACAGTTTATAGGAAGAAACAGCCTATAAATGATCAGAACATGATTTCAAAAAATGTGTTTCACACTAAATATGTAAGAATTTTGCTGATTTTATCAATATTTCTTGTCAAATCACATTAGAATCATCTTCTTGGGCTTGATTCATGTTCTGATGTCAGAGGATGATGCTAGTTTTGGAATATTAACAGCCAGTGCCTTGAAGGTTTGAATAGTTTTACTCTCGATATCACTTTCTTAGTTCTGGCAATGTAGCTCTTGCACAGGGCTCGTTTTCTACTCATTTCACAACTTTGTCTCAGTGTTTCTTATTTTATATATTGGAGGGTAGCTTCCTTATCCTTAAAAATTGTTTCTTTTACAATTGTTTTCCTTTTTGGCTGGAGATATTCAATTTGTTCTCTGCCAATATTAACTATGCTGTAAACCTACTGGTTTGTTGAGTCTCAGTATCTTTACTACCTTAGCTTTTGTTGGTGAGTATTCATAGTCTGAAACTAAAGGTGCCTCTCCTGCAAACTATAACTGCTGAATCATTAGTGTTGAAATTGTGAATGTATCGTTTGAAGGTAGTTTTATAGTCAAAAGTAGTCAGAGGTTGACAAGATCCATGTTTTTTTAAAAAAATTTCTTGAAGCCTAAATGCCCAATATCATGCTGTCTTTATTGGTTTAATCAGATACGAGGCAGTTGAATTACGTGATGGTGACAAAGGGAAGTATCTCAGAAAGGGTGTTTTAAAAGCAGTCAATGTAATCAATGAGAAGATTTCAGAAGCATTGATTGGAATGGATCCTTTGCTTCAATCCCAGATAGATCAAGCCATGATAGACTTGGACAAAACTGAGAATAAGGTAAATGTTTTCCCTTATAATAAAGCTATATTTCTGTTGACTATCTGTGCTTTTATTTCTCAAAAGTCGTCCTGTTGAAATTTCTCTATTTGCCAGTTTTTGTAGTTATTGGCAATCTGCTCACCATATCTGACTATTTCTTAATTAAAATCCTTAATTTCTTTCTATAATTTGCTGAATAATGTTCTTTCCTGCAAAATCCATTTGCTAGTTCATGATTGTGCATCAATAACTTGGTTATTTCTAATTTTTTCAGAGAACAAATCATATCAAATAAACATGGTATAACATTAACCATTGTTCCTTCTGAATTTCATTATGGAGAGATTACTCTACATCATGCTTATCTCATCTGTGTAACTGTTGAATAGATGTGATAGTGGCAGAAGATTTTTGAAGGCTTTATTTTGCAGGCTGAGCTTGGAGCTAATGCCATGTTAGCTGTGTCAATTGCTGCTTGCAAGGCTGGTGCTGCTGAAAAAGAGGTATGATATTGTCAATTTGTTTTTGTTTAATAAATCTTAAGTTTATTCAGTATCTCCTTGTTTTTACAGGTTCCGTTGTACAAACATATTGCTGATCTTTCTGGTAAAAGCAAACCGGTGCTTCCTGTTCCAGCTGTTACAGTGATTTCTGGTGGAAAACATGCCTGGAATGATTTGGCTGTTCAGGTTTGACCTGTACCTCTCCTGATTAGCATCCTCAAATTATGATATTTTTTTTTCTGTTATGCACTTAAATGTGTGAATGTGTAGCTATTAAGATCATCAAGAAGCTATCCATATAATTTTTCCATCTATTAGAGCATGAAGTTTGGTTTCTTATGAGGGTGTATACATTATTATGTTAGATTTTTAATAAATTTATTGCTTTTAGTTCACATATTTACTGCTATAAGGTTCAAAATGCATGGAAGTTTCTTATGACTCTACTTGTAGTCCTAGAATTATGCACACATCACTTTTCTAAGAAACCAAGTGTGATAATAGACAAGCTTGCTACTAATCCAACACCATCAATAATATGCAAAATTGTAATAACCATATCTGCATAGCTACACTTTTTTGAAAAACTTTTTTTCCCAGCAATATGAAGTGGTTTAAATTGAGAAAATTTATATATGAAGGTTATAATTTAGAAAATCATAGTTTTTTGTGTTGTAAGATTTTATTTTGATTAAGGCATTGCAAACTAGGTATTTATGACTTGTTTTAGGAGAATAAGTTATTTTCAAAAGTTACTTATCTATTTACAAAGGAACTAGGAATCTTATCTAGTTTTTAGGAGAATAGGTCAATGTTGGGATATTTTCTCTTTATGAGTTTGTTTTCCACGTGATATTGTTAGTTCGTGGTGTTGCATCAATTGGTTATAAAGCCTAACCCTTGATTCGGTTCTTGATTCAATGTATTTCCTTTATCCATTATACTTTGCATCCACTCAGTTCGAATACCTTGATGTAGTATGAACTAATCTTCTCACCGAAAACTTGAACTCTTGACTCACAAAAAGGAAAAATATTATTGAACTGAAAGATAACTCAATACATGGGATCCTAACCCTTTTTATGGACTTGAAATAAGACCAAGTCGTCAAAAATGCCTATTTTATTCTAAAATTATAACCAACTTTTAAAAAGTCTAACTTATTTCTAGGATGTATAATGAACCTTAAAAAATTCAAAATAAAATTTGTAAATTATAAAATTTAGTAGAAATTTCTAAATTGATGTCCAATTCGTGGACTATGTCATTCTCTTTCATCAAGGAGAACTTGGCTCTAGGCGAATGTTCAATAGTCAATTCCAATTATTAGTGTCTGCCTCATGAAAAGTTTGTCGAGGTTGATTTCTTTGTTAATATTATTGGGCAACCCTTCTAATGAGTGAAGAACTAGTGTACTTTTTTTAATTTTAATTTTTGAAATTAAGCATTGACTTTTTTTTTTTTTTTTGCTTTTTGGTCATCCCTTGTAATGAGTCAGGAAACATTGTCTCTAATCAAGAAGTGAACATACTTTCAGTGACTCCCCTATGACAAAGTCAACACACAAAGACGAAGCTTGAATATCTTCTAATAAGTTAGAATAATCTCCAATTTAAAAAATAAACTATTGTTAGATAAGTTGGTAAATTAACTAAACATACATTAGAATCAAGTTTTTCCCAACAAGAATGAACGTAAATACTTGTGTAAAATATCCTATGGAATTTCTAGGGATGGTGAGTGTGTAGGTATACTTTACATTGTTTTCCGAGTCTATGAGGTGTATCAACATATTTCTTAATGCATGAATGATTTTATAATTTAATGCATGAAGGAATTTTATGAGTATATGAGGTAATGGCTTTAGTGCTACATGATTAAATTAGTGCCAATATAATGCACGGAGGGATTTTATAATTTTGAGGGATGCATGATAATATGCAAAATTGTGAGAAAACCTAATTAAATGTAGGAAATTAAATTACTAATTAAATAAATAGATTTTTTTTCTAAAAAAATAGAAAGAGTGCTTATACTAATGCAAGCCTTATAGATGTTGAAGTTGACACAAAGTTTGAGTCTAGATGAATGGATAGAAATTCTCACTCTTGTAAATTTTAGATGTTTTGTACCAGATCAAATTAAACTTGTAAGCTACTAGTTACAATTGAATTGGGATGGAATCTTGATCTTGTATAAGATCCCAAAGGAATGGGAACCACCTCTTCAATAATTTACTGTGCTATAGTAACCAATAATATTGGGAATTTTCATATCTTTGCCATTTTCTCACTCCCTCTCTTTTCTTAAAACGAGGCTCATGAATGATTAAGAGGAATGTTAGCCTTCCTCGTGAACAAAGAAAGTTGAGATCATCGAAGAGCCCCTTTAATTACATGATATGATTGGGACCTATTCTTGTCGCTTGTGTGAGGATAGGAAGGCAACACAATTGATGGACCAATTGAACATCTTCAGATGACTAAATTGTGTGTGTGGTTGATGTGATGTTGTGAAAAGCAGTCATGGAACTTGATCTCAGTTTGCTCGTAGAGATGCACATATCTTGTTGGTGTCAAGTGGTGGATTGTCAGTGGGGTTGTTTCCAAAAATGTAGGAGGTGCAGTAGCATGAATAGGGCCCAAACAAAGTCCTTTATTGATCGCGATTAGATGCATCCACCATTGGTTGCATTGATCAGTGAAGCTAGAAGGCAGTAGCGGTTGCAAAAGCGAGTTGCAATGCTTCCTATTACAGTAGTGCATAAGTGAAGTGGCCACAGCTGTGGAGGTCGGATTTGCTATTTAGCTGTATTTGTAATCTGCTTGTTGACACATAGTTATCATAGGAGGATTGCAGGGTTGTGAAGGCCACCAGGCGATGCACATGGTGTTAAGTGAACAGATGAGAAGTGTGATGTATAGGTTCTCATTGGGAACAAATCCAACCTTGCGGGTGGCGAAGATAGTGCAAATCACATCACTGGGTGATGTTTGTTGTGAGGTTGGGAAGTTGGAGGGAGACGTGGTTGTGTGCAAGCGCAATAAAGAAGAGTGGTGGTGAGGAGTGTCTTGTGGCGATTGGGAGTAGGAGAAGCTTGGCATGGTGGATGAAGGTGATTTGATACAACTTCCATTTGGGATGGTAAAAGAGTTGGATTAGTGAGATTGGAGTGGTCTTGCACTTGAATGAACTAAACACAAATGATACCTAGAATAGTACCAAAACAAATCAAGAATTTGGCTTTGATACTAATTGATGTAGCACAAACTAATTGTGCTGTCCAAAACTCAGACTCTTGACTCATGAAAAGGAGAAATATTATTAAACTTAAAGATAATTCAATACAAGGATATTAACCCCTTTAATACACTCAAATTAGATTAATAGCATGTTTAGTTTATGGAATAGAAAAGATAAGAATAACTTATTCCTAGGGAATAAAATGCATAAGGAGGACATGTGCAATAACTATTCCATTCATTGATTCAAAAGGATATAATGGAAAGGAATAACTTTTCAAAATAAAAAATATCGCCACATGAATAAATTTTTTTTGATATATCTTACTTACAAAATCTATTTCGATTGTCCTTATGATTAACTTGATAAACTTGCTCTGCTTACCGTCTTTGGCCAATTCGCCTTATTGACCTACTCAAATAGCCTACTCATTGTCTCGCTTGAACCCTTTGGCTTGACCATCTCATCAGACTCAATTACCCGTTTGGGTTAACCGACCCATATGGATCGACTTGACTGACCAACTTAGTTGACTTGATTGAATCAATCAAATGTGTTATATGAAGTATGAAAATAGATAAAGAAGAGTTATTCCTAGAATAGGAAATGAACAAAATATTCCTTGTGAATTTGAAATAAGATAAGGATTCTATGGCCATTTTTGCTACCAAAGATAAGAATAGTTATTCTATGAGAATTCATACGGAATAAAATAGGTATTCCTATGAATGAAATGCACCATAAACTGTCTAAAAAATGCCTTTATATCTCTAAAATTGTAATCAACTTTTGAAAGGTCTAATTTATCTCTAAGAAATATAGCAAATCCTTAAAAATTTAAAAACTTATAGAATTTGTAAACTATATAAAAATGTTAGAATTTTTTTCTAAATTATTTCCAATTCTTAGACTGCCTTAAACGTTGTTTTCCTATAGAAACCTCTAAAATCCTCTCGTGCATCCTGACATGTAACTCGTCTATCGTCATCATCCTTTTGTATTCAGCCTAATGTTTTTGCACCAGCTTGTCTTCCACCAAAGCACTTGCCGCTCTCACTACCCACCTCATCTCCATAACACTCCTCTCCCTAACTAGACCTTGCATGATCTTCAGATTCATTCTCTTGAGGTGGTGCTCTCCACCTCCTACTAAACCAACCAAGACTTTCCTCTTTGCAGGTTAAAAGACCCTTCTGATGCATCTGTCAATCTCATCCAACAATCAACTTTGTTTCTAGCAATTGTGAAATTTGCTTGATACTTTTCCATTAGATCACATTTGTTTTCCACCGCTGATTCTCCAAGCAGTAGAACCTCCTCCGTGGAACCACGCTTGAACACCTTTGCTTATCAATGCCACTCTCTTGTTGTGAATAGAGCCATCTGCGCTTGCCTCTTACATCTCTTGTGCCCAAACCAAGGTTTGAAATCTCTAGCCGTTTCGCTCGATATAGGCGAAAATTTTCGTTCCGCCAGTGGATCGGCACCAGCACAGCGTTCCGGTCGGGATGGAGGTGTCAAGTGGGCCTAGTGATGCCACTGGAGGAGTCGCCTGGGTCCGGTGATGCCTCCGGAGGCCTCACGCGGGTTGCGCGTGCCCTGATCACGCGGCCCGCACATGCATTGTCGCGATGGCACAGATTTTTTTTTTGAAATTAAGTTTTAAAACTTAGGTTTTAATAATTAACTCCTAGCTATAGATGGAGTAATTTAAATAGGCTTAATTAATGTCTCTTAAAATTATCCTATTATTTTTTAAAAAATATTTTATTTTTTATTTTTAAATATTTAGATTAAATTTTTTATTTTTAGTTAATATATTTTATATTTTAAAAATATCGAAACTATATCGACACAACACGATACGATACCGAAATTGTATCGTTCTGGTCGGGACCGAAACCTCGACATGGCTTGATATTTTAAACCTTGGTCGGAACCTCTCTATAGTACAATAGAATCGTCTTCTCCTCTAAAATCTAGGAAAATTGATGCCAGATCGATCTCTATGCTCATGATCACTTGCAACAGAGACCCAAACACTTTCTCCTTCTTGCCTTCACCTGTTGGGCATCCTCTGACAACATCTAACTTGCCTGCCCACACAACCTGGTCACGAAGCAGAGCAAAAAGGCACTGTTGTTATCATGGATTGAAATCTCGAGTCGTTGCACTCGATATCGATGAAATTTCTCATTCCGCCAGCGGACCGACACTGGCACTAGTGGTTTTGGCTAGGACGTTGTTCGGAGGCATCGCTTGAGTCCAACGATGCCTCCAGAGACGTCGCATGGGTTGTGCTTGCCACGGTTGCGCGGAATAGTGATAATACGGTGTTACGATGTAGTCCGGAGGCATCGTTCTGGGATTGGCGATGTGTCCGGAGGCGTCGCTCAGGTCCAGTGATGCCTCTGAAGGCGTCGGCAGGGTCGTCGATGGCTCCGGAGACTTTGCGCGGGCGACACTTGCCTTGGTCCCAGTCTTGGTTTTAGTTGCGTAGAATAGTGATAATACGACTTTTTAAACTTAGGTTTTTAATAAAAATTTAGGTTAATAATTTTAATCAACTCCTAGTTATATTGAGATTATTTAAATAGGTTTAATTAAAGCCTAATAAAATTATCCTATTAATTTAATATATATATATATTTTTAAAAATCTTTTATTTTTTATTTTTAAATATTTAGATTAAATTTTTTATTTTTAGTTAATATATTTTATATTTAAAAAATATCGAAATTATATTGGCACGACATAATATGATATCGAAACTGTATCGTTTCGATCCGGGATTGAAACTTCGACATGACTTGATATTTTAAACCATGGCTGCTATCCTTGTCAAAATATCCCAAGAACACCAAGCCCTATTCCTTTTAGGAAATTATTTAGTGGTGAGCCCATTATTGGATCAATTACATGAATTACTTGGACTTAGTCCATATGTCATCGCAAACAAAAATACTTTTGGACTATTGTAGGGTTGGGATTAGGATTTGGTTCAAATCCTTTAGCAGCAAAAATTGCAAAGAAGTATGGAATTGGTACAAGGTTTAAAATCTCGTGTTGTCCGGCTCGGTACAGGAGAAATATTTTGTTCTGCTTGCCGACTGAAACCGGCACGCTCAAGGTACCACGACCGTCGAGGAGCCGTCACGCAGGCCTCGTGGTCGTCGCGGAGGTGTCATGCGGGCCTTGTGGCCATTGCGGAGGTGTCACATGGGCCTCTTGGACATTGTGGAGGCATTGTGCAAGCCTTGCGGTCACTAGGAAGGTGTCACGCGAGCATCACAGATGCGTCGCGCAGGCCCCACGAGGGTCGGGGACGCATCACGCGAGCCCCAAGGCCACCAGGGATGTGTCGCACAAGCTTCATGGTCGCTGGCAGTGTGGAACTAGAAGGAGAAGGGGCTTTTAATTAAATAATTTACGTTAATAATTTCAATCAACTCCTAGCTATAGTAGGGATAATTTAAATAAACTTAATTAAACCCTAATAAAATTATCTCATTAATTTAATATATATTTTTATATTTTTTAAAAATTTAGATTAATTTTTTTATTTTTAGTTAATGTATTTTATATTTTTAAAAAATATTGAAATCATTTTGGTTCGGTATACGGTACGATATCGTTCCCGTTCAGGACTGAAACCTCAACACGGATCGAGATTTTAAACCTTGGGTACAAGGATTTTGCTTTTCAATGGCTGTTGGAGATCTATGTGTGATAGCTTCAACAGCGGATAATTTAATCTTGGTTTAGGAGAATAAGCTATTTTAGGACGTTGGTTATCCATTTACCAACTAATTTGGGGATAAGTTATTTCTTCTTAGTTTTCAGGAGAATACGTTAATGTTGGAGCGTCTAAAAGAGACTTTAATCCCTTTGTGTTGATCTTCAGTTTAATATTATTTTCTTTTTGTGAGCTCGTTCTCTATGGGAGAATGTGGTTTCTGATGCTGCATGATGAAAACTAACTTAACATTTTCAAATTCTTGAGTTATAGAAAAATTGGAAAATCAAGTTAATATCCATATGTTTAACTGGAAATTGATTAGAAAAGCTGCTTCTGAGATCTACAACATCGTCTTAGATTTTAAATTCATTTATGAAATAAGATTCATCACCTTAGAAGGCAATAGGTTCAAGAAAAATCAAGTAATTTCTTAGTCCTTATTCTCAACTCAAGTTATTGTTGGTTTGAAAATTTACTTGCACTGGTTGCTTATAGATTCTCTAGAAATGCTGCAAGGTATGGTCAATTTTTGGTTAAATCTTATTTTTATTTTAGCGCAGAGTGGATAGTGATAGCATCTTCTCAAATGCATGTTGGCCCATATTTTTGTTTCATTGATCATTTATTCAGTTTGAAATTTTGGTTGACTTTCTTTTTTTGAAATATATCTGTACCCTGGAGTATTTTTTTTAATCCTTCAATTTTCCTCTTTTCAAACATTGGATTTTATTCAATTAACAATTCAGTAAGAAAATTGTGAAGGTTGCAGCTAACTACTACTATAATTGTAGGAAATTATGATTCTTCCCATTGGTGCAAGTAGCTTTCAGGAAGCAATGCAGATGTGTTCGGAGACGTATCATCACTTAAAGGTGCCAACCCAAGCCATAGGCTCTGTTATTGATCTGCAAAAATGGATTTTAGTAAAAATAATCTCCCAGATATAGTCTTTTGAAGTTGTTTAAGCACAAACTATGTAGTCTTATGATATAATTTTCTGTTGTTTCTAATTTTATATATTGCAAAAATCAGATACTCAGTAATCTCCTCAGTGTAAGGTAATTTCAAATTATTATGGAATTACAGCTCTAGAATTTTCTTACAGTTCCCAATTCATTTCTTCCAGTTAGAAGAATTTCCTTTAACTTCAATGTGCTTGTTTTAACATATTCCATGATTATTGTTCTCATTCCATTCTTTGACTGGACTGCAGGCTATTATTCAAGAGAAATATGCTTCAGTTGCATGTAATGTAGGTGATGATGGTGGATTTGCACTGAATATCTCAAGGTAAGTTATGCTATTATTCACTGCATTAAACCTAAAATATAACTATCTATTTCAATTATGGCAAAGTGTAAAGTCATTGCTATTTATTTTAAGAAACTTTTAGTTTGATAATTGACTCAAATACAGTTATCTCATGTCACAAACTCAAAAGATTTATGCCTTCTTGGCATGGTAAATGTATGATGTCCCAGTCAAGATGTTCTGGTGCTTTAGGCATAGTGCTTACAATTATGTTATGCTAGCATGTATTATATATGGTACATGCTGACCTGTGTTTTAATATGCCATTCAATTTGTGGCTGTATTTTTCCCCCCAATAATCTCTTTTGCAATTTATATAGATCAACTAACCTTTTCTTATTTTTGATCATCAGTATCACTGAGTGCTTGGATCTTACTAAGGAGGCAATTGATCGAGCTGGATATAATGGCAGGATTAAAATGGCAATTGATGTCGGTGCTACTGATTTTTGCATTGGTAAATGCAACACAAGCCTTATCTTTTCATAAGATTTCCCATGGTTCTCATCAAATGTCATGTCAAGTTAATTTTTCAATGTACTTGTTTTGGTTATTTAAAATGTCAACTTGTGTCTCTGATTTATCTTTTTACCTATTCTGCACTGGACCTCCTGGAATTCAGGTATCTGATCATGGGGGTTATAATTATTGAATCATCTTTTTCTTTGAACCATTCCTTTGGTCTTATCCTCTGTTTAGATTGTGATTTGTGAGTAGATACCAGATGCATCATTGTTTCAGAATCAAAGTTACTTAAATTTCTTTGGTCTCATCAGGAAAGAAGTATGATTTAGACTTCAAGATATCAACCAAGTCTGGACACAATTTCAAAACAGGAGAGGACATGCTCGAGTTATACACTAAACTCTGTACAGGTAGTCACTTGATTTTTCTTTATTTTATTTACTCCATTTGGAAGTATAATGATTATATCAATTAATAATTCATGTATCTGCTAGAATATCCAATTGTTTCTATTGAGCAGCCCTTTGATAAGGATGACTGGGAACATACAAAGTTATTTTCTGCCCTAGGCTTATGCCAGGTATATTCTTTATCCTGAGTTATCTTAGACTTTTAGATGGAAAGTTTTTGATAGAATCTTTTGCAGGTGGTTGGGGATGACTTATTGGTCTCGAATCCAAAACGTATTGAGCGGGCAATAAATGAGTATACTTGTAATGCTCTTCTTCTCAAGGTAATCAATTGTGTACATGCTCCAGGTAATGAAACAATGAACAGTTGTCATCCCTTAGTAACTCTATTCTGGTTTTGAATGAGTTCACATTAATATGGATATATAGGCATTTGTTTCTTGGGATGATAGAAAAAAGGGAGTTTATATTTGAGATGGGAAGATTGAAAAATTAGAGGAAAAGAAACTTTCAAGGAAGTTATTTACTTGGGAGGATGATTGAGAAGATAGAGACCCTGAAATAGATAGAAAATAATTATCCAAAATTAAAAATTTTAAAAATAAAATTGAGAAAGTAAAATAGGAGAAAGATGGTCAAATACATTCTTTGGAATGAAATCCATTTTTATTAATTTTTTCTATCATTTTTGAAGGTTGGTTTGGAAATAAACTGATGTGTTTTGATCTTCCCGCTTTTCTTTGCTCCTGCTATTTTTGTTTTCTGTAAACTCACCCTTTTTAATCTTTCCTCCCTAAAACAGAGCAGATATCTAAAGATTTTAAGTGGTAAGTTGTGGTTTCTTGAATATTGGGGGCTGATTTCTGGATCTGGATTATGATACAGGTAAATCAGGTTGGTACGGTCACAGAGGCTATAGAGGTTGTGAAGCAAGCACAAGATGCTCACTGGGGAGTCATTGTGTCTCATAGATCTGGTGAGACTGAAGATTCATTTATTGCTGATCTGGCAGTTGGACTTGGCACTGGTCAGTTAAAAGCTGGTGCACCTTGTCGGGGTGAACGTCTCGCAAAGTATAATCAGGTTAGATATTCTTAATGTATAATATCACTTATGTATGGATAACTAAAATAATTTGTTATATTAACTTTGCCATGGTAAATATGATTAAGCTACAATGGAAATATTATATTTAACCATATAAACAACTTTAACATGATTTATTTGAATTTTTTTGTTCAATAATCCTGTACCTAAAAAAGTCTTGAAGAAACAAACTAAACTGTTATAGGAGAAGAAATCCTATATTTAAAAAGGATTCAATCAATCTTTAGAATAAATCCTTAATTCTCTAAAAGGTCAAATACTAAATCAAAACGCTACCTTAAATAGCATAGCAGTCTCCTAAAGTCTAACTTTTGAGAAATATATTCTTCATTTGCATCAATGTGCTATTATTAACTTGGGCTAAACATTTAGGTTAATAGTTTAGGCCTATAAAGATAATGGTTGTGATACTTTTATATTTTGTATTGTCTATTATAAAACTATACCAGAATAGTTCTATGTTACTATCATTTTACATCAAATTCCCAATGAACTTGTCAATCATATTTAAGATCAACCTTCTTTTCCTGTGCTATTTGTAGACTATATTAAGCTAAATTATGTGAGTGCAATATAATAAATTTGAAAATCTAAATGTTTAATGAAGCTTTGGAAACTAATGCTACATCTGATTCACAGAGAAACTATTTTATTCTATATAAATTCTAAGGAATGAGTATTCTTGTGTTTGATTATAAAAATGAACTTGGAATGTCAATTCCCATGGAATTCTAATTTGTTATTCATTAAGTAATAGCTATTCCTTGCTCTATTCTCAGAATTGTTATTCCTTGCTCTATTCTCCAAATACATATTCCTTATCTATTTCATTTCTTCAAGAATTCATATTCTTACACTACACTATTCAACCCTTCAAATATTTTTTATATACATTTATTTATTGTGATCAAGCAAAATAGGTCACATAAGGCAAGGGGTTGGGTGCTTCTGGGTCCGATTGCGTCAACTGAGCTGATCGAGTTAGATGGCATTGATCAGGTCAGATAGACAATTGGCTAAATGGGCCAATCAGGATGGATGAACAGGGTGGGCTAGAAAAGCAAGTTGGGTTGGTCAAGCTGGTTGCACTTGGCGAGTTCGTGAGTCTGTTGTTCTGAATGATTTAATTGGGTCAGTTGACCTGTCGGACAGGTTGAACTAAGTGGGCAAACTGTTGAGTTAGATGAGCTAGTCGGATTGAGTGGGTAGATTGGGTGGGTCAATTGGATTGAATGGGTAAATTGGCTGTGTCAATTGGATAGAGAGGGTGCACCCAACATGTTTTTTTCCTTTTTTAAATTTTTTTTATAAGAATAGCTATATTTCATTCTTTGTCTGTTCCATTTCGTAAACCAAATTTTTCATAAGGGATTTACATTAAAGAGAACTAATTAAATATATAATATAACTTGAGAAACAAGAGAAGCAGCCAGATTATAGTCATGATAAATTTAGACAAGAAATTCTTGAAAATAAAAGCTTTAGGTATTTTGAATCATTATTTACAAGATACATTGACAAAGATATCATTTATATATGATAAAGAGTGCTAAAATATATATGCTTTTGTGATGAACCCCAAATCAACTGCTTTTCCATTGATACCTCAAGAGATCCCTTCATTAAGCGTGACAACCTAAGACATTAGTGAAGAGAGTTTATCATCAATCTTCCTAGAAAGGGTATCATCCTTCAACCTTGGGATCTCAATGACAAGAAGTGCCCTTTGAACCTCTTGGGGACCAATTTGGTACGGGAGCATGTTTAAGGTGGGTTGTTGGCCTAGGAAATAGCTTGATTTGAATGGGTAAAACTCCAACCTATCATACTCGACCTTAAAATCTAACCTACTCAACTTGAAAAAAATGGTTGTTTGTATACACACTCAAGACCATACTTTCTGTTTTGTGGTCTTTCTACTCTCACCATTTCTTGAACTTACTTTGTATGCTCAATAATTAAGTTAATCTAAAGCGCCAACAAACAATGCAACTAGGTTTTACCCTAATAAGGGTAAATCTTAAACCCGAACTATCATGACAAATAGCTGTGCAACTTAAGTATTTGACATATAGCACATCTTACCTAAAATTTTTATCTTGACAATTTTATTTATCAACACAGATTCTTAGAATCGAGGAAGAGCCTGGAAACCAGGCTACCTACGCTGGAGAAAACTGGAAATTTCCATGATTGCAAGTTCTCTGGGATAATTTTTTGCAGCTCGAATAGTCTTTATTGTCCCTGGTCAGTGTTTTTTCAAGCTTGGAAGTGATGGAAAATTCAACAATTCTAGATGGTCGACGAGTAAACCTAATGTTTGACAGGATGTACTCGATACTCTTCTTCAAAATGCAAGGAGGTCATATTGAACAGCCTGTGTTTCCATGGCCCCTTCCAAGGTTTGTTTACCGCGCAGCAATACACTCAAATTGAGAAAGAAAATGATTGTAAAAAAGTTCAACTCATTCAGGAGACACAATGCATCATCTATTTGTGTTTTGTTTATGATTGCCATATTACTCTTTTGTTTTCTGTTTAGATACTTGCCTGAATCTTATAATTGCCAAGTTCCTGTACATATCCACATCAAATCAACACATTCCTAATATACTATAAAAGTATTTGTTGTCCTTGAGGCAATGGTGCAACAGTAAGACATTCAGGTTGTCATCCAGGACCACTGATTCGATCCCAAATTACGGTGTATTTGTAAGAATTTTTCTTCAAATGGGGAGCGCAATCAAAGGATGCTGGGCATCTGAATTGGTTGGACTGACCGTTATGTGTACTTCCCGATTTACTTTTGTGGTCGGTGGAAAATTTCCGTGGAAAACTTTAGGGATTGAGTTCATGAGATTGATTGGGATTTATCATTTTTTTTATATAAGTATTTGTTGTTGGCCCAGCTGGATTGATCATCCCTAGAGATAGTCAATGGAATTAATTGGGATTTATCCTTTTTTTATAAAAGTATTTGTTAATCGTCAATGGATCTATATTCCTAATATTTGAGCAAGAAATTTTAATTATGTGCAAGTAAACGCAAAGACTACCTAACAAAGCAAATTCCTGGTCTGAAACCGCGTGATGAGCGGCCAGACAGAGAGGTAGACCGTTGAATCCGTTACCCCTCGAAAAGAACGGTGAGGACGTTGCGTCGTCGGTCAAAGTAAACTCCACCAAGGAAACAGAGTCAACCTCGTCGAGGTATATAAGCACCACCTCCCCTTCATCGAAGAAGCCCAACCACCCAACGGAAATGGCTTCTCCGGCGTCTTCGACGGTGGCAATGGCCTCGGCCTTGATCCTCCTCTCGCAGTTCCTCGCCCTCTGCCCCTCCGCTTTAGGTTCGTTCGTCGTAATCGTAGATTATGTTGTGTTTTTTAATTCTTTTCTTGGATTAATTGATGAACGTGAGCGATCGATCGAGCAGGGGGCGTGGTATGCGAGCAGCTGCCGCAGGATTTGTGCGCCTTCGCCATCTCGTCGGAGTCGAAGCGGTGCGTGCTGGAGAGCAGCCAGCGGGCGGACGGGCGGGCGACGGAGTACCAGTGCCGGACGTCGGAGGTGGAGGTGGAGGTGGGGCGGAGGATGAAGGACTGGATCGAGACGGACGGGTGCGTGAGCGCATGCGGCGTCAGCCGCGACGCCGTCGGGATTTCCTCCGACGCCCTCCTCGAGCCCGACTTCGCCGCCAAGCTCTGCTCCGCCTCCTGCTACCAGAACTGCCCCAACATCGTCGACCTCTACCTCAATCTCGCCGCCGGCGAAGGTACTTTTAAAGCTCTTTCTTTGATTTCTTTTCTGAATAGTAAGATTTGATCGTCCATCTCTCGTTTGCAAACGATCGCAGGCGTTTTCCTGCCGGATCTGTGCGAGGTGCAAAAAGTGAACCCCCGGCGCGCCATGGTGGAGCTTCTGAGTTCCGGCGCAGCTCCCGGCGCTGCAACCCCTGCTCCTGCCCCTGCTCCGTCGTCTTCTCCTTGATGATGGATGATATTGTTTTTTTATAATATTGCTTGCATAAATGAGGACTATGCGTACGAGGTTCTCCATCTCCAAGGGAAAATACTATTGTCTCCTATCAAATAAATTCCTAATTCCCCCTTTGGGGCTTCCACTCTTACGTAAAGTTCTTGTTTCGACAATTCAAAATTGGGTGAAGGTTTTTTACTAATAAATCTATATTCAAAATCATTCCATTCGGAATTTTTTGCTCTACCAAAGCGCCGGACTTCTAAATTTTCATAGGGTCCGCCAGGAATTCCTTCTAGGGCCTGTTGAATTATTTTTATGGATTCCCTCATTTCACCCATTCGTACTAAATAACGAGCTAATGAATCTCCTTCTTTTTGCCATTGGACTTCCCAATCGAATAATTGAAAACCTAACAAAACTAATTGTACACATGTCACAAATGTTATATTATTTTAATTGAAATCCTATAGTTTAAGTGTGCTAATAAAACATGATTTAGACAATGATTAGTTAGAGAAATCATGATTAAACACATTTATATCAAATACAATTAGGTATTCGATATCAAAGACAAATAGATATTTACTCTTTTAGTGGATGGAAGATGGATGTCCTTATCCTCTTGTCCATTTGGACTTGTCCCTTTTTCTTCGATATTTCTCCTCTTCCACTTCTTCCTAAAATCAATTAACACCATCAAAATAAGTCAAAAGCCACTTTGTATGATAGTGTTTGGTAAGAAAACATCATGCTAAAGCCTATTAAGCATATTTGGGAACAAACCACTTCCTATTGTAGTGCTCTTCTTTTCATCTGTTCAGTCTTTACACTAAAAAAAAAAAAAATTACGATTTTGCAATGAATTTTACGACGAATTTAAAAAAAAATCATCATAAAATCATTTGCGACGAATTTAAATTCGTTACTATAAAGTCGTCGCCAAACTTTGCGACGAAATTTCTCATTTCGTCGTAAAATTTTATGATGAAAAATAAATTCATCGTCATCAGCGACGAAAATCAGATTCGTTATCAGATTCGTCGCCGATTGGCAATGAATTTTGCGATGAAAATTATTTTCGTTGCAAAAATATCGATAAATAGTAACTTACGATAGATTTGTGACGAAATTATTTTTGTTGCAAAATTCATCGTCGATTTGCGACGAATCCGATTTTCATCGTAAAATTCATCGCAAAATTAATTTTTTCCTCCTAATCTGCTTATTCGTTGATTATCTCATATATACAATGAAATATCGATCTAATCGGATCGATTCATAAAATACATATGACCTGTCAACATTCATATCAATATCAATATCGACATCCATAATCCATATCAATACATAAATGATGAAACAACAATCCATAACAAATTTGTGATAAAAATTTGTCTATCGTAATTTTGGCAACTAAACTATATTCGTCGTCAAATTTGTTACAAAAATTGGCTTTCGTCGTAAAATTCATCGCAAATTGGCGATGAAAATTTTTTATTGTAAATTTTCGTTGCTAATACCTTGTATTTTTGTAGTGTTATAACAAACATGTTCTTAAAACAATACGAGAGAAATGATATACGCGAAGAAGTTCGGTTGCTTAGCTCAAGTTTAACCATCCACTGTTATGTTAGTAATAAAGATTGTTGCTTTCAAAGGGGTATTGATTCAGAGCAAAAATAAAGAAGGTGTCTTTTTTTTTTCCAATTATCAAAAGGACGTCATAGTTTGATTAATTTTTTTAATTAAAAGGGTGCTCCACTCCACTGTGTTAGTACACTAGTGAAGTTTTGATATATAATCAAATAAGTTTGAAATTAAGTTTGTATTATGTTTGATACGTGTGTCTAAATGTATACAGGGACTTAAGATAACACACGTACTCTAGCTAATGAACCTTCGCCGAAGACGCAAGTAAATGAGAAGGATGACATGAAAAAAGTGCCGACAGACTCGGTGCATCCGAGGTATGAGGAGCCGCAGAAGAATACTCTGATGGAGTGAGAAAGACGCACAGGAGTGAGCCGGAATGGCTCGGTGCATCTGAAGAACGAGAAGCTGGAAGGAAGACTGTATAAGTCGACTAAGGTAGAATGGAGGAGGAAAATGGTAATCCAAGGTTGACCATTCCAAGTGCTTGGAGCTGTTTTAGGCACCTGGACTCCAAGCGCCCACACCCATGTATTCTGGGTGCTCGGATACTAGTCTAAATCAGCGCAACCGTTGCCAAGACGGGTTAAGATGGAGTCCACGTCAATAGAATCCAAACGATCAGATCATTTCCAGGAATTGTAAGGAGTCATCCAAAGCTGTTAGAGCCATCAATTTGGGTTGGATCTGCTAGGTTAGCCCATCAACAATTTAAGCGGGTAGGGTTGAAATTTTATCAATCTATTTTAAGGTGGATTCAGGTAAATCGATCCGCCTAAGCTCATGACTTGTGTGGGTTAGCCCGTGGCGGGCTTGGGTTGACCCGCGGATTGAGAAAAGTTATTTTTTAAAAATAAATTTAAAATTAAAGTAGAAAACTCAATGGACTAGTGGGCTTACCCGTCTATATTGTAATCCAAACTTAAAAATTTTAATTTTATTTGTTTAAACTGTAATACAAATTTAAAAATTTTAATATTTTTTATATTTTTTTAATTTTTTGATAGACTCATGGGTTGACCCGCCTAATTCATAATCCATCTTGAGTTGGTTGGGTTATGGAGATTTTTTAACCCACTAAGTTGGTGGGCAGCCCACCCCACCCACCCTGCCATATGATGAATTTTTTGACAGATTAACCCGCCCTGCCATGGGTTGGTCTATTTGACAACTCTAAGAGTCATTAGCGAACTGTTGCCAAAGTGAATTAAGTTCGATGAATCCAAGCGTCTGGAAGGTTTTCAAGCGTCCGAAAGTGTCACATCAGTATGATGGTCAGATCGAGGTGAAGATTATAAATAGACTAAAGCTCGAAGAAGAATCAAGACACACACTTGATTTTTATTCTCATTGTTTTACGTTCGACGGTTATACGAGGTTTCTCCGCCTCTAGATCATTTCGATAAAGAGATTTTAGTGGAGCTTTTATAATTCTTGGACTAACAATTCGAAGATTGTAACCAAGTAAATTCGTATCTCGTATATTTTTATATTAATGTTTATATTTTTAATTAGTGTGATCTTGCTAAAACATTAGCAAGAGAAATCGAGTTTTTGATTTGTAGGTTCACCCCTCCTCTCTAGCAATTCAAATCGCTTCCGTTGCACTAATACATTGTTTAACTGTGTATAATTACTCAACTATCCTCTAGTACTATTATCTTCCGCTTAATTATATAAGGTTGAACAATAAAGTAGGATACCCTTTTGATTAAAAAAATTAAAATGAAATTTCGATGATTTAATTAAAAATAAAGGTTGATACAGTATGAATCTCTGATGATGACGTGGATATCTTATAAGGATGGGTTTAGAAAAATGTAAGAAAGTAGGGTAAGCATGATGATCAATTTAATTTTTTTTATGAACTTAAAAACCCAAACTCATATATGCTCCGGTCTTGGCATGACTCCTACAGCTCGTGCCAACCTCTTGCTTTGGTCTCGGCATGCCTCCTATAGCTCGGGCCAACCCTGTCTCGGCTACAACATGTGCCGACTTCTTGCTCCGGTCTTGCCATGCCTCCTACAACTCGTGTCGACCTCCTGCTTCGGTCTCGGCAAGCTCCTTACAACATGTGCCGACCTCTTGCTCCGGTCTCGACAAACTCCCTACAACATGTGCCGACCTCTTGTTCCAGTCTCGAAATGCCCTCTTATAGCTCGTGCCGACCTCCTGCTCCAGTCTCGGTAAGCTCTCTACAACATGTGCCAACCTCTTGCTCCGGTCTCGGCAAGCTCCTACAGCTCGTGCTGACCTCTTGCTCCGGTCTTGGCATGCCTCCTACAGCTGGTGCCGACCTCCTGCTCTGGTCTCGGCAAGCTCTCTACAACATGTGCCAACTTCTTGCTCCGGTCTCGGCAAGCTACCTACAACATGTGCCGACCTCTTGTTTCGGTCTCGGCATGCCTCCTACAGCTCATGTCAACCTCCTGCTTCGGTCTCGGCAAGCTCCCTACAACATGTGCCGACCTCTTGCTCCGGCCTCGGTAGGCTCCTACAGCTCGTGCCGACCTCCTGCTCCGATTTCGACATGTCTCCTACAGCTTGCGCCGATCTCCTGCTCTGGTTTCGGCATGTTTCCTACAGCTCGTGCTGACCTCCTGCTTCGGTCTCGGCAAGCTCCCTACAACATGTGCTGACCTCTTTCTCCGGTCTTAGTAGACTCCCTACAATATGTGCCAATCTCATGCTCCGGCCTCGACAGGCTCCTATTGCTTGTGCCGACCTCTTGCTTTGGTCTCGGCATGCCTCCTACAGCTCGGGCGTGCCGACCTCCTGCTCCGATTAGGCACGCTCCCTGCGTTATGTACTAACCTTATAACTCGGCTTCGACACACTTCCTGCATCAGGAGTCGACCTCTAGCATGTGATTTTTATCTAGAGACATGGTCATCCCGTCTAAATCGAGGAGCATAGAACTAATTCTCCCAAAGAAGTAGGAACATATTCTCAAATATTCCTATAAAAACTAATAGAATCTTTCTAAATAAGGATAACTATATCAGAATGTTTCCTAAACGGATATTAATATTTCAGAAATCAACTATTATAAAAAGGTAACTCATGCCCATGGATACAGATACGCACACATCCATCCTAACTTCCCTAAGTCATTAAACTCCTTCCTCATGCCAAATCTCAATTTGAGCGTTGGAGTGGCTTGTCGATATCCATTCCCGGTGTCATTCCAACCTTCTTTTTAAGTGCCTTGCAGGTCACTTTTTCTCTCTCCGACACTTTATTTTAGGAGCGTGTACGTCGACAAGTTTTGAATCAGTGTTGAAATCATTCACGATGTATTGACCGGAATAAAGGTGCATCCTTTTGAAGTGCTTTATTGAAATCAACTTAACAAAATCTAAAACTTCAAACTTACTTTGTAGGTTTTATTAATTAGAGTTATCTAATCTCAATCAAAAGGCTCATGTTTCACTAAAATTCTCAAGACAATGGGAAGAAAGGAATTATGAAGACAAGGGAGGGGAGGGAAGCTTACCTTTTTCATTGGTCATTAGAGGGACCCATCCTGATCAACCCTTTAGATGACGTGTCAAATCGAGTCCAACACAAATCATCATGGATTGAGTCTAACACAAACCATGGCTCGGTCATATGCCTAACCTGAGTCCGAGTTAGAATGGACTTTTAAAAATAAAATAACAAATAAATAATATAAATTAAAAAAAGAAGTACACAAATTAAAAAGTATGTATTTTATTTATTATTATTATTTCAATTATTTTTTGTATTTTTTAAATGAGTGAGTTGAGCTAGGCTCAAGTCTATGTCGAACCCAAGCTTGCATCATGCCTGACGCGATCCACAATTAGATCGTGTCGAACCTAGTCTTGGGTTGAGTCACTTCCATCTAGCTTGATCTGTGAAACCTCGGCCAACATTTGTTTATAGAACAAAATAATGCATGAAAAACAGATAAAATTACTTAAATTTGTAATAATGCACAATAAATGTATAATCTTTTTCAAACTCAGCATTTCTTTTAAAATTTTTGATCTAGTGTCACTAATTACTTATGGAACTAGTAATTAGGAAGGCAAGAGAGTTCCAAAAAGTTCTCTAACAATTTTGAATTAACGACATGGTAAATGAGGTATTCTTCTTGAGCACCTCTATTAGTAGGGACGGATTCAGGAATTAAAGATGGATTGAAGTTTAGATGCGGATCAAGCATCAAAATAAAATAAAAAACAAAGAAAATATCAATTCTCTTTAATGTTAAATCATAGGTTATAAAATATCTATGTAATTATTTTTTTGAATTGGACTAGTAGATCCGTTAGTTAATTAACAATTGTCTTTTCTTAGATTTTCAAACAATGCTAGGTCTTTTCTTTTCTTGGTAGCATTCAAACACTAGAACTCATGTTCTGTGTAACTCATAATAATAATAATAATAATAATAATAATAATAATAATAATAATAGATCATATTCTTATTTAAATGTTTTTTTGATAATATAGATTTTCAAACTTCACTCATTAATCTTGAAGGTAGACAGTCAGTCCTCATAATTCATTTACTAAATAAATCTGAAATACGCAATTTAAGATTATGTATATTTAGAGGGTTGACCTATGAAAATTCAAACTCTGATTCTTTTATTTATTCTCTAACTACTTTACCACTGCATCACAGCTCGAAAGTAATTTCTCTTAAGTTAATATGACTAAAGACCCCTATTATAATTTTTTTTAGTTAATATTAATAAAGATACATATCATAGATCCTCTTACTTATTCCTAAATACTTTACCACTACATCTAATGGTAGAGTCAACCCAGATGATCTACTTGGTTAATCTCGAGTTGTGGGCTACAAGTGTCGACACTGATACCTCGGACTATCTTCCTCATTCTCTCAAAATTTTCTTTCTCCTACTCATAAATCTGAACTTTTTTTTTTTTGACGTCGTCAGACCCTCAGGCTACAGTCGAAGTAGCTTGTAATGTGGCTCCCCCTTGATTGCACCACACTAGTGGAAAGGTTCTCCGGGCTATAACCCGGGGGCCCAATACCATTAAAGAAGAATTTTTTTTGAATTTATAGGTAAAAGAAAAGAAAATTTGAAGAAATAAAGAGCATAGCCCCGGTATTTGGGTGGGAATCAACCCGGGTAAATTACCTGGGCTGGCTCCGCCATTGCCCCTTGACTACACCACACTTGTGGAAATATGTTTCTCTTTAAGTTAATATAACTAAAGACACCTATTATAATTTTTTTTAGTTAATATTACTAAAGACACATATCATCCTCTTACTTATTTTCATAAATACTTTACCACTCCAGTACATCCGTGGAAGTAAGCTTTTCTTAAGTTAATATGACTAAAGACACCTATTATAATTTTTATTTTAAAAAACTTAATTAAAAAAATTATAGTAAATTATTATTTTTTGATAATATATGTATTTAACTCTGACGATCTGATTAATTTTGAAAGTGATCAGTCTGATTTCATAAAAATTTTTTATTATCATCAAAATAAATCGAAAAAAATACAGATGGATTTTAATAGACATCAAATGTATAAATTTTTTAAACTCTTCGATGTAATATACCAAAATAAGATTTAAACCCATTGTATATGACTATGGTCTTTAATTTTTTTTAGATAATAGAAGTCTTCTTCTTAATTTGTTTATCAGATAAAACTAAAATCTAAAATATTTATTCCTAATCAAATTCGAACCACGCCTGTATTCGATATTATAAAAAATTTTAAGGTTGGAACCATGAATGATTTTGAAAGTAATGCGCATGATAACGAAGAAATACGATTTTTTTTATATATCTATTTTAGATCGTGTTTATCGAAAATTATTGATGTGATGGTCCGACCGAAAAAAGAAAACACGGTGAGGTTGATGGGTCGCGGATGATCTTCCCAACCGCGTCGGTGATGCGGTAAACACTAACATTTTTGCGCCTCACTTTCCTCTCCTTCCCGATAAGAATCGAGGCGACGCGGGGGCGCTAGATCCAGCGACCGAGGCCTCACATTCGCCCGCCTGCAGGTACCTCCCTTCTCCTTCTCCACGCCTCCTGCCAGTCTGCATCTCTCGCGGTCTCGTGCCGCCGATTTTAGATCGATTTCGTGTTTTTTCGCCGTTTCGGGTCCGCCTTGGCTCTGTGATAGCTTTGGATCCTTGTTTGTAGACGAGATCATTCTGTTTTTATTATTATGTTTTTTTTTAAAAAAAATATGCTCATACAATGGGAATTCTTGGATCTGAAGCTCTGTGTGGTGTGAGGTTGGTCTGGCGATTTTTTTTTTTTTTTTACCATTTGTTATTTCGTTCTTAGGGCTCGTGGTCCTGCTGGATTTAAGGAACTGCAGTTATGGCGTCAAGACGAGCGATTAATCCATCTCGACGCGTGGCCGATAGCGGAAGCATTCCACTCTCCAGTTCACTGCATCAGAAGTCACGGACTTCGCCTCTTCTACCCATTGGGTTGGTTGTTGTGGTACGTTTATTAGGTTATTACGGACATATTGCTGCTAAGAGTTGTTAATGTGGCATTTGCGATTTCAGATTCTACCTAGTGTTTGATGCATTCTCCTTTTTTGGTAGGCTGCTTTTCTTCTGATTGGTTACTCATTAAGAGGTTCAGGTACGTTGGAATCTCTCTTACTTATCTATGGATAGAACCAGATACTTGATCCTCAGTGAAGATTTTTTTATTTACTTTAAATATTAAATTCTTGGGAGTTTTCTATTCTTATTAGTTTGTTAGTTAAGCTATTGTGATTGTTCAGGTGGCTTTGCTGATCAAAAGGAAGCCATAAGCATTGGGCAAGGTAGATATCATATTTTGGACTAAAGTGTTTTTTTAGACCATATGTGAGTTGACTTTAAATGCCATTGGATCATGGAAGTTTTCATCAAAGCCGTTTCCATAGATATATGACGGTCTATTTGATGTTACTATCCCACAAATGCAATCCTTGAATATATTTCCATGAGCTCTCTCTTTTTGTTTGACTAATTCTAAGTATAATTTTATGTATGCAAAGCATGATCAATTGAATTGAATCTGAAATATTTACTAAGCTCTTGTATGATGGTCAAGTCTCGCCTGCCTTTAATTTCATTCTCAAGACCATGGTTGTTAGAATCAATATCGGTATGATGATGGTGAAAATATCTAAGTATTAGGATGGTGAAAAAAATCTATCAGTTGTATTTGATTCATAGAATCAGTGAAATTGGTAATTGTAAGAAGGAAAAAAAAATCAAAAAGTGAAAATAATAAAAAATTCAATATATGAGATATAAAAGATATTCAAATTTTAAGAAGAAAACAGAAATTCTCAGTAATATTAGATTATTAATATAATTTTAATAAGATCACATTATTGTTTAATATTTTGTCATAGTTTTTGTTACAGGTGTTGGCACCCAAACCCTTGCATTCTAGTCAATAATCCCAAAATTGCATTAGAAACCTTGGTTGTTGAATTAACAAGTGGAGGCAAGGTTAAATGAAGCATGATCATGCACATGGCAATCTTGAGTTGTGGCAAATCTGAGTATCTGAAGGTGGGATTTAAGTGAGGTTGAATGACACTTTCTCTTCCTCCCTTGTGAATCCACTAGGATTCAAGCTTGGAACAGAGGATGTGTCAGCTATATCAATCAAGGTTTCCAAGATCACCTTGTTTTGACCAAATTTTAGTCAATCCCTCCATTTTCACTGCTAATTCTAGCAAATTTGGATTGATTTAATCCATTGTCAGGTGAAATTTAACTTATTTCAAGCTAAATTCTCTGGATCTTTATTTCTTTATTAACTTAAATTAACTCATCTCTATTGGTCTGGGCTGAATTAACATTCATGCTCAATTCTCCTTCAAGGATAAGGTTATAGTCTTATGGCTTCTACCTCCATATTAAAAATGCTTTCTTTATGTCACTGCTAGAAGACCTTGACCTGCTTATGTCGTCAAATTTCCTCATCTCAGTCAATTAGAACACCACCTCACCAAAATTATAGATCTGATATCCTAGTAGAAGTTTACTACATCCATCAACATCCTCAATTTATCAAAACTCTAATATTCCCTTTTCACATCCCAAGCTTTCTCTGGCTTTGCAAGTGTCTAGACATGCAGAACCCATCCATTGCATTATGTTATAGCACATCCTTCAAGTTTTCATAATGCATCAGTCATCAACTATTGCAAGCAACCTATCATGTTGTTGTAATAGAAATATTCCGGAAGGTTAGGTGGGTCATCCAAGCTGGCATTTGTTGGTAATCAAGTAGTTTTACTTTGGAAAACTTATTATAGAATCCATAATTTTATACAGAAGTTCATCCTTTGATGTAGACGAATAATCCAATCTAGCATTAAGTACTTGGAATTGTTGACAAGCTGTAATCCCACGAGAAGAATTTGATCTACAAATGAGCCATCCAATCTAGCATTATGCATTAATCCTGATACCTTTACAGAAATTACTTCTGTTGGCCATCTTGTATCTTCTTACCTCGTGTTTCGTGGGAACCTTAGATACATGTGTCTTTTTTAGTTTGAAGGGGTGTTGGTGTTATGGTCCAATATTTGTGGATCCTTATTTCTATCTATAATTCTACATAGTAAGCATGTGGAATTCAATTGAGTATGAACAAATGGTTGACCAATGACTGCAAAAGACAGAGAGCTTCCTTTGAAGAAAATTTTAATTTCAATTAAAGATAAACGGACCTGACATCAACACACTAAAGTATCTAATAAAGACGGATTGGATAGAAACTAATTATCAAAGGCCACTCAAGCGACCAAAGGGAAACTTTCTAGTTCTCTCATAACTTTGTATAGATGTGACATATACTATTACTGGACTAATGAAAATGGAATAAGTAAGCCAATGAAAACCATTAAGTTCTGAATATCATTCTGGAAAGCATTAGTGAAACATTATTGGTGAATTAAGATGACTTTCTCTAGTTATTAATTATCATATCTAATTGTAGTATTGTTGAACTTTTTTAGGTAAACAAATATTGTATACTATAGCAATTAATCCTTTTAGAATTTGTTAGCCCATGTTGTGATAGTATACAAGTGTTTGCCATATAGTTATTAGTTATAGAAGCATACAGATCTATTTGATTACTGATTCTGTTGTTTAATATTTTTTGTTTTCATTTTGACAGGTGTTTCCTGCTCAGCAGATGCAATACAAGCTATACCTATTCTAAAGAAAGCTTACGGTGATAGCATGAGGAAGGTTTTGCATGTAGGTCTTGACTCTTGTGCAGTTGTTTCAAATTTGTTAAAAGAAAAAGATACTGAAGCTTGGGGTGTGGAACCATATGACTTGGAAGATGCTGATAGTAGTTGCAAAAGCCTTGTGCGCAAAGGTTTTGTCCGCTCAGCTGACATCAAGTTTCCCTTACCATATAGACCTAAATCCTTTTCCCTTGTAATTGTCTCTGATTCATTGGATTACTTGTCTTCCAAGTACCTTAACAAGACCATACCAGAAATTGCAAGAGTGTCTTCAGATGGTCTTGTTATATTTGCTGGTAATAATTCTTGTTCACTACTTCCTATCCTCTAGAAACATGGCTTTCATATTGCTTTATTGTAGAAGCAAACTACCAATGGCTGATTTTGGGCATTGAACTACAAGAGTAATAAACAACAATTCTAACTATTAGTATTAAGAAGTAGAATGCATTGAAAAGATGCAAGCCTGCAAGGTTAACTAGAATGTATCCTCTGGAACACTTGACCATTGGCATTAACTAGCTATAGGACAAACTGGTTATATGCATCACATGAGCTTTAATCATATTCAGATTAGTAGCTTCTACAGTAGATAAGTTATTTTGGCATTTTTTACATTATGTTTCAAGCAGTAGTCATGTTAATATTTTTTTCAGCGACTTAGTTTTCTTTTCTTTTTCCCATACAAATGTCTTTAATGGCTAATTCTGACCCAAAAGTTGAAACTATCATAAATCAGTTCATTTTTGGGCTAAATATGTCAGCATCATGTCATTGTTGTTTGTTTTTTTTATCTTTTTTCTTCATGTATGACATTGGCTGTACCCATGACATTGTGACTCTTCTATGATAGCATGAGATGCCCTATTGCTAAAGTAGACAGATAACTGGCATGATCCAGTACTTATCAATTTTTATGTAAAGATTTCAGCATACTGAAGAAAATTCTTAATAAATTTGTCTTGAATACTGTATTTTTGTTACACCAAAAGTTTATACAACTCTTTAATTTTCTGAATACAGACTAAGCCAACAGGCCTCGTAATGTTTATATGCTTCTTTAACATTCAAAATTTCGTTTTCTCATTTGAGCTAATAATTTCTGTAGGTTCCCCTGGTCAGCAGAGAGCCAAGATATTGGAGCCGGCAAAAATTGGAAGACCAGTATGTTTTGCAATTAATTATGCTATTTTGTTGCTATTCGTTCTCACACACAGTTCACTTCCGTTTTGTTTGATGGATCGGAGTTGATAACAGAGTATTAATAAGAGCAAACTATGATTCTGGCTTTCTTGGTTTTTTGTTGTTCATCTGAATGATCTATCAGGTCAAACCATCACACACATCTCAGATTTGCTTTTGTAGTTAAAAGTTTTTGGTTCTTATGAATTACTGAATACTTTCCCATCTTTTCTTATCATATAGAAATGGTTCCCTATAGTGTTAGAAAGAAGATTTTCATAAAGCGACTCATTCTATATTTTTCCCTCGGAAGAGTGAGATTCTAACATTGTGTTATAATTTATCTGAATTATTTCTTTAGGCAAACCTTGTCCGGCATTCAAATCTCAGATTTGTTGTCTGATTAAACAGTCGTCACTCAGGCATCATTCACTGCTTGGCTCCTCATTTCTACTTGCTATAATCATTCTGATTGTATGCCAATTTATTCAATTAGCTTAAAAGTTGGTCGTAGCAGTTATTCCTGTCGCAGCTTCTAGTTCATCTCTTCTGACATTTTCACTTTTTGTGTAGGCTAAACTAAGGAGTTCATCCTGGTGGGTACGATATTTTATGCAGACTGGTTTAGAAGAGAATGAAATTGCTATAAAGAAGTTTGAACAAGCCTCGAGCAAGAGTTCTTACAAACCAAGGTGCCAAATTTTCCACCTCAGCTCGTAGAACCATTGAGCTCTCCAATCTCTTATAGATAGAGAGATTATTTTGTAAGGTCATCAATTTGTGACGAGATTATATAGGTCATCAATTTTTTTTTTCGAGAATGATAAATTGATGAATTACTTGCCTAATCTATGGTTTCTAATATGTACTGGTGTCATGAAATGTACGATATCATTCTGTAAGAGATTATTGTTTAATTGGGATGTGCTTGTTTGTCGTGATATTCTCAATCTTTTTCTTGCTTTTCCTCTGAAATGGCCATCCTCTTGTGATTTGGAATGACGATAATCATTGGATCTTACGGATTGTTGAGCAATAACTCAACGTACACTTTATTTTAGACGAAGATGATTAAGTTATAGGAAAAGATTAAATTTTTGTCTCTCATTTCTTTTTGCACCTTTATAATATGATATCTTATTTTTACGGTACGTTCACAAAGTTTGCATCTAAGATTTCGAATTTTTCAAAAGACTAAAACAAACATCTCATTTCAATTTTATCTTTATTTATTTTTTCTTTTCTCTCTTATATTTTCTCTTTCATTTTTCTCTTCTTAACCTAAATGAAATAAATTTAAACGCCGTTTAAACTTTAATAAATAATCATCTAATTTTATTTATTTTTAATTTCAAAATTTTAATAAAAAAAAATTAAAAATATAAAAAAGGTTAATAAAAAATTTAAAATATTGTTTATTTTTAATATCTAATTATAAAAGAATAAAAAATAAAATTATTAATATGAACTGATTTTATTAATAAAAATAAAAAATTACTTTGGTATTAGTTTATAAAAATTAGTTCCATAATTTAAATATAATATGGTTGGGGTGTTGAGTTCTGAAGAGGTTTTAATCACACATTGTGATGCTGTTTCTAAAAACTAGCATCGTATTAGTGTTAGTCTTCGAAAACTAACACCACAGTACTAAAAATTTTAAATCATTTTGAACACTATTGAGACAACTTTAAAACAGTAAACAAAGACTTATTTATACTCAGATTCATCTAACAAACTCATAGGAGTTTAAATGAGTTCAATTAAAGCACTTTATGTCTATTGATGAGTTTTAATCAAAACCTATTGATTGACCTAGATGATTTAGATTTTTAAAATTTTGCAATGAGATGCAATTGTGGAGTGTATAGAAGATAAATATCATGAGAAGCCTTGGTCTTAAGTCTCTTATACAAAGTTATAAGCTCGTGTCAATTGACACAAAATTTGAAACTTTTTAAATCATTTAAGCAATGTTGGAAATCATTTACGATGATAACGGAGGGCACATTTGGACTCCT
This sequence comes from Curcuma longa, assembly GCF_044706935.1. Lineage (NCBI taxonomy): Eukaryota > Viridiplantae > Streptophyta > Magnoliopsida > Zingiberales > Zingiberaceae > Curcuma > Curcuma longa. The sequence goes on from NC_133874.1 coordinate 9,160,737, forward strand.
CAGTACCGTAAAAACCTACATGAGTTGGAATGAGCCCGATCAAAGCTATGTAAGTCCATCAATATATTTTGACTGAAATTCATTGTTGGACCTAAGGGATTTGAATTTCTAAAAACTTACAATGAGATTGGAGAGGTTAATGTGTAGAAGGTATAAAAAAATGATATCTAATCCTAGACCTAAGATATGTAGGCAAAATTATAATTATGTGCCAATTAGCATAGACTGCGATATTGATTTCTGAAGACCAACACCACAGTGGTGCTGCTCTTCAGAAACTAGCACCACAATATTTGTTCTTTTTACACACTGTGGAGATCAATACCACTATAGTATTGATATTCAGAAACCAACATCACAGTGTTCTGAAAATTTTAAATTATTTTAAGCATTGCTGAAAGGGTTTTAAAATAGTAAACGAGAACTTATTTGGACTCATGTTTACCTAATAAACTTATAGTAGTTTAAATGAGTCCGATCAGAGCTTTCTAAGTTTAATTATCAATGTATTTCCATCAAAACCCATTAATGGACCTAGGGTATTAAGATGTTTGAAATTTTATCATGAGATGGAAGATGTGAGTGTGTAGGAGGTATATATGATGCCCATGCCTAATTTTGACATCCTTACAATAAGTTTTGTATATGTTCCAAATGTCTAGTTTCGGAGACCATAACCTTTGACTTGGTATCAAAACAAGATGTTCTACGTGTCAAATCGAAAGCTTGTTCAGAGATTTATAATTGTTATGGGTGGAATCTCATAACGAGGTATGTTTCAAACCTAAAATATATCGTTTAAGGTCTTTTCTGAGGTTCAAAAGAAATTTTATCTTTTTTATTACTTTTTACCTATAATTTATCATAGAGATGTCAAAATTAGTCATGAATATTATAAATATCTTCACTGCACTACCCTCTTTCATTTCATAATAAATTATCATAAATCTAAAATCTTTGATGGACTTAGAGAGCTCCGATTAGATCCATTCCAAGTGCTATAATTTTCTAAAGTTCTTATGAGTCTATATGCAACCAGAGATATCAATTTAAAGTCATTACCAATAATAATAAGAAGATTTTCAAAATTTCAAATTTTAAAGCAATTGACATATATATATATATATATATATATATATATATAGGAATTTTCTATGCTGCGCTCCTTACCCTGCGCTCTTCGTCCGCGACAACCCGACCCCTCGCCACTGCTGCTTCACCGTCCGACCACCGTCGGCCGCCGCGTCACACCCGATGAACGCGCAACTCACCGGCGCACATTCCCGCACCGAATTTCGATTGGATATTGGTCGGAATCCAGTGAATTTGGCCACAATTTGGCCGAAAATCGGCTGCCAGTGTCGAGCGGCTGATTCTGGCCAAATCGCACCAGAATCCGGTCAAATTCCGGTCGGAGACCGACTGAGGAAGGACCGCCGCTGTTCCAGCAGCTGCCGCCTCACCGTCGGCCGCTGGACCAGGCCCAATCGACGCGCCACTCGCCGGCACATCGACTGATGTCGGATTCCGGCCAGATTGTGGTCGGAATCCAGCACAATTTGGTCGAAAATACACCGGCAGTGGCACGCGGTGTTCCCGGCCAAATCGCGATCGGATTCCGGCCAAATCGTGGTCGGAGACCGGCCGCGGAAGGACCGGCGTGCGACGGTGGTCCTTCCCCGGCTGGTCTCCCACCACGATTTGGCTAGAATCCGATCGCGATTTGGTCGAGAACGCCGCGTGCCACTGCCAGCGCGTTTCCGACCAAATTGCGTCGGATTCCGGCCACAATCCGATCAAAATTTGACGCCGAATGACGCGCCGGCAAGTGGCGCGTCGAACGGGCCCGGTCCGTCGACCGTAGGTGATCGGACGGCGCGGCGACGGCGGCCGGAAGCTGAGGGGGTCGGTTGTGTCGTGCACGGGAGTCGTGCATAATATCACCTATATATATATATATATATATATATAGGTACATTAATGAGTTTTAATCAAAATAGTTTTGATCGGATCCATTCCAACTTCTATGAATTTATTAGATGAACCTGAGTACACATGAGCACTCGTTTAGTATTTAAAGTCCTCCCAACAATACTTAAAATGATTTGAAACTTTATGTTGATTTTCAAAGACTAGTATCACAATGATGTTGGTATTCAAAAACCAGCACTATGTGATCAGAATCAACACTGTAATATTGGTTTTCAAAAATCAATGTCATTATAGTGCTAGTCTTTAGAAATTAGCACAACAACCATGTTGCATTTAAGTTATGGTGCCAATTTTTAAAAATCAACACCAAGGTGTAATATTTTATTTTATTTTAAAACTATTTTTATTAATAAAATCTCTTCTCGTTATTAATTTTATTTTTTTATAATTAGATATTTACAAATAAAAAATAGAAAACATAGAAAAAATATTTAAAATTTTTTTTATCTTCTTTTATATATTTTATTAAAATTTTAAAATTAAAAATAAATAAATTTAGAGGATTATTTGTTAAATTTTAAACGGTATTTAAATTTATTTTATTTAAATAAAAAGGAATAGAAAAGGAAAGAGGGAAGGAGAAGAAAGATAAATTTAGAATTAGATGAAAATTTTAAAATCTTTAGTGCCCCATTTAAGAATTTGTCACTATTTTTATTCTTGGTGTCAGATCATGGAAGAGTTCATCATGGTTGTCCTCCTCAAGATGGTTATCCTCATCAAGTTCGGTCGTAGTGGCCAACACATTTTCATGGAATTTAATGATCTACTTTAAAAGTTTGAATCGGTCGTTTGAATATGACTATAAAATTAAATATGTATACTTTGCTTGTGATTTTTGAAAACATTTTAATTTAATGATCTACTTTAGATAACCATAGAAATTATATATATTGATCACAAAATATATATACTTGATTATTTTTATAGACAAATGTTTTAAATAAAATATACAATAATAGAAATTATAAATATTTTTATTTATTACCAAAATAAAAATGCTAATTATTGAATGACAAATCAAATCTTTAATTTATTATAAATAAATTAATCTTGAATATTTTTATTTATTTTTATTCGATAGATGTTACAATTTATAATTTATATCTTTAACTTTTTTTTTGAAATATTTATTTCCTTATCTAGGCAAGTTATCAACTTCTTTAGAATAATTGATTTAAAATTCTGTCCTATATTATTTTCATTATTATTAAAATAAAAATATTAATTACTAAATGATAAAAGTTAAATCTCCAATTCATTATAATGAAAACAAAAAATCAACCTTGAATATTTTTATTTGTATTTTTTAAATCTTGATTATTATTTAATTTTTTGATTATTTATTTTTTATATTATATTTTGATCATGTCTCATAAGTCTATTATAATTTCAACTAGTAATAATAAAAGGATTATTAATGAAAAAGATGAGTGATTTAGAAAACAGAAATAAATAATCTATGTGATAATAAAAATATACTAAGTTTATAGCAATATTAAAATTTATTTAATTAGAGGTATTTGATCAGTTATATTTATTACTTCACATTTGTGTTCATGTGTTCTATTTATGAATGAATTAACTAATTTTCTCCAATTAAATTTATATAATCAGCAAAATAATATCTGCCGTTTAAGTATTATATATTGACAAATTTAATTATAACCCTAATTAAAAATATTTAACTTTAACAATTTATTAGAATTACATTCTAATCTAACAATCACATTAATTAACTAGACAATTGATTAATAAAAAAATATTTGACAACCTAATAGCACTTGAAATTATGTAAAATAAACATAAATAAACTTAAGTAAATCCAAAAGTCCAATGATTTATTTCCAAAGTAGGATCACAATTTGAATTTTAATAGGAACTGATATTTTAATTATTAATCTCTTAGTGTACATAAATTATATTTTAAATTTATTTGATAAATAATTTTAAAAAAATCACTTGTCTTTGGAATTAGTTGACATTTGAATTATAAAAGAAAATAAAAAATCAAGAAGATGTCTTATCATTAAAGGAGCCTCCCACATTAATTTTTCTTTATCAAAAAGGTATCTTATTTCAATATTCAATTATATATAATTACTCAACTATTATTTAATATAATTAGTATAGTTCTAAATATTATTATCTCCTATTTAATTTCTAAATTAGATGCATTATAGCAGTGATGAAATTTGCACATGATGAAATTTAATTGTTACCACATGAATTTCTATCATACATATTGTAATAATTATAAAATCATAATTATTATAACATAAATTTATACCAACGTTGAATAAATTAAGTATGCATTGTAACAGTAATGAAATCGTAATTGTGTTTACAACACACTTAATGGTTGCCGACTGAAAATTTAAACGAAAAGTAATAATACGTAAAAAAAATAGTATTCTTAAAATTAAATATATTTGTCAAAAAAAAAAAAAGAATAATTGGATAATTATAAAATGGAACACACTTGATGATTTAAAAAATAAAAAACTACCTTTTTTATTTTTGGTAAAAAAAATAGCCAACGATTCTTATTTGGTATGAACTTAAATTTATTAAATATATTTGTGGCTTAACGGTTTAAAAAACCCAAAGATATTTAATGATTATATAAAACAAAAAAAATTTTTAACGTAGAGAGACTTCAAAAGGAATTCTAAAAGGGCAACCCAGATCCAATTAAAATCTTTAAAAATTATTATTAAAAATATTTGACAGCTGTAAAGCGTGTAAAATATAAAATACGAATATGAATACGACTCCCGAACGGTCGTTTCCACGGATGGAAATGTTTTGTTCTTAGATCCAATTGAAACCTTTAAAAATTATTATTAAAAATATTTGAAGCTTCTAGATGTCTTTTCCCGGTGAAGCCGGCTTAAATTGAGTCAAGCCGTTGTTCTTTGACCACAACAGATGCCCGTCGTCTTCTTCACATCCAGAATCCACGGCGGCGCCTGCAACATGCTGTGAGAACTCAATCGTTAAGTCAACGTTTGAAGTCAAACAATATTATCAGTCAAAACAGCACCCAAGATTTTCCGGATCGGACAAAAAGATAATATCATCCGAATCACTGATCCAATCCAAACCTAATTATATAGAGCAAGGCAAGATCGGCCCTCCACCGGATGCGTTCAGATGTCCGCCGCTTTTTAGTCGACGCCATTAATGCCTCCTGTCCTTCCCTTCGCTGCCAATCCGGACAAGATGAAGCCCTTCTTCTTCCTCTTCCTCTTCCTCCTCGCCGGAGCAGCAACCGGCCAGCAGTGCCCAGACTGCGGCTCCACGCCCGTCCCCTTCCCCCTCAGCACCGCCACTGGCTGCGGCGACCCCTCGTACAGGGTCCGATGCGACCCCGCAGGAAGCGCCCTCTTCTTCGATTCCGTCAACGGCTCCTCTTACCCCATCACCGACATCTCCCCCTCCACCCAGCGCCTCGTCATCCGCCCGGCTCCCTTCCTCTCCGGCGGCGCCTCCTGCGTCGCTTCCGACCTCCCTTTCCAGGGCATCCAGCTCAACAGCACTCTCCCCTTCAACGTCAGCAGCAGCAACACCATCATGTTCTTCAACTGCACCCCCCGCCTCCTCCTCTCCCCGCTCAACTGCTCCTCCAACAGCCTCTGCCACGTCTACGCCAACGCCACCAGCGACGCAGCCTCCTGCCGCTCCCTCCCCATCTGCTGCACCTTCGTCGCCGGCGGCTCCTCCACCTCCTACTCCATCCGCGCCAGCGAAACCGGCTGCAGCGCCTACCGGAGCTTCGTGAACCTGAACGCGGCGGCGCCGGTGGCGCAGTGGGCGGCCTCCGCCGGGGTGGAGCTCCAGTGGGCCTCCCCCAGGGAGCCCCTGTGCGCCACCCAGGCGGACTGCCAGGGCGGCGCCAGCGCCACGTGTAGCCCGGATCCGACCTCGGGCGGCGGCCTCCGGAGGTGCTTCTGCGTCGCCGGGTTACGGTGGGACCCCATCTCCGGCGCCTGCGTCAACAGTGAGTTCTTCTCTGCAACAACAACAACAACTAATTAATAAATCTTAATCTCGATCTTCTGACGATGGCTAAACTAATTTTTGCACAGATGTCACGAATTCCGGCGGCGGATCCAACCGTGCTCCTCTAATTGCAGGTTAATCATCTTCCATTCTCTCTTCTTTATATTTAAGCTTAAACCATTTGATTAATTAGGGCACAAAACCTAAAATTAGGAAACAATGCCCCTAACAATGAATGTTTGTTATCTCTATAGTTTGCTGACTTTTCTGAAATGCCTTCCTGAATTTTTTAGCACTTTATTTTTTATAGTTTCAACTTGTTTTTAAGCTTTAGAATATTAAAGTTTTCTCTGAAATTTAGTTAAAATTTTAGCAAGATTGTCTTCTCAAACAATATCTAAAACTAGATCCACAATACTGAGAGAAGGAAGAAGGTAACAAAATAGGAAGAAGACCACCCAGTTCCTCAGTACGACTTTGACTTTCACTGGGTCTTCTGATCCGGTCGTTGACATTTTGCTCATAATGTCCTGCATTTTGACTTTCATGCTGTTATGTCAAACATTGCTGTTGTTGACTTGGTGTTGGACGATTCCTTTGGGGTGAAATGAATCAGGGCTGCTGTCCGGCGTGAGCGTCGGATTGCTGATGACGGCGGCCGGCTTCCTGCTTTACCGCCGGCGGCGGCGCATCCGCGAGGCGCGGGAGCGGCTGGCCAAGGAGCGCCAGGACATCCTCAACTCCAGCAACCCCAGCGGCCGCTCCGCCAAGCACTTCACGGCCAAGGAGCTCAAGAAGGCCACCAACAACTTCGCCTCCGAGAACCTGCTCGGCTCCGGCGGCTACGGCGAGGTGTACAAGGGGGAACTTCCCGACGGCACGCCCGTCGCCGTCAAGTGCGCCAAGGTCGGCAACACCAAGTCGACGGATCAGGTGCTTAACGAGGTGCGGGTGCTGTCGCAGGTCAACCACCGCTCCCTGGTGCGCCTCCTTGGATGCTGCGTCGACCTCGACCAGCCGCTGATGGTCTACGAGTTCATCCCCAACGGCACGCTGTACGACCACCTCCACGGCCTCCACCCGCCGCTGCCGTGGAGCCGCCGCCTCGCCATCGCCCGCCAAACCGCCGAGGGCCTCGCGTACCTGCACTTCGCCGCCGTGCCGCCCATCTACCACCGCGACGTCAAGTCCAGCAACATCCTGCTGGACGAGAAGCTGAACGCCAAGGTGGCGGACTTCGGGCTGTCCCGGCTGGCGGAGCCGGGGATGAGCCACCTGTCTACCTGCGCACAGGGGACGCTGGGCTACCTCGACCCGGAATACTACCGGAACTACCAGCTGACAGACAAGAGCGACGTGTACAGCTTCGGGGTGGTGCTGCTGGAGCTCCTGACGTCGCAGAAGGCGATCGACTTCGGGCGCGGGCAGGACGACGTGAACCTGGCGGTGCACGTCCACCGGAAGGTGGAGGAGGAGAAACTGATGGAGGCAGTGGATGGGGCGCTGAAAGAGGGAGCGAGCCAGGTGCAGTTGGACACCATTAAGGCGCTGGGTTTTCTGGCGATGGGATGCCTGGAGGAGAAGAGGCAGAACCGGCCGTCGATGAAGGAAGTGACAGAGGAGATCGAGTACATCATCAGCATTCTTGAAGCTGCCATGGCCGGCGCAGCGCCATGACAGCATTAAGGTAATGCCTAGTACACTACACCATCGGAGGTAAGAATGCACGCATGCTAAATTCTATGCGTATACGAATTACAGCTACTGAATGTTTATAGAGCTGAATTAGACGAGCAGAATGATTGTGTGTTCTAGGTTGAAGTGAATGGGAGCTCTAAAGTCTTTCATATTCAAGGGCTTTTGAAGACTCTGTTCTCAACTTTCTGAGTAATTCGAAAGGGAACTCAATTCCTCGATAATATTGTTTTGTGGAAGGATTTTTCTTGTTTTCCTTTGCGAGAGTAAACATATGTTGATGTATCTTGGGATATGAACCATGCGGGAAGTGCGCCGTTTGGTATATGAATTGTGCGGATGGTCGTACTGCCCTTCGATTGGGCAGATGCCTCGACTCCAATTGTACATTCACTTTAGGAGCCTTTTCAATCGGAAACCTCCTTGAAATAGGTTATATAAGATTTCAGTCATGTACTCACTTTGGAAACATTTTCAATTAAGAACGTTATTGAATTATGTTACACAGAATTTCAATCATGCACTTATTTTGGGAACTTCCTCGAAAAGGTTATATAGAACTTCAATCGTGTATTCACTTTAAGCATATTTTCAAAAAATATATATGATTTCAGTTGTGCATTCATTTTGAAAACATCTCGTAATAGATTACACTACAAGAGCATCTTTGATTGGGAACGCCCTTAAGACGGTTTGCTCGAGTCATGGAAATTTCTCCGATCGAGAATATCTCTGTTGAGTCAGACCCCTCCAATATGACAGTTGCAACTTTGACATGAAATTGCTAGTAACTGTCATCGACAACACTAACAACAACATATGTGACTCGTGATGATCTTCAGGCGATGTTTGATGTACAATGTCAACATCATGCGTTTGACACCCGATACAACCTCATACGACCCCATGCTCTTGGCAATACGCATGAGGATGTGGCTCCTTGCGGGCCCATACTTCTTGCAACCTACAGGGCCGGCCCTGGGCCAGGGCAAGTGGGGCGACCGCCCAGGGCGACCGCCCAGGGCCCATAAATGAACAGGGCCCAAAAAAAAATTTAGGTTAAATTTCACTCCATGCTTTCGCCATCGTCATAACCCTTCACGCTCCTCTCCCGGACTCCGCTACCATGCCAAATCCCCACAACACACTGGTGCTGACCATCAATGGCTCCGGCCTACGTTCTCCTCTTCTGGCGGAGAGAGACTTGCCTACTCTTCCACCAAAACAGAACCAACTACTTCCGCTACCTCCTCTAGCGGAGAGAGACTTACCTCTTCTTCCTCCGCAACAAAACCAACCTCTTCCTCCTCCTCCTTCGGTGACTTACCTCCTCTTCCGTAGTTCCGCCCCAACAAAACCAACCGCCTCCGCAGGAGGAGGACTATGTTCAAATGGATTCGACCCGCAGAAGGCATGGAGGCCGGCATGGGAAGGAGACGAGGGGAAAGTCTAGGTTCGCCGTCGCCTGCGGCTTCCTCAGCCAATACATCAAAGAAAACGGAAGGATCGCCGACTTGGGCCTCAGCGCCGCACCTGAGGGTGAGAAATTTCTCCTTTTTCAAGCGATATCTGGCTCAAATTTCGCTTTTTGGTGAGGCTCGCCTGAGACCTTCGTTCTTTTTCGACAAAAGAACATGTTTTCAGTAGAAAAATGAAGAAAATTTAGGGGTTTTTCGAGTAGACCGGCCGATCCTTGTCCAGGTCAGGGTCGACCCTGGGGAAGTAGACCACGTGAAACTTGTGCCGACAAACCACCTCCTCTTCAAAAGACTAACATCCTCTCTATCAAAAGAACATAAGCCAATCATCTATCTTGTTACTTCCTAGATTAGTATTAGTTTAACATTCGAGAAAGTTCAAAACAAATAGTCATCAAAGGATTTTTTAAACATATTGTTTTATCAGTAAACCTAATATATCTTTACTCATTCCATCTTAAATCCTGTGAGCCTATATTGCCTAGCATTTAAAATTGCTCGGGTAGTATCCGAGAATCCTACCACTGGAACAAGCCAAGACTACATTTAAGCCAAATTTGTGTAAATAATATTTCTGATTGTTTGTATATTTGTGTAACTCCATTCTTATTGTAGTATATTATGTCATGTCCTCAATTAAATCATTTTTACATGATCCATTCTTGTTGATTACACTGATAGAACCATATAAAATTAAAGTTGTTTCTTGATGTAGTGATAAAACCATAAAAGTCTAAAATTGTCTTTGGCAAATTGACATTGCAAAGTACATTACATGGATTGTGTCTTCATGTAGCCAAATTTAACTAGTTTCTATCAGGTTTTTCAGGTCGTACGAGCCCTTAGTAGTTTTGTTGAGATCCTTCTAAAGAGTTAATAGGAAGAAATATGATAGGATGTAGTTACCTTTTTTGCAGTTGACCATAAATAGTAGGTGAATTGTACTGTGGTCAAACGTATAACACAGTTGTTTAATGCTATAACATAACATAGTTTCTTCTTGAATCAAATTTAACATGGTAGTGGAGACTCGAGCAGATTGTGGTAGGTGCATCTTCCTCTGAGCCCCTTGTCAGTATTTCTATTAGGCCCAAAATTATAATTTCGCCCAGGGCCCTTGTACAACAAGGACCGGCTCTGGCAACCTATAGGTAGACGTGGTGATCCACGAGTACAATGAGGTTCAACAATGTAAAAAGGTGGGCGATGATGATTGAAGATAAGTTTTTTTCACTAGAATATAAATTTTCATTCGTGCTCTTCCACTTTCCTTCTTTTCAATCCAATGTTGATATGATTGTAGGAGGGGTCACACCGACAATGTCGGCATCTACTGACACATGTTGATGTGTAGGCACAGGAGTCGTTCGAGCATATGGAAGCAGAAGCTTTATCAATTCGAATCCACGGGAGGCTGTGGTCAATCAACTGTTAGGATGTATACTATAAGCCTAGCTTTTGTATGAACATCTATTTTGAAATAATTTGAAATGAGAATCACTTTAGTCAAATATTTACATTTTATATTTCTTATATATGTTAATGCAGATGTCCACTTAATTTATATTGTAGATAACATTGTGTGTAGTGCCACACAGAAGATCATGTTATCAGTTCCTTATAAATTATAAATAGTAGCTCACAACCAAGATGGATTGTGATAAACCATTGGAACGGTTGTAGTGTAATTAGTATTAGTTTATCTTGACTATAAAATTATACTAGTACACTTTGTGTGTATTGAGCAGGACCGTTTGAGGTTGTTTCTTTTTATACTGACTATATAAAAGAACAAAACCTCTGTTATCATGGATGTACATCCTCTTAATCCCAATATAATAACAAGCACTTATACTTAGTATTTATTTCTTTAACTTATCAAAGGGTGAGATTTATTCGTTAAATCAAGAGATCCGATGAGTTGGGAGATAATGCTATTTATATGGTGTGTTGTTGATTATAGAAGGAAACTGTGTCCTAATTATTTAGGCTGATGATGTCCCCTTGAGGAGCTTAAAAGGATTATCATGTAAACCCTGCAAGTGGACTTAGTCCGACATGATAATAAAGTTGAGTGGTACTACTCTTGGAATTAGATGTTAATTAATTGAGTTGTCAGTAACTCATTTAATTAACGGACATACGATATCTTAACCACAGGAAGATTAACGCACTCATGATAAGAAGGAGCTCATATTGTAATATGGGATTGGTGTGGTAGTTCAATAATAACTCTTTAGTGGTATGAATTATTGTTGATGGACTTGAGTTGGGTGTTCAGGGAGAACACAGGAAGCCCAAGCCCATCAGGAGGCTTAAACCAATTCCTCCTCTAGGGCCCTATTGTAGCCTCTGGATAAAGCATCGTATCCACCCAATAAGATTCTGTTAGAATTCTGTTAAGAATTCGGTTAACAGAATTCGATTAATCCTAAATAGAATTATGCTAATTTTGTTATCCAACAAAATTTTATTAAATTTTGTTATCCAACAAAATTCTGTTAATTTTGTTATCTAACAAAATTATGTTAATTTTTTTAGCCAACAAAATTTTATTAATTCTGTTATTTTTTTCCTAAACTTTCTATGATGGCAAAGCTATAAAAGGAGAGGAGAGGGGGCGGCTCAAACACAACTAATCCTCTTATCTACCTATTAGGGCCGGCGCCCCCTATCATCAAAACTCCCCTTGCTTCATCTCCTAGGGTCGGCGCTTCATCCCTTGCTCCATCCCTTAGGGTCGGCGACCTTGCTTCTTCCCTTAGGGCTGGTGTCCTTTGCTTCCCTTTCTTGGTTCCCCTAGAGCTCGCGCCCAAAGCCAAGAAGAGAGGAGAAGAAAGGTGGCGGTTTGGAAAGGAGAAGAAGAGAGGAAAAGAGAAAAAGAAGAAGAGGAGAAGGTGGTGTCTCAACCATAGGTTCTCCCTTCTCTTGTTGCCATCGGTTTGGAAGAGAGGAAAAGAAGGTTGGGTGGAATTTAACAAAGGTACACAATTAATCTTCAAGCTCAATGTCAAATTCATAATTTTCTTTCATTCATTCAAAGTCTATCTCCTCATCTTTTATTAGAAAAAATAATAATAATCATCCGAATTGCTAGTACATATATACAAATCATAAATAAATATTATAATTAAATAATTTGATAACATACATTTAGGTAATTGAAAGATATATAAGAAATTGAAACCATCGAAAACAAGATAAAATAAAAATATCACAAGTGTAGGAGAAGAAAACGAGCACCGCATTCAAAGCTCCCCTGCTTTTGCTTTGATTTCACAATCGTTGTTTTGACAAAGTAATTACAGGTTAAATCTAAGCGTCCATATAACTAGAATTTTGATAGATTAAAGCAGAGAGATTACACTTTTGTTGATTTAGATGCCCACAAACAAAACTAATTTAGCGTCAATTTAATTCAAGCTTTTTTAGGGGTTTTCCAACTATCTGAAGAAATTAAAATAACTAGTTTTGATTAGTCATAAGAAAATAAAACGACTAAACTCACTAGAAAAAAGAAATAAGTTCAGACTTCTTCAGGAAAATAGAGTAAGTGATTTGAGATTGGAAATGGCTTTTCCAATGCCATGGAGTTGGATTAAATTTGATCATGATCAAGATGAAAGGAAAGCCAGTAAATTCTTGCTTCCTCTCTACTCCAATTCAACCTCTGTTTCAACCATGTGCCTATAGACTATATATACCGTACGTCTGACTCGACCGATAAAACTTAAATAGTAGTGCAAAAATATCATTCCTTTCACCAGAAAATTAATTTGATTAAGGAAGAGTTTCATGTGACAACTGATCCAATTGAGAATGGAAGAACAGATTAAGGAAGAGTTTTATGAGCTGTGCCTACTTCACTTGGCGTTTTCTGATTTATCCACACCAATTGCTTCACAAGTTTTGCTGAAACAGAAGAACTTAAACTCTGATTATGACTTGAATAATACTTAACTTTAACTCACTTCAAGTTGAATATTTTACAACTTTATATTTGTATGCTATTTTTCACAATGTAAATTGCAGTTTTTGTATGCATTTCATTAACAATATAGTTTTTGGTAAGTAAATCTCCTAGTAGACGTAGTTGCTTGCTAGCTGCTGCATGATTCATGGGATTCTTACAGCCATTGCCCTGCTGCATAGTTTTTTCAAAAGAGATTATAATCTAATAATTTTCCACTTTGATCTTTAAAAGTGTAACTGGTGAATTGCCAACTTGGTGTTCGATTCTTCAGGTTAGTGACAAAAATTAAAATGAAATTGAAATATCTCCATCCTAAAAACTGAAATCATGCAAATTGAAGGATTTTGGCGATCTGGAGCGACACCACCTCATGATCAAAACCGGTGGTTTGTTTATGGGATTCAATTAGGTCTCGGATAGCCTCAATTCACTTATAATCTTTTCAAGTTCACCCAAACTCCTTCAGCAATAGGTGGAATCTGCCACCCCAGCAGCGTCACACGGTCGGTCCCACGACTATCTATGAGGAGGTAAATCGAGAAGCTGCAATTGGTCATGACGGGGGAAGGCAATATTGCGTTTCGCCGAGATTCGACCCTTGTCCACTTCAACAAGTCTGCTCCGTCATAACTAACTCAACTATACCTCGGAGGTCGAGTTCATCCAAACTCTTCTGTTCTGTAAAAAGTAGAATCGGCCATCTCAACGCCCCCACACGATGAGTTCATCCAAACTCTTCTGCAAAAATATGGAATCCGTCACCTTAGCGACCCCACACGGTCGGCCCCACGACCATCTATGAGGAGGTAAATCGAGAAACTGCAATTGGTCACGAGCAGAAGGGTATTGCCTGGCTTCGCCAAAATTCGAACCCTTGCCCTCTTCTGCAACTCTGCTACGTCATAATCAGCTCAGCTATGCTTTTCCTGCAGAAGAGTTCATCCAAACTCCAAACATTGCATATGTTGAAGAACCGTACCCATTGCATAGCTAGCAGGGCTTTGTAATAATTTGTTTTTAGTTTTTTATTCGGCTTTGCTTCGCTGCCTTTCTTTTATTTTTTTTATTATAAATTTTGCTTTAATTATGCATTGGCTAAATAATTTTGTTCTCCTTTTAATTTTCTTTATTTCTTAAAAAATAAAATTTGCTATCTTGTTCTTTTCTTTTCGCGTGAGTAAAGTGAACTTAGAATTAAAATACTATAGTGGGTAGGGCTCGAAGTGCAATTCATATTTTGTGTAGTGGGGAATAAATAAAGTAATATATTTTATATATTGGGTAGAGCTCAAAGTGCGATTCATATTTTTTATAGTGAGGAATAAATAAAGTTATATATATATATATATATATATATATATAATCTTGTGTCACTCATAAAAAGATTTGGAAGAATAAAGCTCCCAAAGTCACTTTATTTAATTTAATATAAATCATTATAATTTCAATTGTTTTTAGTGTTTCCATGATACAAATTATGCTCAATCAACGTTTCAAAGTAAAACCAACAAGACGTTGGATGTAAGCTCAAAAATAGGACGTACCTAAATCATTCTCCATTATCATCATCTTTCTTCCTAACCGCCGACGGCCGGAGATTGGCAACATGGCGACGATATAGTCGCTGAGCTCAGAAGCATCAACTCATTCTTGACGGACATGTCAACCAGGCGGAATCTGGATGAACGGATGCAGAACTGGGTGCAGGAGGTGAGGGAGGTGGCCTACGATGCCGAAGACTCGATCGATGAGTTCGAGTGCCGTCTCGGATCGACATCCTACGACAAGCTCGGAGTCAAAGGTCTTTTCATGTGTTTCTGTCGCTGCCTTAAGTCTTTGAAAGCTCGCCATGGCGTCGCTTCAGAGCTCAAGAAATTGAAGATTGAAGTAGAAGATATCAGAAAGCGGCACGATCGCTATTCCCACCCAAATGAAGCTGCAAGCTATGGCACCGCCACCAGCTTGGACATGGCCGATAGATACTCCGATCCACGGATCATCGGCCATTTTGTAGAGGAAGCTCAACTCGTTGGCATCAAGCAGAGTAGAGATATGCTCATCGAGTGGGTGATGGACGAAAAATTTCTTGAGCTCACGGTGATTTCTCTCGTCGGCTTCGGTGGTCTTGGAAAGACAACTTTGGCCAAGACCATCTATGACAATCCTATTATCGTCGGAGGCCACTTCCAATATCGAGCTTGGATCACAGTGTCACAAAATTACAACATTAAAGAGCTTCTCAAAAAGATTATTCGACAAATTTCCGTCAGCAAGCAACAAGTCCGAGATGTTCTGGGGTGCCAAGATGCCAGTATGAACACGGAGCATCTTCTAAATATGATGGACGATTCACAACTGGTGCAGACGATCAAAGGCCATCTCTGTGGAAAGAGGTATTTGCTTGTTTTTGATGACGTCTGGAGCACTGAAGCATGGGAAAGCTTGAGCATTGCACTACCACAAGGTAAAGAAGGAAGTAGGGTCATAGTGACCACCCGCATTGAGAAAGTGGCAAATACAAGTTGTTTCCGTAATCGTCAATTTATATTTAAAGTCTCTCCTTTATCACCTGAGTTATCTTGGGAGTTATTCTGTAGAAGAGTATTTGAAGCACCAGATTATAATTGTCCTCCAGAATTAAAAAATATTGGCAGAGAAATCTTACAAAAGTGTAATGGACTGCCACTTGCAATTGTGACAATCGGAGGTCTTCTAGCTTCCAAGCCTGATAAAAATCTTGAGGAATGGAAAGACTTGCGTGATCATCTTGGTTTGGAGAAAGAAACTAATGATATGCTTTCAAAAATCAATCAGATATTAGTTTTGAGTTATAATGACTTGCCTTACTATCTCAAGCCTTGCTTCTTATTTTTAGGCATCTTCCCTGAGGATTATGAGATTCGTCAGAAGCAGTTGATGAGATGGTGGATTGCTGAAGGGATTGTGATGGGCATAGGTGGCTTCTCCACTGAGAAAGTCGTGGAGCGTTGCTTCAAGGAGTTGGTGAGTCGTAGTTTGGTACAACCATCAGAATTTGATAAAAGTGGGATAGTAAAATCCTGCCGCGTCCACGACATGATGCTCGATGTCATAATCTCAATATCAAGAAAAGAGAATTTTATGGTGTTACTGAATGAGCAACCTAATATTCCGCCACGACATCAGAAGATAAGACGTTTATCGTGGCATGGAAAAAGCAGTGGACTGATGTCAACAGACATTGATCTGCACCACCTCCGATCATTCACTGCATTTGGTGAGGATGTACCATTGAAGGATTATAGAAAGCAGCGGCTGTTGAGGGCAATTGACCTGGAAGGATGTCGGAAGTTGAAGGACCTCCATCCTAAGAGCTTTTCCAAGTTGTGTCTTTTGAAGTACTTATCTCTAAGAAATACTGGATTAGTTGAATTGCCAGATTCAATAGGAAATTTGCAGAATCTAGAGTTTTTGGATATAAGAGGAACTTTTATTGGAAAACTACCCAATACCATCGTCCAACTCAAAAAACTGGTCCATCTGCTTGCTGGACATTATTTAAAACTGTATTCTGTTAAGGCATACGACTTCGTATTGAAGGTCCCGAAAGGAATAAGGAGGTTGAAAAAACTTCGCAAGCTTGGAATGGTACGTGCTGATAATGTGCAGTTGCTACAGGAGATTGATGAGCTTGTCGACCTCCAGAAGCTTGCCATCTGTTTTGGATCTTATTATCAAGATCTAGCAAGAGGAATGCTGGAGGAGATTAGCGCCTTGCTTTCGAAGCTCAATGGCAGCCTTCGATCACTAATAATTTTGAATTCTGGAAAAGGCAATCTGAAAAAGGCACTCGATGAGGTAGCTTCGCCGCCATTGTTACTCTGCAAGCTCAAGATAAATGCCAAGCTTGGCGGATTGCCGGCATGGTTTGCATCTCTGAAGCAGGTTGTCCAGATAAATCTGCGCGGAACAGAACTGCAGCTCCAGGATCTGCAAGTCTTGAGAAATCTCCACAGTTTGGTCAAGCTGGTCCTAGGAATGGACGCATTCGACAGTCAGGAGTTGGTCTTCGATCAGGGAGGGTTCACACATCTCAAATTCCTGGAAATTCATACGCAGAATGTGAGTTTCGAAGAAGGTGCAGTCCAAAGCCTGGAAATTCTTAAAATGATTTCTTTCACTGATCAAGATAGGTTCTATGGAATAGAACATCTGCATGGGCTAAAGGAGGTTCACATTCATTCTGATAGTGAATATATAATAGAGATGGTCAAAAATATTGCAGCAAACCATTCAAATCGTCCCAAATGTTTTGCAGCATACCATCCACTCGACTTCATTTTTAGAATTTGACTCAGAGGAAGCACAACTTTCTGTTGGATGCAAAGATGAAATTATTAGAAGATCTGGTGTGGTGTGTGTGTACTACTGCTCTCCAACTTATCCATTGTTAATCTCTTCTATTATGCTTAATTCTCAAACTTGTTTTGCTATTCAAATTATCCTTTGTCAATCTCTTTCATTATGCCTTGCTTGCTAGCTTTTGTATTTCTGAAGCACTAAGTAATGTAATCTTCAAACATTGCTCTCTAGCTTAATAAATTGCTATTGCTATTCAAAATAAGAATGATTATATGAAACCAATATGATTTGGGAGAGTATCATTGTAGCCCCCGGAGCATAGCTGAGTTGGTTACGACGCAGTAGACTTGCAGAAAAGGGCAACGGTTCGAATCCTGGCGAAGTCAGGCAATACCCTTATGCGTCATGATCAACTGCAGTTTCTCGATTTACCTCCTCACAGATGGGGCCGCTGGAGTCGTTAAGGTGGCGGATTCCACCTTTTACATAAGGGAGAGTATCATTGTACTATAATACAACTGATATGCACCATATTGTTCTTGAATTAGCTAGGCAAGTAGTATGTTACATTCTCCAATCTCCAGTCATGCATGATGCATCCCTTCAATGAATTCATAATTATACGCTTAGGAAGAAATCTATATAATTCAATCATCATTGTGTGCTTTACTATATAATATAACTATCATCGTATTCAAATAGACATGTAGAATTATAAATGAGACTGTAATATGCAAAAAAAAATTATTGAATAAATTTTTATATCACTTTGACAACTTTACCAGCTTTTAAAAATTAATTTGTATATTTTTTAAAATTGATAGAATAATCACAATTAATCTTCAAACTCAATGTTAAATTCATAATTTTCTTTCTTTCAAAATCTATCTCCTCATCTTTTATTAGAAAAAAAATAACAATAATCATCCGAATTGTTAGTACGCATATATAAACCATAAATAAATATTATAATTAAACAATTTGATAACATATATTTAGGTAATTGAAAGATATATAAGAAATTGAAACCATCGAAAACAAGACAGAGATTACACTTCTGTTGATTTAGATGTCCACAAACAAAACTAATTTAGCGTCAATTTAATTCAAGCTTTTTTAGGGGTTTTCCAACTATCCGAAGAAATTAAAATAACTAGTTTTGATTAGTCATAAGAAAATAAAACGACTAAACTCGCCAAAAAAAAGAATTGAGTTCAGACTTCTTTAGGAAAATAGAGTAAATGATTTGAGATTGGAAAATGGCTTTTCCAATGCCATGGAGTTGGACCAAATTTGATCATGATCAAGATGAAAGGAAAGCCAGTAAATTCTTGCTTCCTCTCTACTCCAATTCAACCTCTGTTTCAACCATTTCACTATATATATACCGTACGTCTGACTCAACCAATAAAACTTAAAGAGTAGTTTCCTTTCACCAGAAATTAATTTGATTAAGGAAGTATTACGACCCGAAAATCTCCATCCCTATATGAAAGTTAGCCTCCTTGCTTGGACAATATTCATTCATGCATTAAAATACATAAATAATACCCAACAAAGGTACACGAGTTGTACGAACATAATTATGCAATACTTTATTCACTGAAACAGATAATGTTCAACACCAAAACCTGACTCTACCATATCATGACATAACTGACAACTGACCTCATCAGAAAATAAAATGATCAATGCCGAAATAACAAAATGGATAAGTAGTCATTATGCAAATGAAATAAATGGACTCTATAGAAATCATTTCTATTACTATCACTGAGTATCTCTAAAATAATCTCCAACTTTATTAATCAACCTCAAAGAATCGTCTCGAATTTGTGAATCTGAAGGTCAAAGGAAAAAAGAAAGTGAGCATAATGTGTAAAGTGGAGATACAAAAGACAGACTTGTGAGAATAAATGCACAGACTTGTTATTTTTTGGATAAGCAGTTACCTGGTGAAATTTAATGACTAATTCATTTCACTAAGCATGAAAGGTTTCAGTTGTTTTTTTTATTTGATTAACAAGTAATGGAAACTATGTAAACTAAGGACGACGCTGATAAATCTGTAATGGAGGAGATGTCTTCAGAGGTGACAGAAACTCCTCCGGAGGATAAAAGATAGCCACTGGGGCAGGCGTAGAAGGAGAAAACTCGGACGGAGATCTATTTGGCCCCAAAGAATGAAGAAACCGAATCAAAGAATGTGACATCAGCAGAGATGAAGTACCGACGGAGAGTAGGAGAATAACACTTGTACCCTTTCTGAGACCGGGGGTACCCAAGGAAGACACATTTATGAGACTGGGGAGAGAGTTTGTCAATGCCAGGATCGAGACATGAGCAAAACATGTAGAGCCAAAGACTTTAGGTGGTAAAAAATGAAGAGACTGATGAGGATAAAGAACTTGATGAGGGATTTGACCTTAGAGTGGAGGAAGGCATGCGATTGATGAGATAGCATGCAGTAAGCACAGCGTCACCCCAAAATTGAAGAGGAGCATGAGAATGGAGAAGAAGAGTTCGGGTGGTCCCAAGAAGATGGCGATTCTTGCGTTCGGCCACTCCATTCTGTTGAGGGGTATGAGGACAAGACGTTCGATGCAACACACCATGAGATGCCAAGAAGGTCTGAAATGAAGTAGAGAGATATTCACGTGCATTATCACTCTGCAAGGTTCGAATGAAAATACCAAATTGAGTTTTAATTTCAAAGAAAAATGATTGAAAGAGAAAACAACTCTAGGCGATACTTCATTAAGGGATCTAACCAAGTACAACGAGAAAAATCGTCGATGAAGTTAACAAAATACCGTGACTCTAATGTAGAAGAAACACGACTCGGACCCAAACATCGGAATTGACCAAAGCAAAGGGGGACGTAGTCCGACTCACGATGCGAGGAGAAAAAGAGACTACGAACATGCTTTCCTAATTGACATGACTCACAAGACAGAGATTCTAAGTGAGAAAGACCAGGATGCAATTGTTTTAACTTATCAAACTAGGATGTCCTAATTGAGCATGAATAAGAAGAGAAGATGCCGCCGCCGAACCAATAAGAGGACTGTTGAAGTCAATATAGGCCATGAGACTCACATCCGAAGCCATTCATCCTCCCCGTACTCCGGTCCTGTAAGGAAACAGAAGATTTAGTAAACGAGATGACACAATCAAGAGACCGAGTAAGC
>NC_133874.1:9181511-9200189 GCF_044706935.1 Curcuma longa
CGGGACGAAGGCGCTACAGTGATCGCGACAATGAGCTACAGTGAAACTCCTCGTTTTAACTGGGATTTGAAAATCGGCCGGCTTAGCACTGTTCAGACCGGGTTAATTTGTGATTTAGCGCCGGTTCAACTCTGGATTCAACTTTAATTGGTCCGGTTCAGCTCCAATTCGACTCCGGTTCGAGTCAAATTCACATGGGATCAGTCCAAATCAAATGTAGGTCTTGATTCATGAGGTTGGATCCATCAATTTGGTCAATCTTGGCTCAATTTAACTCGATCTCAATTTAGGTTCCATCTTGGTTCAACTTGAGTCCTACAAAATCAAATCCAATTAATGTACAATTAACCATTAAATTGCAGAAATATAATTGACCATCAAATTATGCAACATATGACAAATATACTCCAATCACTTCATTAAACCATTTGTTTTTCATGTAAAACCCCAACATAAAGCGATAAAATGCATAACAAACCCAACTTATCATGGATCCGCCACCTTAGCGGCCCCACACGGTCGGCCCCACGACCATCTGTGAGGAGGTAAATCGAGAAAGTGCAATTGGTTACGACGCAGGAGGGTGTTGCCTGGTTTCGCCAAGATTCGAACCCTTGCCCTCTTCTGCAAGTCTGCTGCGTCGTAACCAACTCACCTATGCCCCGAGGGCATCATGCTTAATAAGTCACACTAAGCAATAGTGAGGCTAAATGGATAGAGTTTCTACCTCTTATCTCTTCCTGTATCTTTTTTATCTGTCTTCATTTAACATGTCTCCTTAGGCCCAATCAAAAGAAGAGTGAAATGGCAACAAGGTTTTCTTTTCAATCATTTAGGAGTTGATTTTTTGTCATGCCAACTCTCTTTTACTAGAATTTGGATCAAGATGAATCAAGAGAGAGTCTAATTTCAATTCAGGGATGAGAAACTAATTTCAAATTCTAATGACTAATCCAGATATAATTCAAGAATAGGCTTACAAACTATAGGCAACAAGCTCAATACTAGAGTAAGCTTTACTAACTTGATCAAGGATTAAGTTCCATCTCAATAGGTTTATAGTTCAAAAGGCAGAGCAAATGACCTCAGTGTAGTTCAAAAGCAAATATGGTTAATATGTTAGGAGGCTCAAAAGCATTGATAAGATCAGAACAAACATAGAAGCAACATCTAAACAACCAGTAACTACATTGAACACCAAAGACCAGAAATCAGCAACATTAAATGGTCAAAAATAGAAATTTAACCAGAAGGGATGCACTCTTTTAGACACATGGAAAACTTACTACTAGTTAGATTCTACCAAATACAACCTTAGCGTTAAAATTAAGCAATATGGTTACAATTTTAGTATACTTATACTTAAGTTTTAGTATAAATGTGATGGCAATATGGTTGCAATTTTAAATGAATTAAAATGGACAACTGTTTGTAACCTTTGACGGAGGTGTAAATGAAAGCATGTTCTTTTATAAATTAAGAATTCACATCTTTCATTAACTATGTTATGCTATTAAGTAAGATATTACATTAAAGATGTAATTTTTTTCTTGCTATGTAGTCATCCTTTCTAATATATTTTAGATTTTTCCAATTAAACCGACGAATCATGTTTCAAAAGGTCCTAAATGATTCATGATAAAATACGTTAATTGTGTTGTTAAACATACTGGTTCTCATCTATTTGAAGTTTGTTTTTATTAAATTTTCATCAATTAGCAATTGTGAACCACAGAGCTAGATTCTGATAGATGTCTTCAAATCCGTTAGCTATTTGGGTTGACTCTATATACGTAGAAGAAGAGATTTACAAGCAGAATCTTGTGCTTGGAAGTTGTAGTGTAAATTGTTTTATGTAGAAGAAGAGATTTACAAACAGGCGATCACAAGAGAGGAAACAGTCAAACAGATCACCAAGAATCCCTAACACCAAGAACATCACCTCAGAAACAAAGCCCTAAAACACTCCAACAAAAAAACACAAAAGGGCGCAAATTTCCAACCCACAGGCAGCCATTAAGATCCCAAGAGCTCAAGTTCAACATTACCGAGTAAACAAAGAACGACAAGAGAAGATAATCATGGGAGAAGAAGAAAGGACCTTCCGATCGCGAGGAGAGATCAACGCTCGAGGAATACTCAAAGGAGAGCCAGATCTGCCCTGGGCCAGGCGGAGGCAGAGCTGCAGAGCCGCGGCCGGAGTCGGCGGAGCGCTCGAGGACTGCCGCGCGCTGGTCGGGCTGAGCGCGGAGTAAAGCACAGGCGGAGCTGTGGCCGGTTGGAGGGTGGGTCTGCGCGTTGATGAGCGGCGCTGCAGAAACGTTGATGAGCGGCGCTGCAGAAACGACGATGTGCGAAAGGAGCGATGTGCGGCGATGTGCAAACCCTAAACCCAGTAGCCAAATATAAAAATTAACCAGCCCAGTATAAAAATTAACCCAAAATTTTAGGCCCCTCTAATTTCTGGGCCCTGGGCCATCGCCCTGGTTGCCCTGGCCCAGGGCCGGCTCTGTTCATTACGAGTGGATTGCAAGTCGTTCACTTTGTTATACGATGCATCTCTTTCAAGTGGGGTTGCAGGTCGCTCACTTTGATATTTTTCATTTATACATAATGTATTTATATTAGGTGGAATGCAGGTCATTCATCGTTACTTGTATGACACATCCTTGTTGAGGATATTATATGTGGTTCACACACTCAATAGGCTATGCTGAGTGATAGATAACATAAGACTATAATGGGTGTAATGTGGGAAAATGAGAAATTAAGGAGAACTGATGAATATAATTCAGAAGATAATAAAAGATTAATGTTAAGGAATAATTGTAAATATGTGATGTGTTTGTATGAGGTGGAAAGCAGGTTGTTCACTTTTTCCTAAATGACACATTCTAGATGAGTAGATTATATGTCGTTTACCCATTCAAGAAATCATATTGAGTGATCGAATAAAATAAGACAATAATAGGAACGGATGATATTAATAAAAAAAAGGAAAGAAAAGATGAATGATATGGAAATTATAAAAGATACATGATGTTGTTGATCTTTTTATTAATATTGTCATGCACGTCTTTCGTATCTCCACTGTACACTTTGTGCTCACTCTCCCTTTTCTTTGACTCCAAGTTAATTGTTGAAATATATACATAACACTAAGGGAGTTATTCTAGAGGTATGCATACAGTCAGGTTATTTAGTTTTACTATGTATTTTTGCTCTGACATTGTTATAGTTCACGCGCGGCGAGCGAATCTAGTGTTGTGGCAAGCCTAATTCGTGTGGGGCGTAACACATTGAACCGAAGCACTCTCGTATGATTATATATATATATATATATATATATATATATATATATATATATATATATATATATATATATATATTCCCAATTAGAAGAACTACATTGACATAATTGATTTATGATATTAACAAACTCTTTATTTTTCCTAATAATTCAAGTTATCATGTAAGGTTATTTAAAAAAAAAAGCTACTTGTCACAATAAACTCCCGTCACAAATTTGTGACGGGAATCTGCACCGTTCAATTTTAAAGTTAAGATTAAATCTAGGCCGTAGCTTGAATGAGTGATTTACTTTAGGGTTTAGGGTTTAGGGTTTAGAGTTTAGGGTTTAGGGTTTAGGTTTAGGGTTTAGGATTTAGGGTTTAGGATTTAGGATTTAGGGTTTATGGTTTAAGGTTTAGGGTTTAGGGGTTTAGCGATCGACCGTTGATTTTAAAATCGAACGGTTCATATTTCCGTCACAAATTTGTGACGGGAGTCTATTGCGACAAGGATCCCAACTGTATTTTTTTTCTTGTTTCAATATCAATTTTTGAGAAAGCAACAATAAATAGGATATAAAATAGGACAAGCAAATATAAATAGCAAAATTAACAAATAGAAATATATAGAAACTTACAATTTTTTTATTTTTAACATATACTGAAATCATTATTTACTTATTATCATAAATCCTAAAATGACTTGCAATAGTAATTAGGATTGGAAATAAAGCTTTAATCCATCTCTTCTGCAAAAAGGTGGAATCTGCCACCTTAACAGCCCTACAAGGTCGACTCCACGACCATCTGTGAGGAGGTAAATTGAGAAACTGCAATTGTCACGACACAGGAGGGTATTACCTGGCTTCGCCAGGATTCGAACCCTTGCCCTCTTCTATAAGTCTGCTGCGTCGTAACTAACTCAGCTATGCCTCGGGGGCAATCTATCTCTATACCAACAGAAAGATGCTGTGAATTGAAATCAAAATCAAACGTAAATGGAGACATTTCTTAAGTAATTTAGTCCAACAAGCACTGCATATTTTTCCTTAAATGGGAGCTACACCTAATGGTGTATGTTAATCATGCACGAAGGTAAAGGAATCAAGCAAAAAACTCTACCTCAAATCGAAGGATCTTCGCTGTAGAGCAGCGGCGACGCGACGATGGTAGTGTGAAGACGATGGCAATGGAGGGAGGGTTTGAGGGTGGGTGAATATTGATCTCTTCAATTTTAAGATTAAAGAAAAGCTTAAAAAGGAGAGGAAGAGGAAAAGGTCAATAAGGAAAGCCTGTAATTGCTTGTCAATTCTTGCTTCCTTCCTCTCTGCTCCAATTCAACCTCTGTTTCAAAAATGATTGGTTAGGGAAGAGTTTCATCTAATAATTGATCAACCTCGATTCAGGTCTGAAAACATTGTCTTCAGCTATGACCACCAGTTGACAAATCTGCCGGACTTCACGGCGAAAAAATGGTCACAAACAATATTTAGGGAAATGATACTGTTCCGGCTCGATACTGACGATAGTCACGCTACCAATCAATAAAATGTCGCGTCAATCTTCGTATGTCCATTGACGAGAGGGTCCTGAAGAAGCAAGAACTGAACGCACGGATCCACCAGTTGACAAATCTGCCGGACTTCATGACAGCAAAAAAATGGTCACAAACAATATTTAATGCTGAATTTCAGTCATATTTTTCAGATTGGGACTGCTGCACCTGTTTGTTTGTTTGTTTGCTTGTTTGTTTTCCCCATGTTCACCATTCTTCAAAGGCTACGTTGTAACCTACCTCAGTTGGCGTTTCCTCATTCATCCACACCATTTGCTTCAGTCTTGGAGCTTCACAAGTTCTTTGAGTTGTGACTTGAATTATATATATAGATTTTTAACTCCAAATTTTTTGGCTGTAAATGCTAAGTTTTAATTTTGTAGGATAACACTAAATATAAAAGATTTTAAATTTAATTAATAGAGTAAAAATAAAATATATAAAATTTAAATATAATAGTATTAGATGTAGTAAGACGATTATAAGTTACCTGTAAATAATTTTAAGGATCTAGAATTATTTTTAAAAATATATAGGGATTAATAAAGATGTTTTTATATATTATACAAATAGGATAGTTTATGTGTTTTTTATAATTATAAGGTAGTTCTTAAATTTAAAGAAAGTTTTACAAATGAGAATTGAAACGAGCATATGAGCAAAATAAAAGTTGCAAAAATAATGATAAATTAAGATGGATATGCAAATATACAAGAATAAACAGATAAAAAATAAGATTATTAATTAGAGATAAAGTCAAATTACATATATTGAAAGAAAAACTTAGAAAAACGTATTTAAAATGGTATGAACATATATTTAGAATTCAAATAAATATTCAGGAGGCGCTTGGTAGGCGGGTTTAGGAGAGGGGAATGAGAATGAAATCTATTTCATTCCCATTCTTAATACTTGGTAGACGGGAATGGAAATCAAAATAAGGATTTGATATTCTTGATTTCATAACCTACCCCTCCCCTGGTTATCAAACTCATTCCCATCTGCGCAGCTTTTTCCCCCTTTGCTTTGCTTCTTTCTCGTCCGTGAAAGCCCCTTCGTCACCTGCTCCACCACTACCGTCGCCACCGCGATCTCCATCTCCTCTGTCAACACCTTCATCGACGTCTCCGCCAACGCCTCCTTCACCAAGCACACTCTCCGCCTCAACAGCGGCCAGACCTTCCTCTGCTACTCCTCGCGCAGCAGGGCAACTCGTTGCTCTTCGCCCCGGGCTTCGCGTTGTGCGCCTTGCAGCTCTCCCTGATCCCTCCTATGAGCCAATCCTCGATCGGTTCAGCGTCTGCTATCCGATGTCCGGCGAAGCCTCCTAATTCACTCGGTCCTTCTCTATGGAGTACAAGTGGGAGAAAAAGGGATGGGGCGACCTGCTTCTCCTCGCCCATCCCCTCCACCTCCGCCTCCTCTCCTCCCACGACTGCCGCGTCACCGTGCTCGACGACTTCAAGTACAATAGCATCGACGGCGAACTCGTTGGACTGATTCTCATTCCCATTCCAGTATCTATACCAAGCACCAAAAATTCGGTAATCATTCCCATTGCCATTAACCCCTCAATGGAAATAATAACCATTCCTATTACCGAATGTATACCAAGCGTCCCCTCAATTGATTTATGAGATTATGACAAATACATATATTAATACAAGAAATTTTTTAAAAAATACTTCATTTGTAATAATAAAATAAAATAAAATTTATTTAAATATAAATAATAATATGATTTCATAGAAGATTGAACCTAATATAGGAGTATCCATATAATCGATCTCATTTAGTAGAATAAAGACTCGATTGCTATTGTTCAAGTGAATATTTTAGAATAGTTTATATGCTATTTTCCACAATATAAATTAATTAACAATGTAGTGTGTTTTTGTTGGAATATTCGAAATATTTGATGGTTTTGCCTTCCTTCCTTACTACTTAATAAATAAGCATCTCTAGAAAAATTCTATAATCTTTCACATGATTACATGTTTTCTTGCATATTTCATCGTGTCATGTTGTCCATATTTTAAAAAATAAATTAAATTCATTATCAATAATGTATTTTCCCTATATAAAGCAAATTACATCATTAATATCTTGATGACTCTCTTTTGATGACTCTCTTTTTCTTTCGTAACATCTCACTTAAGATCCTCTTGGCAAGTGTCGACACCTTTCCATTACATTCAAATGCATTGGAATCAACAACATGAATACACTAAAAGAATAAAATCAAGATTAAACACTAGGAAATAACAAACTCTCAAATAATAATTCATTTGTTAAATTTTAAAACTCAAATATAATAGTTTTTAATTTTCTATTCAAATATATCAAAATACCTTTTTAATTAAAATAAACTGAATAGGGAAAATAAAGAAAAAACTTAAATACGATTAATTTCTATAGAGTGATCAAGGATGCTGTCACATAAACGCCGTAAATTCATGTCGTCTCCGATAATCTCTCTCTCTTTTTTTTTTTAATTTCGTGAATTGTAAATTAAAGTAAAAATTAAAAAAAACATTTGTATATTAAATAATATTTCTTTACTTTATAGTTTGGTATTTGTTTTTATTATTTCTTCGCTGTTATAAAAGAGAATGGTAAATATACCGCGAGACTTTAAATCCAAACGCGGCCCGTTATGAATTTCGGATCGGGCAAGAGATTATTGGACCCGGATCCGACAGATGTACCCGCTGCCAATAAAAGGTTGGAGGACGTGGAGGGGGAAGGTGGGGTTTTGGCTCTTGAAGGGCGATCGATTGGGACGGGTGAAACCGAGGCGGCGCCGGCGGCGAGATTGATCGGGTGACGGCCTGAGTAAATGGAAGGCTTGAATGTGGCAGAGGCGGACCTGGTGGTGTACGCCCGCCCTTCAAAATCCAACCAAGTCCGCCGCGCCGTCCTTCACCAACTCAGTTCTCTTCTCTTCACGTCTCTCATCCCTCCTTCCGACCTGATCTTATGATCAATAGTCCCCTTTAATGGTTAATTGTTTGTTCTGTTAAATTATATCTTTTTTATTATGGCAATGCTGTCGTGAGGTATCAATTTTTTTTAAAAAAATGAATGGTCGTTGATTACATAATTTGTTCCTTCGCAATTGAGTATTTGTTCACCATGAGAATATTTATAAACTGTTGCCTAGAAATTTCTTTATAAAAGTTTTTAATCTTTTGGCAATTGAGTTTTTCCATCAAATGTTGTTTTCCCTCTAATGTTTCTAATTTCTATTATTCACCAAACAACACACAATTGCATTTGTTTTGATTCCAGCAACCGAAAAGAAATGAGACGGAATGATGATTTTTTTTTAAAAAAAAAATTATATTTGCATGACTTTCTTTTCTGCAACGGCATGATGAGATATTTGATGGTGTAATTTTGGCATATGAAGTCAATATCCCCAGCAAACCTGCAAATATCATATCAGGATTAATTCCGTTCATAGGAGTTAAAATAAAAGAAAATTTGTTGCCTTTTTCCCCTAAGCCGAGCATGCTATCAGGTGTGTTATCTCTTGTTGTTGATCATGCTATTTTACGCATGCTATTCTATTATGAGTTTTCCTTAGGGTTATTCTTTTAAGAGAATCAACATGCTTACATTCAGACCCTGTCCTAATATTTAGCTCATTTCCCAAATATTTTATGCTACTCTTGTTGATTCTGTTGCAAGAATTTGATGTTAAGTCTGATTCATATGACCTACCAGTTTAAGAGGACTAGTAAGAAGATAAATATATCTTGGTTGCCATGAGTACCACCGATATATCCCTAATTAAGTTGAATAAATTCTTGTGTTGAACTTGGGATATACAGTGAGCTTAGGTAAAGTTATACCAGTTCCCTTGCACATACCATGTGAGAATAAATGCACAGACTTGTTATTTTTTGGATAAGCAGTTACCTGGTGAAATTTAATGACTAATTCATTTCACTAAGCATGAAAGGTTTCAGTTGTTTTTTTATTTGATTAACAAGTAATGGAAACTATATAAACTAAAAGCAATGTGTTTTTTTCTTAACTTGGACATTGTTATTATGGTTTAATATGTGATAACCCAATGTTTTCTTCAGCAGCTATAATGTTAGAAGACATCCGTGAAGAATTTAAGTATAAGATTGTAAGATTCAATTCATATTGTTGTTTTGTCTTCTTTTCCTCTAAGATTGTAAGATTCCTCTTCTTATAGTTATAGTTATTCCTTGTCACATTGTATATCAATACAATTGTATATTCCCAATTACAGAAACATGGTGAAGGTGTCTTTGATAGTTCCTCTCACAAACGTCATGTTATTAAAGCTGGAAGTATGATACGTTTTCAAGTCAAAAGGTGAGCATCATTGATTCTGCCTAATAGTTAATTATAATGCAGTTCTAGTAAGTGAGCAAACTTTGTAGCCTGGTCACATGATAGAAAGTATAGACACAATATATGATACAGAATGTAAATGTCAACTTTAGAATCTTAATTAGGGTATGATTGTATCATATTTGCTGTCAAAGCGTGAGAACCTTGAAATTATTATTTCAATATTCTTATATATGCACACAGTAAAGTACAGCAGTCTTCTAACTACTTAGCATTATATATGTGGAGTTATTATTGTATATCCCGTAATATGATTTACTTTCTTATGCTGTCTGCATCACTCGCTATTTATGTGATAATAGCTATTTTCAGTTCTTAATTTCTCCTGAAACTTCTTACTTTCTATAATTATGGTTTGATCATGTTAAGAATGATGATAAATCTAGATTACACATTGCCTCATCTTTTCATCTACATGAATGTATAGTATATGCACATGATAAACATGACAAATTTCAAAAACTTTGTTTCATACAGTTTTGATGAGGAAATACTTTACATATCGGGATCATTGCTTGCATCGAACAGTAGATGCATCCAATGGTTATCTAAACATGGCACAGAAGATGAATCTATGCATATATACAAGTTTAATTTTGTTTCTCTAACATTTCAATTTGGCCAGATAACCACTTATCTAAAAAAATAACTTTAAAAAAAAAAAAACAAGTGTATGCATTTATTTTTATAATACTTTGCATATGGTATGTGCAAGGGAACTGGTATAACTTGACCTAAGCTCACTGTATATCCCAAGCTTAATAGTCAATACATGAATTGATTCAACTTGATTAGAGATATACTGGTGGCACTCATGGCGACCAAGATATATTTATCTTCTTACTATGTCAGAGCAATCGTGACACCAATAATCAATGATGAAAAAAAATATTAAATCATGTATAATGTTAATCATGCCATAAATAAATTATATCGATAAATTTTATTTTGATGTCAAATACAATCCTATTATATTGTGAAATAGTAGTGCTTATAGATTTGGAACAATAAAAGAAGCACTAGTCAACGGTAATGCACATGCTTGGAGCTACAGCTGTAAGCCACGTTATTTAATTTAATATAAATCATAATAATTTCAGTTTTTTTTTAAAATGTTTCCTTCGTATAAATTATGTTCGATCAAAGTTCCAAAGTCAAACAAGAGGATCGTATTCGATATAATATAAATTATATCGAATAAATGCTATTTTGATGTCAAGTGGAATCTTATTTATATTGTGAGGTAGCAGTTGAAATAATAAAAGAAGTATCAGTCCATAGTCATGCACATGCACGACAGCTGTAAGGTTTACAAATCATAATAATTTCAGTAAAAAGAAGAGGATCTTAGTTCTGAGCTCTTATTTCCTAACCACCGCCGGACGGAGATTTGCAGTATGGCGACGATGATGGCTATGAAGGTTGTGGACTTCTCCTTTCAGTCTGTGGCTGGAAAGCTAGAGAGGATGGTAGAGGAAGAAGCTGCGTTGCTGGCAGGAGTCGAAGATGATGTCCGATACATAGTAGCTGAGCTCAAAAGCATCATCGCTTTCTTGACGGACATGTCAACCAGGCGGAATCTGGATGAACGAATGCAGAACTGGGTGCGGGAGGTGAGGGAGGTGGCCTACGATGCCGAAGACTCGATCGATGAGTTCGAGTGCCGTCTCCGATCGACACCCTACGACGAGCTTCGGAGTCAAAGGTCTTTTCATGTGTTTCTGTCGCTGCCTTAAGTCTTTGAAAGCTCGCCATAGCGTCGCTTCAGAGCTCAAGAAATTGAAGATTGAAGTAGAAGAGATCAGAAAGCGGCACGATCGCTATTCCCACCCAAATGAAGCTGCAAGCTATGGCACCGCCACCAGCTTGGACATGGCCGATAGATACTCCGATCCACGGATCATCGGCCATTTTGTAGAGGAAGCTCAACTCGTGGGCATCAACCAGAGTAGAGATATGCTCATCAAGTGGGTGATGGACGAGAACTATCCGGAGCTCACAACGATTTCTCTCGTCGGCTTCGGTGGTCTAGGAAAGACAACTCTGGCCAAAACAATCTATGACGATCCTAGTACCGTCGGAGGCCACTTCCAATCTCGAGCTTGGATTGCAGTGTCACAAAATTACAACATCAAAGAGCTTCTCAAAAAGATTATTCGACAAATTTCCGTCAGCGAGCAACAAGTCCGAGATGTTCTGGGGTGCCAAGATGCCAGTATGAACACAGAGCATCTTCTAAATATGATGGACGATTCACAACTGGTGCAGACGATCAGAGGCCATCTCCGTGGAAAGAGGTATTTCATTGTTTTTGATGATGTCTGGAGTACTGAAGCATGGGAAAGCTTGCGCATTATATTGCCACCAGGTAAAGAAGGAAGTAGGGTCATAGTGACCACCCGCATTGAGGAAGTGGCAAATACAAGTTGTTCTCTTAATCGTCAATTTATATTTAAAGTCTCTCCTTTATCACCTGAGTTATCTTGGGAGTTATTCCGTAGAAGAGTATTTGAAGCACCAGTTTATAATTGTCCTCCAGAATTAGAAAATATTGGCAGAGAAATCTTACAAAAGTGTGATGGACTGCCACTTGCGATTGTGACAATTGGAGGTCTTCTAGCTTCCAAGCCTGATAAAAATCTCGAGGAATGGAAAGACTTGCCTAATCATCTTGGTTTGGAGAAAGAAATTACGAAAATCAATCAGATATTAATTTTGAGTTATAATGACTTACCTTACTATCTCAAGCCTTGCTTCTTGTTCTTAGGCATCTTCCCTGAGGATTATGAGATTAGTCGGAAGCACTTGATGAGACGGTGGATTGCTGAAGGGATTGTGAGTGGCGTAGGTGGCTTCCCTGTTGAGAAAGTTGCTGAGCACTGCTTCAATCAGTTGGTGAGTCGTAGTTTGTTGCAGCCATCAAAATTCAATTATAATGGGATAGTGAAATCCTGTTGTGTCCATGATATGATGCTCGATGTCATAATCTCTATATCAAGGAAGGAGAACTTTATGGTGCTATTGAATGAGCCGACGATGAATCTGCCGCGACATCAAAAGATAAGACGCTTATCACATCACGAAGAAAGCAGTGGACTAGTGCCTAACACTGATTTGTCTCACCTCCGATCCTTCACTGCATTTGGCGAGCATGTACTACTGAAGGATTATAGAAAGCAGAGGCTGTTGAGGGCAATTGATGTGGAAGGCCAATCGCAAGGACTTCTTTGATCTCCACCCCAAGAGCTTTTCCAAATTGTTTCTTTTGAAGTACTTGTCTCTAAGAAATACTGGATTATATGAATTGCCAGATTCAATAGGAGATTTGCAGAATCTAGAATTTTTGGATATAAGAGGAACTTGTATTAGACAACTACCCAATTCTTTCGTCAAACTTCAAAAACTGGTCCATATGCTTACTGGTGCTTATTTTAAAGTGTCCTCTCTTAAGTTATACGAGCTGGGTTTATTTGTCCCGAAAGGAATAAGGAGGTTGAAAAAACTTCGCAAACTTGGAATGGTACGTGCTTATAATGTGCAGTTGCTACAGGAGATTGGTGAGCTTGTCGACCTCCAGAAGCTTGCCATCTGTTTTGAAGTATCATCAAGATAGAGCAAGAGGAATGCTGGAGGAGATAAGCGCCCTGCTCTCGAAGCTCAATAGCAGCCTTCGATCACTAATAATTTTGCATTTGGAAAACGACAATCTGAAAAAGACACTCGATGAGGTAGCTTCGCCGCCATTGCTGCTCTGCAAGTTCAAGATAGATGGCAAACTTGGCGGATTGCCTGCTTGGTTTGCATCTCTGAATCAGGTTGTCGAGATAAATCTGCAAAGAACGGGACTGCATCTCCAGGATCTGCAAGTCTTGAGAAATCTCCACACTCTGGTCAAGCTGGTCTTAGGAGCCGGGTCATTCGACATTAATGATGAGGATTTCGTCTTCGATCAGGTAGGGTTCACACATCTCAAATTCCTGGAAATTCATAGGCAGAGTGTGAGTTTCGAAGAAGGTGCAATCCAAAGCCTGGAAATTCTTAAAATGATTGATTTCACTGCTACATGTGGCTTCAATGGAATAGAACATCTGCATGGGCTAAAGGAGGTTCACATTCATTCTTGGTATGAAGATACAATAGAGATGGTCAAAAATATTGCAGCAAACCATTCAAATCGTCCCAAATGTTTTGCAACGCTAATCCAGTAAGGCATATGATTTGATTTAGAGGAAGCAGAACTTTCTGTCGATGCAAAGATGAAATTATTAGAAGATCTGGTGTGGTGTGGTGTGTACTACTTCTGCTCTCCAACTTATCCATTGTTAATCTCTTCTATTATGCTTAATTCTCAAACTTGTTTTGCTATTCAAATTATCCTTTGTCAATCTCTTCCACTATGCCTTGCTTGCTAGCTTTTGTATTTCTGAAGCACTAAGTAATGTAATCTTCAAACATTGCTCTCTAGCTTAATAAATTGCTATTGCTATTCAAAATAAGAATGATTATTCTTGAATTAGCTAGGCAAGTAGTATGTGACATTCTCCAGCCATGCATGATGCACCCCTTCAATGAATTCATAATTATGCGCTTAGGAAGAAATCTATATAATTCAATTATCATTGTGTGCTTTACTATATAATACAACTATCACCGTATTCAATTAGACATGTAGAATTATAAATGAGACTGTAATATACAAAAAAAAATTATCGAATAAACTTTTATATCACTTTGGATAACTTTACCAGCTTTTAAAAAATAATTTGCATATTTTTTAAAATTGATAGAATAATCACAATTAATCTTCAAGCTCAATGTCAAATTCATAATTTTCTTTCATTCATTCAAAGTTTATCTCCTCATCTTTTATTAGAAAAAAATAACAAGAATCATCCGAATTGTTAGTACGTATATACAAATCATAAATAAATATTATAATTAAATAATTTGATAACATACATTTAGGTAATTGAAAGATATATAAGAAATTGAAACCATTGAAAATAAGACAAAATAAAAATATCACAAGTGTAGGAGAAGAAAACGAACATCGCATTCAAAGCTCCCCTGCTTTTGCTTTGATTCCGCCATCGTTGTTTTGACAAAGTAATTACAATTTAAATCTAACCGTCCATATAACTAGAATTTTGATAGATTAAAGCAGAGAGATTACACTTTTGTTGATTTATATGCCCACAAACAAAACTAATTTAGCGTCAATTTAATTCAAGCTTTTTTTGGGGTTTTCCAACTATCTGAAGAAATTAAAATAACTAGTTTTGATTTGTCATAAGAAAATAAAACGACTAAACTCACCAGAAAAAAAATTAAGAAATGAGTTCAGACTTCTTCAGGAAAATAGAGTAAATGATTTGAGATTGGAAATGGCTTTTCCAATGCCATGGAGTTGGATTAAATTTGATCATGATCAAGATGAAAGGAAAGCCAGTAAATTCTTGCTTCCTCTCTACTCCAATTCAACCTCTGTTTCAACCATGTGCCTATAGACTATATATACCGTACGTCTGATCACTCGACCGATAAAACTTAAAGAGTAGTGCAAAAATATCATTCCTTTCACCAGAAAATTAATTTGATTAAGGAAGAGTTTCATGTGACAACTGATCCAATTGAGAATTGAAGAACAGATTAAGGAAGAGTTTTATGAGCTGTGCCTACCTCACTTGGCGTTTTCTGATTCATCCACCACTTCAATTTGCTTCACAAGTTTTGCTGAAACAGAAGAACTTAAACTCTGATTATGACTTGAATAATACTTAACTTTAACTCACTTCAAGTTGAATATTTTACAACTTTATATTTGTATGCTATTTTTCACAATGTAAATTACAGTTTTTGTATGCATTTCATTAACAATATAGTTTTTGGTAAGTAGATCTCCTAGTAGAAGTAGTTGCTTGCTAGCTGCTGCATGATTCATGGGATTCTTACAGCCATTGCCCTGCTGCATAGTTTTTTCAAAAGAGATTATAATAATTTTCCACTTTGATCTTTAAAAGTGTAAGTTTGCCAAATTCTTCAGGTTAGTGACAAAAATTAAAATGAAATTGAAATATCCATCCTAAAAACTGAAATCATGCAAATTGAAGGATTTTGGCGATCTAGCGACACCACCTCATGATCAAAACGGTTTGTTTATGGGATTCAATTAGGTCTCGGATAGCCTCAATTCACTTATAATCTTTTCAAGTTCACCCAAACTCCTTCAGCGAATCTGCCACCCCAGCAGCGTCACACGGTCGATCCCACGACTATCTATGAGGAAGTAAATCGAGAATGCAAATGACCGATTTGTTTAGTCTGCTCCGTCATAACTAACTAAATTAGGTCTCGGATAGCCCCCACACGATGAGTTCTCCAAACTCTTCACTTATAATAATCTTTCCAAGTTAACTCCAGTTGGAGAACTCATTGCTCCTGGGACGAGTTTTCCAAACATTGCATATGTTTACCCATTGCATAGCTAGCAGGGCTATGTAATAATTTGTTTTTAGTTTTTTCTTCGGCTTTGCTTCGCTGCCTTTCTTTTATTTTTTTATTATAAATTTTGCTTTAATTATGCATTGGCTAAATAATTTTGTTCTCCTTTTAATTTTCTTTATTTCTTAAAAAATAAAATTTGCTATCTTGTTCTTTTCTTTTCGCGTGAGTAAAGTGAACTTAGAATTAAAATACTATAGTGGGTAGGGCTCGAAGTGCAATTCATATTTTGTGTAGTGGGGAATAAATAAAGTAATATATTTTATATATTGGGTAGAGCTCAAAGTGCGATTCATATTTTTTATAGTGAGGAATAAATAAAGTTATATATATATATATATATATATATATAATCTTGTGTCACTCATAAAAAGATTTGGAAGAATAAAGCTCCCAAAGTCACTTTATTTAATTTAATATAAATCATTATAATTTCAATTGTTTTTAGTGTTTCCATGATACAAATTATGCTCAATCAACGTTTCAAAGTAAAACCAACAAGACGTTGGATGTAAGCTCAAAAATAGGACGTACCTAAATCATTCTCCATTATCATCATCTTTCTTCCTAACCGCCGACGGCCGGAGATTGGCAACATGGCGACGATGATGGCTATGAAGGTTGTGGACTTCGCCTCTCAGTCCCTCATGGAAAAGCTAGAGAGGATGCTAATCGAAGAAGCCGCGTTGCTGGCCGGAGTCGAAGATGATGTCCGGGACATAGTCGCTGAGCTCAGAAGCATCAACTCATTCTTGACGGTCATGTCAACAAGGCGCAATCTGGATGATCAACTCCAGAACTGGGTGCAGGAAGTGAGGGAGGTGGCCTATGACGCCGAAGACTCGATCGATGAGTTCGAGTGCCGTCTCCGATCGACAGGCTACGACGAGCTCGGAGTCAAAGGTCTTTTCATGTGTTGCTATCGCTGCCTTAAGTCTTTGAAAGCTCGCCATGGCGTCGCTTCAAAGCTCAAGAAATTGAAGATTGAAATAGAAGAGATCAGAAAGAGGCATGATCGCTATTCCCACCTAAATGAAGCTACAAGCTATGGCACCGCCACCAGCTTGGGCATGGCCGATAGATATTCCGATCCACGGATCATCGGCCATTTTGTAGAGGAAGCTCAACTCGTGGGCATCAACCAGAGTCGAGATATGCTCATCAAGTGGGTGATGGACAAGAACTATCTGGAGCTCACAACAATTTCTCTTGTCGGCTTTGGTGGTTTAGGAAAGACAACTTTGGCCAAGACCATCTATGACAATCCTATTATCCTCGGAGGCCACTTCCAACATCGAGCTTGGATCACAGTGTCACAAAATTACAACATCAAAGAGCTTCTCAAAAAGATTATTCGACAAATTTCCGTCAGCAAACAACAAGTCCGAGATGTTCTAGGGTGCCAAGATGCCAGTATGAACACAGAACATCTTCTAAATATGATGGACGATTCACAACTGGTGCAGACAATCAGAGGCCATCTTCGTGGAAAGAGGTATTTGCTTGTTTTTGATGACGTTTGGAGCACTGAAGCATGGGAAAACTTGAGCATTGCACTACCACAAGGTAAAGAAGGAAGTAGGGTCATAGTGACCACCCGCATTATGGAAGTCGCAAATACAAGTTGTTCCCGTAATCGTCAATTTATATTTAAAGTCTCTGCTTTATCACCTGTGTTATCTTGGGAGTTATTCTGTAGAAGAGTATTTGAAGCACTAGATTATAATTGTCCTCCAGAATTAGAAAATATTGGTAGAGAAATCTTACAAAAGTGTAATGGACTGCCACTTGCGATTGTGACAATCGGAGGTCTTCTAGCTTCCAAGCTTGATAAGAATCTCGAGGAATGGAAAGACTTGCGTGATCATCTTGGTTTGGAAAAAGAAACTAATGATATGCTTTCGAAGATCAATCAGATATTAATTTTGAGTTATAATGACTTGCCTTACTATTTCAAGCCTTGCTTCTTATTTTTAGGCATCTTCCCTGAGGATTATGAGATTCGTCAGAAGCAGTTGATGAGATGGTGGATTGCTGAAGGGATTGTGAAGGGCATAGATGGCTTCCCCACTGAGAAAGTCATCGAGCGTTGCTTCAAGGAGTTGGTGAGTCGTAGTTTGGTGCAACCATCAGAATTTGATGAAAATGGGATAGTAAAATCTTATCGCGTCCATGACATGATGCTCGATGTCATAATCTCAATATCAAGGAAGGGGAACTTTATGATGTTACTGAATGAGCAACCTAATATTCTGCCACGATGTCAAAAGATAAGACGTTTATCGTGGCACGGAAAAAACAGTGGGCTGATGCCAACAGACATTGATCTGCACCACCTCCGATCATTCACTGCATTTGGTGAGCATGTACCACTGAAGGATTATAGAAAGCAGCGGGTGTTGAGGGCAATTGACCTGGAAGGATGTCGGAAGTTGAATGACCTCCATCCTAAGAGCTTTTCCAAGTTGTGTCTTTTGAAGTACTTATCTCTAAGAAATACTAGATTATCTAAATTGCCAGATTCAATAGGAGATTTGCAGAATCTAGAGTTTTTGGATATTAGAGGAACTAATATCCAAGAACTACCCAATACCATCGTCAAACTCAAAAAACTGGTCCATCTGCTTGCTGGACATTATTTGAAAGAGTATTTTGTTAAGATATGGATTCGAATCCCGGTATTGAAGGTCCCGAAAGGAATAAGAAGGTTGAAAAAACTTCGCATGCTTGGAATGGTATGTGCTGATAATGTGCAGTTGCTACAGGAGATTGGTGAGCTTGTCGACCTCCAGAAGCTTGCCATCTCTTTTGGAATTTATGGTCAAGATTTAGCAAGAGGAATGCTGGAGGAGACAAGCGCCCTGCTCTCGAAGCTCAATGGCAGCCTTCGATCACTAATCATTTTGCAAGTGGCA
Organism: Curcuma longa; assembly: GCF_044706935.1. NCBI lineage: Eukaryota > Viridiplantae > Streptophyta > Magnoliopsida > Zingiberales > Zingiberaceae > Curcuma > Curcuma longa. The sequence continues at coordinate 9,200,165 of NC_133874.1, forward strand.
AACGGCGATCTCAAAAAGGCACTCG
>NC_133874.1:9200289-9227752 GCF_044706935.1 Curcuma longa
ATCAAGAAATTGAAGGTTCAAGTAGAAGAGGTCAGAAAGAGGCACGATCGCTATTCCCGCCCAAATGAAGCCGCCGTCAGTGTGGACGTGGCGAACAGATACTCCGATCCACGGACCATCGGCCAATTTGTAATGAAGCTCAACTCGTGGGTATCAACCAAAATAAAGATCAGCTCATCAGATGGGTGATGGACGAGAACTATACCGAGCTTACAGTGATTTCTCTCGTCGGCTTCGGTGGTTTAGGAAAGACAACTTTGGCTAAGACAGTGTATGATGATCCTATTATCGTCGGAGGCAACATCCAATCTCGAGCTTGGATCGCAGTGTCACAAAGATACAACATCAGAGAGCTTCTCAAAAAGATTATTCGACAAATTTCTGTCAACGAGCAACGAATCCGAGATGTTCTAGGGTGTCAAGATGCCAATTTGAACACAGAACAACTTTTGAACATGATGGACGAGTCACAATTGGTGCAGACAATCAGAGACCATCTCCATGGAAAGAGGTATTTACTAGTTTTTGATGACGTTTGGAGAAGTGATGCATGGAAAAGCCTGAGCATTACATTACCATCTGGTAAAGAAGAAGTAGGGTCATAGTGACCACTCGCAGTGAGGAAGTGGCAAATACAAGTTGTTCTCATAATCGTCAATTTGTACTTAAAGTCTCTTCTTTATCATCTGAACTATCTTGGGAGTTATTCTGTAGAAGAGTATTTGAAGCACCAAACTATATTTGTCCTCCCGAATTAGAAAATATTGGCAGAGAAATCTTACAAAAGTGCAATGGACTTCCACTTGCAATTGTGACAATCGGAGGTGTTCTGGCTTCAAAGGTTGATAATAAACTTGAGGAATGGAAAGACTTACGCGACCATCTTCGTTTGGAGATACAAACTAATGATAAGCTGTCGGAGATCAATCAAATACTAAGTTTGAGTTACAATGATTTACCTTATGATCTCAAACCTTGTTTTTTGTTCTTAGGCATCTTCCTGATGTACTACTGCGGAACCACTACCCCTGAGCGGCCGAGCAGAGCCCTGACAGAGCAATTGCATACACCCTCCTGATGTACTACTAACCTATGAGTGGTAGTGTGTGCAGATCATGTAACTGGCGACGAGCTCAAACTACAAAGGAGCTGATGATCGCCAGTATGCAATCATGCAAAATGGTGCATGACACTAATGTATGCAAGATACATCTAATAGATAATCAATGCCAAGTAAAGAACAGTATATCACTACTCTGATGAACTTATATACACATGGCTAGTATCAAGATACTAAGGAACTAAATATGTATCAGGTATAAATGGTATATAACATATGTAAGCAAGTAGTGACATACCAGACATATATAAAAGCATGTCAAGAATACTACCAGCTATAGCAAAACTATACATGTCAAAGAACTTATCTAAAAAGATAAGAGAAGATACCCGCCTTCCGAATGTAGTCGGTGATCGTAAAGAAAACCTCCGTCCAAAAGTTCAGTACCAAATCAATGTCCTGTAATTAAAGTAAATAATTTTTCTAAATACGATGATATGTATATGCATATTTTTCATCAAATAAAACCTTAGCTGATTTTTCTTTATATTTGTTTAACTTCCTCTAAATTAACTTATTGTTATTGCCATGCTATCAAAGTCCATACCAGATCCATTGCACAAGTCTTTATCTTTAGCCTCAGCTACTGGTCTTGTCCAAGATGTATAAATTGGTAAGTTAATTTCTCAAAAAAAAAACCCCATGCTTATTCATTATGCAAATGACACTAATCTTTATCAAACCTGATGAGAAAGAGCTGTTGTACACCAAGATTAGTTTGGCTCTTTACACGTTTTTAATGGCCTCCAAATTAACCATGATAAATCGATGGCCACTTATATAGGCAAAGGAAAAGATAGGGGAAAGCATTGATAGAGACTTTTGGAGCTCAGGAACACAACATATACTAGATTTCAACTTGGAATCAGGAAACTGAGCAATACCAGCAGAACTGAATTCAGAAAGTTTCAGTCAAGCTTAAAGCATGGAAACATATATTCTTATCTATTGGCGGAAGATTCATTTTAATTAGTAATATACTTGGTCATATGGCACTATAACAAGCATTTTCATCCTTCCTAAATGAGTGATTAAAGAGATTGACAAATTCGAAGAAAATTCCTAAAAAATACAAGAATCGCTTACCTCAAATCAGAAAACCCTAAATCCAAAACCAACTACAGTTCTTTCACCCTGTCCACACCACCAAACTCCTCAATTCCTTCTTGCTGCCGAATCCAAAAGAAACCCTCAGCAAACTGAAGAAATCCAACCCAACAGCAAATACCAAAAATGAAACAGGACCTCACCTCCATCCCGTTGCTCAACGATGACTAGGGAAGGAAGCTGCAGAGGGTTGCGGCTAGGGAAGGAGATCGGTAGAGGGTTCGGCTAGAGCACAGAAGGCGGCAGCCGACGGCTCTATTTCCGGAAGCACGGCGACGAAGGATCGCCGTGGTCGTCGCTCAGGAAGAAGGAAGAGGATGTAAAGAGGCGGTCGGCTTCCCTGGTTGCAGGCGACGAAGCAAAGAGAGGTCGCAGCGGTGGGAAGAAGAAGGAAAAGAGGAGGAGAAGCAGAAGAAAAGGTTGCGTCACGATCGGCCGGGTAAGAAGAAGAAATGGAGGAGGTAGCGTCGATTTCGTTGCGGCGGAGAAGGGGAAACGCTCGTGCGTTTTCGACCGGAAGAAAAAACGCCGTAGGGGTTATGGATTCCTAATGGATTTCGGGTTTTTAAACCCGAAATCCATTAACCTTTTTTTTAATTTACTGTATTTTACATTCTCCCCCACTAATAAAAATTTGATCCCCAAATTTTGACATTTACTATCAGCAAATACTAAAATGGATATGAAGTATACATGCTGAGTGTAACTACATACATACCTCAAGTGAAGAGGTGGGGGTATCGAGCTCGTATCGTATCCTTGAGCTCCCAAGTAGCCTCCGCGTCAGAATGATGTTGTCATCCAACTTTAACGAGCTGGATGGTCTTCCTCCGCAACTGACGCTCTTTGCGGTTCAAAATTCGTACTGGAGCCTCCTTGTAGGTAGCATCAGGCTGAATGGAGACCGATACATCTGACAGAATATGTGCTAGGTCTGGTACGTATCTCCTCAACATAGACACATGAAATACCTCGTGAATACCGGCCAAGGACGGGGGTAGCGCTAGGCGATAAGCTATTATTCCAATCCTCTCTAGAATCTGGAAGGGACCAATGTATCGTGGAGCTAGTTTACCCCGAAGGCCAAATCTCTTCACCCCTTTACACTCTGTTTGGATGGAGTGAGGGAAGGTTCATTAACGGAAGGGGAAGGAAGGGGAAGGGAGGGAAAGGAAAGGGAAGGGAGTTATTTATATTTTTCTTGTTTGGGAGGAAGGGAAGGTTTATTAACGTAACATGTGCTACCTTGTTTGGGAGGAAGGGGAAGGAAATGAAGGTTAAATATATAAAATTACAAAAATATCCTTATTTGTTAAAATAGATCTACAATATAAGTTCAATGAGTTCGTCAATAATTTAGAAATCTATATATGAAAAAATATATATAGCTCATAAGATTAACAAAAATTAATATTTACAATTTAAATAAATAAAAAATTTAAAAAATAATAAGTAGATATATAAAAAATATACAAAATACAGAATTTGTACATTTTGGTACGATAAAAGATAAATCAATATTTTTAGATATATTTTTATAAAAATTTACTGATGTAAAAATTTACGACGAAGGTCAACATCGAGGAGTGCGAGTGATGAGATCCTGTGACGACTACGTTATGTGACGAGGAGCAACGGTGCAAAAATCTAATAGATAAGTTATTTTAATAATTAATATTTTAATATAAGGGTAAAATTGGAATAAATATGTTTTAACATTTCCTTCCCCTTCCTTACACCCCAAATCGGAGTGTAAGGAATTGTGCCTATTTATGGCCATGCAAAGGGAAAGCTTACCCTTCCTTCCCCTTCTCTCCCCTTCCCTCACTTCTTTACAAACAAGGTTACAAATTCCCTTCCCCTTATTTACGAGTTGGTTAAATGGCAAGTGCTTTACCTACATGGACATCCAAGGAATCCTTCGCTCGAATTCAATTGATTTTATAAATAGATCAAGTACCTGCTCAAGAAGAACCAACTGATTGACTATTACCATTCATTTCATTCCTAAAAGATAGAATCCTACCCGATCACCTGGAGCAAGCTCGACTACTCAAGAAGCTGCAGGCTACACATTTCACCTTTGTCCGAGATTGCTTATATAAGAAGGCTTTCTCGAGAACCTTGCTAAGATGCCTAAATCCAAAATATGCTGAATACGTCAGGTAAGAAATTCATCATGATATAGTCATTCTTTATTTTCTTGTAGCAGTTATTTTCTATTGAGTTCGATTGAACAATGGTGCAATGATGTAAGTCTGCCATCTGCATACCAATTTAACTACGCACTGAGGCAGTTCCTCGTCGAGCTCAGTGCCGATTGCTTTGCTGGTGGTGCTGTAGCTAGTTCTTAGAACACTGCTCAGGGTTTTATTTTTCATCAATCATCATCGATGCATGACGGAAAAGAAGCTACATAAATAAGCTCATCAATTCACACCAAATTAAGAGTGCAACTTCAACACAAGAAGGAGGCTAGCGCGGTTGCGGAGCTAGCGAAGTAGTTAATTAATTTATTTATGCGGCCTCGCTTCTCATTCATTTTATTTATCGAAATTCAAAGCGAACGATATGGTTCATCGTGGAGCCGATCAGTTAATTGTTGATCACCATGGCGATCTTCCGGTTCTGGGGCTCGTCGGCGGCCGGGACGACCACTACCGGGGCGGCGGAAGTGTCGTTCCGGCCGTGCTCGACGACCACGACGCCTTTGGAGTTGGCGGCGTTGGTGGCGGTGGCCCAGCTGGGGCAGCCGTAGATGACGACGTTGCGGTCGCGCTGCAGGACGAGGACGAAGTAGCCTTGCTGGCCGCCGGTGTTGCTCGCCCAAATGGCGTTGCTGTTGCTGTAGATGACGAGGTTGCCGTCGGTCTGCATGCGGAGGACGCAGTTGTAGCCGCGGTTGTAGGTGCCGGAGGACCAGATCGCCCGGCCGTAGTCGTAGAGCACGAGGTTGCAGTCGGACTGCATGGTGAGGGTGTAGCTGCCTTGGTTGAGGGACTGACCGCTGTACAGCGTGTCGCCGGAGTAGAGAACGTTGTCGGCCATGGAGGAAGGCAGGAGGAGGCCGAGGAGGAAAGCGGAAAGGATGACGAGGCCAGCCATGGTGATCAGTCGGATCGTCGAGCGCAGGTTGCTTGATCCAGATCTGCAGCTCGCTTCTATTTATAGACGACGAGGAGGTAAATTGAAGGGGCATCGTCCTCCAGTCTCCTCTTTTCACAAAACTTGTCAATATAAACACGTTTTTTACTTTTTTTTTTTTAATTTTATTTTATGAATTATTTAAAAAAAAAGGTTTTTTAGGTCTCAAAACCAAGTTATGTTTTTAATTTTAATTTTTTAAAATTATAATATGTTAATTGAAGGGGCGTAAAAATTCGAGGAGGTAAATTGAAGGGATGTAAAAACTCGAAACAGTGAAAAGATTTCATGGAGGTCCCCTCCCTTGAGACCACATGGAGGTCCCCTCTCTTTCCACGATACTCGTCGATGTAAACATGCCTTTTTTTAGCTTGGGCAAAATAAGGAAACCTATGTGAAATCGTACTTAAAACGGCAATTTATTAAATTCGTGTGAATAAATTTCAATATTATCCACTTTAATTATTTATTTTTTATAATTTTCAAAACATCTATCACATTCTCATTATATTATTTTCTTTTTTTGACTATATATATTTTTTATAAATTATAAAAATTAAATATGTGAAATAGATAATATATAGGTAATATTGAAATTTTCTCACATGCCATTGTTAAATTATTTATAAAATCACAACCAAATAACTACTCGATGATGTATTTATGAAATTGTCTCTAGGGCATAACTAAATTGGTTACGATGAAGTAGATTTATAAAAGAAGGCAAAGGTTTGAATCTCGACGAAGTCAAGCAATACCCTCCTCCATCATGATCAACTGCAATTTCTTGATTTTCCTCACTGATAATGACGGAACTAAATTTAAACCTACTTTTTTTAGCTATAATAGAAATTATTATTATTATTTTAATTTTTTTCACTTGCATCCTCTCTTTCATCTTATGTAATTTTGAATGGGCCCCCGAGCTAAAGCCCGGGTAGGAATATGTGTGGCTCCGCCCTTGCTCACTGATGGTAGTGGAGGCCGACCGTGTAGGATCATTGGGATGGTGGATTTTCCATCTTTTGCAAAAGATAATGTATTTATGATTTCATGATCAACTCAACTACTTCAGCAAAATGTAAAATTCGTCATCCCAACGGCTTTATATGGTTGGTCTCACGATCATATATTGTGAAAAGGTAAATCGAGAAGTTACAGTCGATCACTATAAAAGAGGGTATTATCACAGCTTCATCGAGAGCACGATCAACTCAACTACGATTTTGCGTCCAAGCGATTGAGAAGAATTGGCTATGAAGTTGTAGTTAAGTGAGACCATTTGATCAGCTTTCAGAACGTTTGATTTGAATATTTGAAAAATTAAAATGCGTGGTTATTATTTTTATATTTAATATTTAAAAACTCCTACGTATCTAAAAAGATACGGTAAGCCAAAGAAACCTTGTTTTTTAATGTAAAAGGACCTGTCAATTATTTACAAAAAAACAATATTTTTTATCAGAAAAATATATTTAAAAAACTCGGCGACGCGTGTCCGATGGTCCTCCACTAATGAACCCGGTACAGTCTGTTGCCCTGTAGACAGCGATTCAACAATCATGCACGTTACGCCCTTTGTTGCTGACGAGGAGAGGACCCACCTACACAGGCCAATCATACAACCACTCTCATCTCTCATATAATTTAGTGTTTCATAGTGATCCGTTTCGTCCCAATAAACGGCATGCATCCACTGACAATAAAATAATTGGCACGTGAAGGATTCAGATCCGGATAAGGATAAACGGTATTTTATAGAATCACATATTTGATTTTGAGTATTATTTAAAATATGTATTTTATTTTTGAATTAACTAAATTATATATTCTTTTTCATGGTCTTCTCTACAATATTCCTTTTCTTGTTCCACTGTGCATCCAAATAAAAAAATTCTAAAATACTTTATTTATTCCATTAAAAAAAAATCTAATCTCTCAACCCTCCTTCATCTCTATCTTGACAAGTTTCTTCTATGCCCCCTTTGTTTTCGTCGAGCAACACAAAGAGACACGACAAGTCGATAATAATTTGATTCAAAAGTAGAGTTTTAGATCGATTTATGATAAGCTTTGAGAATCAGTGGTATTTCTAATCGAAATTTAGAAGAAAGCGAACGATATGAAAGTCGTGGCAAGCTATGTCAAGGACAATGAGCTACGGCTTGGTCTACCGGGCTTCGATGCGTTAGAGAACCAGATCACGAGGGACGAAAAATGAGCGCTTTTGGAGGATGAAACTGATTTTGTTGATTCTTCGCCAGAGGATGACTCCGATCGCACGAGTGTCGGTGCGTCCCTAGTGGCGAAATAAGTTTTTTGAATTCGGATAAAAAATGTGAACTTTGTGCGGTTTAAGGTGCTTCTATTGTTTTTAACCGGTAGTTGTCCGATGAAATGCCAGCGGAGATGGAGGCGAATGCCGCTTTGTTGTTTGTGAAGGTTAGGATGGATGAGGCTCCTTACTTGAGAAAAACTAACCCCAAGGTTTACAAAGGGTATAAGGAGCTCAGGGAGGCATTAGATAACATGTTCCAATGATTTTCATTAGATAAGCAAGCATGACTTAATTGCTTCTACTACCACAAACTGATATGTGTTTATATTCCTCAATAATTATTATTATAAATTATTGATTCTCACATTTCTTGCAAGAGAAGTATCAAGAAAAGAATATTGTAATGGATGTGAATATGTCATCACTTACAAAGACAAAGTTGGTGACTTGATGTTGGTTAGAGATGTTCCTTTGGAGTGAGTGTCATATACTAATTTGTGTGTTTTTGAGGAACTATTCTTTTTTCTTGTAAATTAGCAAGAATTTCTTTAATTACTATTTACAGAAAATATTTATCTCTTCTTACAAAAGACTAAAGATAATGAAAGAATTTAAAGAAAGAGACATGGAATCAAGACAGTAAGAAGTCTATCAGCCGTACAAAGAAATACAAATGAAATTTGAGTGTTTACTTCATGAAACTATTTATTTTATCAAAGTTCATAGACACTGAATAGAAAAAAAAGATTAGAAGTAGATTTTAGATCACCTTATCATCACTATTCAGATAAGAAGTTAAAAATATGGAAAAATTTGCAAGATAAGAGCTTAAATATTATTCAAGCATGTATTTAATCGAGAATATCATACATGTTGTATATATGATATGCTATTGTTGTGTGAAAGAAAAAGAAACTATCAACTTGAAATCTATTATTGTTTGTCTTTTGTAAATTGATATTTGATATGTTATAAAATGATCTTATTCTTTTATTTGAAAAATATTTTATCTTAATTTATGTTGGTAGTGAATTATTATTGTAAATTGATATTTGAGAAACTATCAGACGAGTACTTTTATAAAATGGTTTTGGTTTTAACATATTAATGAACTAATTTATGGTGTCGGTCAGTCAGTATGATCATCGTGGCCCTAATAATGAACTTTTGATATCATTTCTTATACTTGAATCAAGTTGAAAAAATCATTACTCTCAATATAGTATATCACATTGTTGTTTGAGAGCATGGAGATATTCAAGAGTATTAGACAAGTACATAGGTATTTGTTTAAAATTATTCCGAGTTAAATATGAGAAAAAATTATGACCTATCAAAGTTTATCTAGTATACACATGGTTGAACCCGAGTCAACCCAAAACCTGATTGTCGATGATTTTATTTACATTGTTGCTAGTCTACAAAAGACCAACAACACAACCTTCTGAGGTCATAACTTTTGACTCGGATTGAATCACGAGACACATAATATATCAAATCAAAGATATCTAAATGATCTTCGATTTGATATATTGTGAGTCCTATAGTTCAATCTTAGTCAAAAGTTATGTCATCTCAAAGTTTAGAGTTTAACATTCACATTGTAGCAGCTACAGTTTGATAGCTACTACAACTAAGATGCCCATGGTTTACAAAAGACTGTGTTGCTGGTCTTTAAAAGATCAGCAACAACGTGTTGCTAATCGTCAGAAGACCAGCAACAACGTGTTGCTGATCTTCAAAAGATCAGCTACAATGTATTGTGGATCAATTTGACATATTGTAGTATAAACTTTGAAAGATCATAACTTTTGATTTGAGTTGAATGATAGGACACACAATATGTCAAATTGAAGATCTCTAAATGACCTTCAATTTGATATATTGTGTGTTCCGTGGTTCCATCTAACTTAAAAGTTATGACATCTCAAAGTGTAGAATTTAATATTCACATTGTAGCAGTTACGAAATCATAAATTTTAAACTTTGAGAGGTCATAACTTTTGACTCGGGTTGAACCACGAAATACATAATATATTAAATCAAAGTTTGTTTAGAGATTTTTGATTTTACATATTATGCATCCCATTGTTTAACCTGAATCAAAATTTATGATCTCTCAAAGTTTATGCTACAATATATCAAATCGATCTGCAACACAATCTTCTACAAACCATGAGTATCTCAGCTGAAGCAGCTACGAAACCGTAGCTGCTATAACGTGAATGTTAAACTCAAACTTTAAGAGGTCATAACTTTTGACTCAGATTAAACCATAAAATACACAATATGTCATATCAAATTTTTCTGAATGAGCTTCGATTTGATTGTGCACCCCGTGGTTCTATCAGAGTTAAAAGTTATGGTTGCTTAAAGTTATGCTACAATATGTCAAATCAATCCATAACACGTTATTGCTGATCTTTTGAAGATCAGCAACATGTTGTTGCTGGTCTTCTAAAGATCAACAACACATTGTTGCTGATCTTCTGAAGACCAAGAACACAATCTTCTACAAACCACGGGCATCTTAGTTGTAGCAGCTATGAAATCATAGCTGTTACAACGTGAATGTTAAATTCTAAACTTTGAGATGTCATAACTTTTGACTCGGATTGAACCATAAAACACACAATATATCAAATTGAAGCTCATTCAGAGATCTTTGTTTTGACATATTATGTGTCCTATGGATCAACCCAATCCAAAAGTTATGGGCTCTCAAGGTTATAATATGTAGTTGTAGCAGCTACGGTTTCGTAGCTGCTACAACATGAATGTTAAATCTTAAATTTTGAAAGGACATAACTTTTGATGTGAATTGAACCATGGGATATATAATATATCAAATTGAATCTTATTCAGAGATCTTTGATTTGACATATTGTACATCCCATGGTTCAACTAGAATCAAAAGTTATGACCTCTCAAAGTTATAATATGTAGTTGTACTAGCTATGGTTTTGTAGCTGCTGCAACGTGTATGATGGATAAATTTTGAGAGATCATAACTTTTGATTTGAGTTGATTGATGGGATGCACAATATGTCAAATTGAATATTTTTACATGAGCTTCAATTTGATATATTGTGCGTCTCGTGGTTCAACCCGAGTCAAAAGTTATGACCTATCAAAATTTAGGGTTTAACTTTCACGTTGTAACAGCTATGATTTCATAACTGCTACAACTGTGCTCTATGCAGTTGTAGCAACTACAAAACCATAGTTGCTATAATTGCATGACATTTCAGTTGTAGTAGCTATGAAATCATAGTTGGTACAACTATATGACAACTCAGTTGTAGTAGCTATGAAACCATAGCTATTACAAAGTGAATATTAAACCTTAAACTTTGAGAGGTCATAACTTTTGACTCAGGTTGAACCATGAGATGCATAATATATCAATCGAAACTCGTTCAGATATCTACAACTCGTTATAAGATGGAACCTATAACGGCTAGGATTCAGGCTCAAAAAATATCCTTTAAATCTTTTTCAGAGGCTCAAACTTTAATGTGATACACTATATTGAGAGTAGTGATTTTTTTTCAACTCTATTCAAGCATGGTAAATGATGTCAAAAGTGCATTATAAAGGTTATACTCATTGATCACACCACAAATGAGTTCCTTGGACTTCCATTTTTTTAAATGTATCAAATTTTTAATTTTTTGAATAATGAATGTCCATTAGTCGATTTCATCCAAAAGTAGCTAATGTGCCAAGAGATCTTGAAATGACTTCAAACAAAGACTAACATAGATTAAAATTAAATATTTTTTTAAAAAAGGAACAAGATCATTTTATAACAAAACAAATATCAATTTACAAAATAGACAAACTGTAATAGATCTCAAGTTGATAGTTCCTTTTCTTTTACATAACAATAGGAAGAAGCAAATTTTCAACGACACATTTTAAATTTGACAAGTTACAAAAGAACATATAACATAGTTTTATTATATATAAAAAAAGATGGCACATATTATATACAACATGCATGATATTCTTGGTTAAATGTATGCTTGAACAATGTTTAGCATCTTGTCTGACAATTTTCCTTTTCATATTTTTAGCTTCTTGTCTAAATATGAACAATAAGGTGATCTAAAATTCACTACTAATCTTTCCTTTCTATGTTCAACGTCTATGAACTTGGACAAAATAACTAGTTTCATGAAGTAAACACTCGAGTTTCATTTATATCTCTTTGTACAACTAGTTGATTTCTTGTTGTCTTGATTCTAGATCTCTTATTTCAGATCCTTTCATTATCTTTAGTCTTTTGTAATAAGATATAAATATTCTACAAATGACAATTAAAGATATTCCTATTAATTCATAAGAAAAGGAATAATTCATCAAACACACACAAGTTAGTGCATGACATTCACTCTAAAGGAACATCTTCAACCAACATCAAGTCATCATCTCTGTCTTTGTAAGTGATGACATATTCACATCCATTGCAACACTCTTTTCTTGATACTTCTCTTGCAATAGATATGAGAATCAAAATTTGCAATAATAATTATTGAGAAGTACAAACACATATCAGTTTGCGATAGCAATAGTAATTAAGTCATGCTTGCTTACCTAAGGAAAATCATTTGAATATGCTATCCAAGGCCTCCCTGAGCTCCTCGTACCCCTTGTAAACCTTGAGATCAATCTTCCTCAAGTAAGGAGCCCCATTCATGCTACCTTTATAAACAATCAGGCAGTGTATACTTCCGTCTTCGCCTTCAATTGTACCTTGACATTTTATTAAACAACTACCGATTAAAAAAAATATAACCACCCTACAACATACAAAGTTCACATCTTTGATTCGAAATCAAAAACTTATTTTTCCACTATGGATGCACCGACACTCCTGTGACCGAAGCCACCCTCTGATAAAGAATCAACGAAGTTAGTCTCATCCTCTGAAGCACTCATTTTTCACCCCTCGTAACCTGCTTCTACGATGCATTGGAGCCCAACAAACCAAGCCATAGTTCGGTGTCCTTGACATAGCTCGCAACAGTTTCTTTATCATTCGCTTTCTTCTAAATCATGATCAGAAACACCACTGATTCCCAGAACCCACCACGAATCGATCCAAAGCTCTAGCCTTGATCTCAAATTTTCGTTGAGTTACCATGTCTCTTTGTGTGATTGGGTGGAGACGAAGGGGATGATGGAAGAAACTCCTCGAGACGGAGATGGAGAAGGGTTGAGATTAAATTTTTTTAGCAAAAAAATAAAGTGTTTCGAAGTTTCACTACAAAAATACAAGGTATTAGCAATGAAAATTTACGACAAAATTTGCGATGAAATATATTTTGGTCGCCAGTTTACAACAAAATTTGCGATGAACAAAGTTTAGTTGCGGAAATTACGATGAACTAATTTTTATCACAAAATTCATAGCCAAATGGCGACAAATTCATGAATTCATCGCCATTTGGCGATGAATATTTGATTCGTCGCCAAGTTTGGCAACGAATCCGGGTTTCGTCGCCAAGTTTGGTGACGAATCCTGGATTCATCGCCAAATTTGTGATGAATTAGATATTCGTCGCCAAATATTTGTGATGAATCCGGGATTCATCACAAATTTGGGCGAATCCCAGATTCATCACCAAACATGGCGACGAATCCCGGATTCGTCGCCAAACATGGCGACGAATATCGGATTCATCATAAATTTGACGACGAATACCAAATCCTTCACAAATTTGGCGACAAATTCTGGATTTGTCGCCAAACTTGGTGACGAATTTCGATTCATCGCCAAAAACTCTAACTTATTCCACCGACCCGATGCCTTTCTCCTTTGCGATTTTTCCCTTCTCACGTGATTCTCTGCTCTCTTGCAACCCCGCGACCTCGATTCGTTCCTCTCCGATCCCTTCGGCAACTGCGACGGCTACGGTGAAGCGTTAGGTGACGGTGCACAACGGTAAAATCCTATCTTTCTTTGTTATTTTTCGTTCTTTCTTCCCTCTCCCGGCGGTACGCGTGCTGGCCGGGCCCTGGTGGGATGGTGGCCGGCCGCCGGTGGCTCGCTAGCCGGCCGATGGCAGTCCGCGCTTGCGGGGCGCTGGCAGACCGTGCGCTGGCGAGGCATTGCAGGGCCGGTGGCGGACCGCTGATGGGATGGTGGCGGGCTGTTGGCCGACTCGACTGCTGGTGGGCTGCTGGCAGGCTGACCATTGGTGGGCTGCTGGCCGGCCGCTGGCAGAGCACTGGTCGGCCGTTGGCGGACAGCGATCGAGTTAGGGTTGCTGGCCGACCGCTAATTAGGGTTTAGGGTTAGGAGTTGCTTGCTGATTAGGTGAGGGTTGCTGGCCGACCCTCGCTTATTAATTTCAATATAATTTTATTAATTATCTTTGTTATATAATATAAGTTTGTAATTATTTGTGCAGGTCCTATTTTGAGGTGTGCTTCAAGTCTTTCGGCTACACTCGATTGTGTTCATCAGCTTTAGATATAATTTTGTTTATTGTTATAAGAAATTAGCATGATTGACTTATCTTATGGTTGTTAATGAGGTAGTAGTAGCCTTTATATGTAATAATTTTGTTTAATAATTTAATAAATTAAAAATAAGAAAAATACAGAAAGAAAGGAGTTGGATGTATAAAAAGAATAAACCTGAACGTAGAAGTTTAACTGATGAGTTTATTGTTGGAATGAAATGATTTTTGAAAATTTCTTCTACTAAAGTTGAATTTATGGATGGAGATAAGATAAGATGTCCTTGCAGAAAATGTCACAATGGTAAATTTTTACAATGTGACAAAATTTATGAATATCTTTATAGATTTGATTTTACACTGAATTATTATAATTAGATATGTCATGATGAACCATTTATATCTGACAAGAATTATAGACAAAACATACAAGTCTCAGTAAATGGTGATTAAAGTTATTATAATCAATTTAATCCATATCAAAGGATGATAATTGATGCAGGAGGTCATAATTTCTTTCCTGATCTGAGTTTTGCAAGTTCTAGTTATCCTCAAACAGATGAACAAATATTTTCTACTTATACATCACTGTTGGAGGGGGTACAAGAACAAAATGCTCATGAACATTTGAATAATGAGGCATATATATATCTTAAATTTCAAAAAATATTAAGTGCTGCAGATGAACCTGTGTGGGCTGGTTGTGACACTCACACTAAATTATCTCTCACTGCAAGACTATTGAATGTTAAGGCAGAGCATAATGTGTCTAAAGATTATTTTAATGATTTTGTTCAAGTAATGGGAGAGACACTTCCACGTGATCACATAATGTTTACTGATTTTTACAGTATAAAAAAACTTGTGAAAGATTTATGTATTCTAGTGGAAAGGATTGATGCTTGTAGAGATGATTGTATGATATATTGGGGAGAAGATCAAGATGCAGATGTGTGCATATTCAGTAATCAAGCTAGATACAAAGTTGGAGGTCCTATCCATTATCGATGGATGTATCCATTTGAAAGGTAAAATTTTGAATTTCGATTAATGGATAAATATTTCTTAATCTAATTTTTATTTTTGATATCTAATATGATTTCGTATGTGATAAATAGATTTCTTTATCATTTGAAGAAAAAAGTAAAAAATAAAGCACATGTTGAAGCTTCTATTGTTAATGGATACATCGTAGAGGAAGTAACAACTTTTGCATTATATTATTTTGAGCCTCACGTTAAAAGCAAAAGGTGGAGACTGGGAAGAAATGATGAGGGTCCTATTGATCTAAATTTAAACTCATTTTTAATTTTTAACTATCTTGGTCGACCAAGTGGATAATGTAAGCAGAGATATTTAACTGGTCAAGAATGGCGTGCAACCCAGACATATATTTTACTGAATTATCCAGAAGTCACGCCATATTTCGAGTGAGTATATATTTTATATATTTTTTTAATTTCTTATATCATCATTATTTTATAATATAATTTAATTTTTTTGAAGAACTTTTCAACACTTACATTCTGAAATGTCAATACAAGACTTTGATCGATTTTACAATGAAGAATTTGCACTGTGGTTCAAATCATATATAAGTAGTCAATCTAACTTGTACTATAATTTATACATATGCAAACTTTTAAACATATTTTTCTTATTTTAGGTTCATGATAATCAAGCTCACCTTAGCAGGAATTTCTATTTCATCTTTCTTGGGGTTCAAAAGCATTGGTATGCACTTGACCAACATGTTTCATAAACGAATATAATTTTCATACTCAAGAATATGGAATGGGAAAGAGTACAATGAATAGTGGGGTATGTGTTTAGTCATCAGATCATGATAGAGGTAAGCAATGATTTTTATGATTTACTCGATGAAATTATAGAGGTAGAATAATCTGGATTAGAAATGTGAGTTATTTTATTTATGTGTCACTGGTTTGACCCTGTCAGAGGAATAAAGGTGTGCACCCACACTATAATTTGGTTAAAATAAAATCATAAGAGATTTTATAAAAGATATGAACCATTTGTGTTGACACAATAAGCTATTCAGGTATTCTATGCTTCGTATCCTAATTTGAGATGTGACAAAAATGATTGGTGGGTTGTTTGTAAAACTAAAGCACGGAAAAAGATTGAGGAACATTAGGAAGACATTGTATATCAACAAGATGAAGTTAGAAACACATTTCAGACTGAAGAATATATTATTTCAACATTATGAGATTCCAGCGTAGTAGTAATAAATGTGGATGTAAGTGAAATTAATGATAATAAATCTGACGACGACGATGACAATGAAAATGAGAATTTTGATGTTATTATATACAAAAAATGAGGAGATCTTTTAAAATGGTAATGAAATTTTTATAAGTAATTTAGTTTTATTCTGCATATTTATATGATTTATTGCTTATTTAATTATTTATATACTGTCTTATTGTTAAATATTTATAATTAACTGTTAATGCATTGTATTTTTTTCTTTTAAGTCATTACAGGTGACATTATTTACGCATTTAGTTTTGTACCTGCTTATATCGTAGCACATATGGTAAGTTTTTTCATATTTCTGTTTATGTATAGCAATTAATATTTATTATTTTATCTCATAACAATTTTGGTTGACGGTTTCGCAGAGGTGGTCTCCTGAGTCATCATTCCTTCTGACTCTCAACTAGTCATCCATAGTTTGAAGAAAAATTTAAAACCAAGAATGATCAACTCATGAGCTATAATAAAGCCATTGAAAACTAAAAGTTGAATTTCAAAAGGTTATTTTTTAGAAAATATCCGAAATGAAAATTAGAAGATAGACGAGTTGGTTAAAATGACAAGTGCTTTACCTACATGGACATCCAAGGAACCCTTCGCTCGAATTCAATTGGTTTCATAAATAGATCAAGTACCTGCTCAAGAAGAACCAACTGATTGACAATTACCATTCATTTCATTCCTAAAAGATGGAATCTTACCCGAGCACCTGGAGCAAGCTCAACTACTCAAGAGACAAAGCTACATATTTCACCTTTGTCTAAGATTGCTTGTATAAGAAGGCTTTCTCGAGAACTTTGCTCAGATGCCTAAATCTAAAATATGCCGAATACGTCAGGTAAGAAATTCATCATGATATAGTAATTCTTTATTTTCTTGTAGCAGTTATTTTCTATTGAGTTCGATTGAACAATGGTGCATATGATGTAAGCCTGCCATCTGAATACCAATTTAACTACGCACTGAGGCAGTTCATCGTCGAGCTCAGTGCCGATTGCTTTGCTGGTGGTGCAGCAGCTAGTACATAGAATACTGCTCAGGGTTTTATTTTTCATCATCGATGCATGACGGAAAAGAAGCTACATAAATAAGTTCATTAATTCACACCAAATTAAGAGTGCAACTTCAACACAAGAAGGAGGCTAGCGCGGTTGCGGAGCTAGCGAAGAAGTTAATTATTTATGCGGCCTCGCTTCTCGCTCGTTTTATTTATGGAGCCGATCAGTTAATTGTTGGCCACCATGGCGATCTTCCGGTTCTGGGGCTCGTCGGCGGCCGGGATGACCACTACCGGGGCGGCGGAAGTGTCGTTCCGGCCGTGCTCGACGACCACGACGCCTTTGGAGTTGGCGGCGTTGGTGCCGGTGGCCCAGCTGGGGCAGCCGTAGATGACGACGTTGCGGTCGCGCTGCAGGACGAGGACGAAGTAGCCTTGCTGGCCGCCGGTGTTGCTCGCCCAAACGGCGTTGTTGTTGCTGTTGTAGATGACGAGGTTGCCGTCGGTCTGCATGCGGAGGACGCAGTTGTTGCCGCGGTTGTAGGTGCCGGAGGACCAGACCGCCCGGCCGTGGTCGTAGAGCACGAGGTTGCAGTCAGACTGCATGCTGAGGCTGTAGCTGCCTTGGTTGAGGGACTGACCGCTGTGCAGCGAGTCGCCGGAGTAGAGAACGTTGTCGGCCATGGAGGAAGGCAGGAGGAGGCCTAGGAGGAAAGCGGAAAGGATGACGAGGCCAGCCATGGTGATCAGTCAGATCGTCAAGTGCAGGTTGCTTGATCCAGACCTGCAACTCGCTTCTATTTATAGACGACGAGGAGGTAAATTGACGGGGCATCGTCCTCCAGTTTCTTCTCCTTCCACAATACTCGAAACAGTGGAAAGATTTCATGGAGGTCCCCTCTCTTTCCACAATACTCGTCGATATAAACATGTTTTTTTTAGTTTGGACAAAATAAGGAAACCTATGTGAAATCGTAGTTAAAACGGCATTTTATTAAATTCGTGTGAATAAATTTCAATATTATCCAATTTAATTATTTATTTTTTATAATTTTCAAAACATGTATCATATTCCCATTATATTATTTTCTTTTTTCCATATTTATTTTTTTATAAATTATAAAAATTAAATACGTGAAATAGATAATAGGTAATATTGAAATTTCCTCAGATGCCGTAGTTAAATTATTTATAAAATCACAACCAAATGACTACTCGATGACGTATTCATGATTTCACGATCAGCTCAACTACGATTTTGCGTCCGAGCAATTGAGAAGAGTTGGCTATGAAAAAAAAGAAAGAAAGTACGATAGATTTGAATATTTGAAAA
Organism: Curcuma longa; assembly: GCF_044706935.1. Taxonomy (NCBI): domain Eukaryota; kingdom Viridiplantae; phylum Streptophyta; class Magnoliopsida; order Zingiberales; family Zingiberaceae; genus Curcuma; species Curcuma longa. The sequence goes on from NC_133874.1 coordinate 9,219,022, forward strand.
ATTAAAATGCGTGGTTATTATTTTTATATTTAATATTTAAAAGCTCCTACGTATGTAAAAAGATACGGTAAGCCAAAGAAACCTTGTTTTTAACGTAAAAGGACCTGTCAATTATTTACAAAAAAACAATATTTTTTATCAGAAAAATATATTTAAAAAACTCGGCGTTGCGCGTCCTATGGTCCTCCACTAATGAACCGGTGCGGTGACTTTATTCTGCCAATTCATTGGCTCTGCCGTGGGGACAGCGACTCAACAATCATGCACACATTTGTATGCCCTTTGTTGGCTGACGAGGAGAAGATCCACTTACACAGGTCAATTATACATAATTCCAAAAGTCCATGTGATCAGTTTTCGGATTCTCCTCTTATTAAAAGACTTATTGAAATTCAAAATAAGATTGTCCACAGATTGAATGATATGGGGAGGGCTAATATGACTATGATAGATTGGTTTGTTGGTGAAAAAAAAAGGAGTTTCTAATGCTTATTATTTTTTCATGCCACAGGATTTGGAGGTAGTTTGGAGTCCGGTGGTGTGGAGGCTAGAAGATATGCCTAAATATCAGTTTATCTTGTGGATGTTAGCAAATGGGCACTTGAGGACTAAGGATCGAGGGAGTATGAGCCTAACAAGTTGTGTGAGTTATGTCAACTTCATGAAGAAACCAACCACCACTTATTTTCTGAATGTCCCAAGGTTTGTGAGGTATGGGGCAAAGTCAAGCATTGGCTTGGTATTGGATAAAATTTTACTTCTTTTGACGAGATGCAGCAGGTTCTTGGACGATATTACAAGAATGAGCGACAAAAAACTAAGGCGTGCTACCTCGGCATCTCTAGCTTGATATACTATATATGGGAGGCACGTAATCGAAGGTGTTATCAAGGCATTATCCCGAATTTTGATTGGATTTTTCATAAGATGCAGGTCCATGTGTATCAGTTTGTAGATCTCAAGCCACGGTAGTATCCAAGTTGTCGGTGGTTCTGTTCCTGAGATGAAATTGGTTTTGTGGTCTGTGATGCTTTGTATGACCCTTAGATGGACATGTAAGTGTTGTGATGTAGGGACATATGGGGCTATGGTGTCTTGGTGTTGGTGGTGTCATGAGTTTGATGTAGTTTCTTGTGTGATTGGTCATATGTGTGTGCCTAACGGCTAGTGCTGTCTAGGCTATGATGCTGATCTTTTGATTGTACATTTAAAAGGTCTAATGTCTTTTTTATTTTATCTATATATGAACCATTTAAAAAAAAAAGTCCATGTGATCAATGTTACAATCATATATAAAAAAATAAATTAAAAAATATAATTAATCATGATAAAAAAAATATTATCTCAATTTTATTTAAATTTAATCTTTATCCACTTTAATATATTATATTGTTTCATAATGATCTGTTTCCTCCAAATCCTAACAAACAGCATGCATCCACTGAAAAAACAAGGGGGGACATAAAAAAATTGGCACGCGAAGGATTCAGATCCGGATGAAGATAAATGGTATTTTATAGAATTACATATTTGATTTTCAGTATTATCTGAAATATGTATTTTATTTTTGAATTAACTAAATTATATATTCTTTTTCATGATCTTCCCTATGATATTCATTTTCTTATTCACTGTTCATCTAAATAAAAAAAATTCTAAAACACTTTATTTATTTTATTAAAAAAATCTAATATCTCAACCCTCCGTTATCTCTGTCTTGATAAGTTTCCTCTATGCCCCCTTTGTTTTCGCCGAGCAACACAAAGAGACATGATAAGTCGATGATGATTTAAGATCAAGGTTAGAGTTTTGGATCGATTTGTGATAAACTCTGAGAATCAGTGGTGTTTCTAATTGAAATTTAGAAAAAAGTGAACGACATGAAAGTCATGACAAGCAATGTCAAGGATAGCAAGCTACGACTTGGTCTACTGGCCTTCGATGCGTTAGAGAACCTGATCACGAGGGGCAAAAAATGAGCACTTTTGGAGGATGAAATCAATTTTGTCGATTTTTCACCAGAGGATGATGACTCCGATTGCATGAGTATCGGTGCGTCCCTAGTGGTGAAATAAGTTTTTTGAATTCGGATAAAAAATGTGAATTTTGTGTGGTTTAGGGTGCTTCTATTTTCTTTAACTAATAGTTGTCTAATGAAATGCCAAGTTGCAATTGAAGACGGAGATGGAGGCGAATGCCGCCTTGTTGTTTGTGAAGGTTAGGATGGATGAGGCTCCTTACTTGAGAAAAATTGACCTCAAGGTTTACAAAGGGAATAAGGAGCTCAGGGAGACCTTGGATAATATGTTCAAATGATTTTCATTAGATAAGCAAGCATGACTTAATTGGTTCTACTACCACAAATTGATATGTGTTTATATTCCTCAATAATTATTATTGTAAATTATTGATTCTCACATCTTTTGCAAGAGAAGTATCAAAAAATATTGCAATGCATGTGAATATGCCATCACTTACAAAGACAAAGTTGGTGACTTGATGTTGGTTAGAGATGTTCCTTTGGAGTAAGTGTTATACACTAATTTGTGTGTGTTTTAGGAACTATTCTTTTTTCTTATAAATTAGTAGGAATTTTTTTAATTGCTATTTGCAGAATATTTATCTCTTCTTATAAAAGACTAAAGATAATGAAATGATCTAAAGAAAGAGACATGAAATCAAGACAATAAGAAGTCAACCAGTTGTATAAAGAAATACAAATGAAACTTGAATGTTTACTTCATGAAACTAATTATTTTATCGAAGTTCATAGACACTGAATAGAAAAAAAAGATTGGAAACGGATTTTAGATCACATTATCATTCCTATTCAAATAAGAAGTTAAAAATATGCAAAGAAAAATTACAAGATAAGATGTTAAATATTATTCAAGCATGTATTTAATGAATGCCATACATATGTTGTGTGAAAGAAAAAGAAAGTATCAACTTGAAATCTATTATTATTTATCTTTTGTAAATTGATATTTGATATATTATAAAATGATCTTGTTCTATTTTAAAAAAATATTTTATCTTAATCTATATTGGTAGTGAATTAATATTGTAAATTGATATTTGAAAAACTATCAGATGAGTACTTTTGCAAAATGGTCTTGATTTTGACATATTAATGTACTCATTTATGGTATCAGTTAGCTAGTATGATCGTCATGGCCCAAATAATAAGCCTTTGATATTATTTCTCATGCTTGAATCAAGTTGAAAAAATCACTACTCTCAATATAGTGTATCACATTATTATTTGAGAACATGTATATATTCAAGAGTATTAGACAAGTACATAGGTATTCATTTAAAATCATTCTGAGTTAAACCCGAGTAAAAAATTATGGCCTATCAAAGTTTATCTAGTATACACATGGTTGAACCCGAGTCAACCCAAAACCCGATTGTCGATGACTTTATTTACATTGTTGCTAGTCTGCAAAAGACCAACAACATAGTCTTCTAAGGTCATAACTTCTGACTCGAACTGAATTATGAGACGTATAATATATCAAATCAAAGATATCTGAACGATCTTCGATTTGATATATTATGAGTTTTATAGCTCAATTCGAGTCAAAAGTTATGTCATTTCAAAGTTTAGAGTTTAACATTCACGTTTAACAGCTATGATTTGGTTGCTTCTACAACTGAGATGCCTATGGTATACAGAAGATTATGTTGTTGGTCTTCAAAAGATCAACAACAATGTGTTACTAATCTTTAGAAGACCAGCAACAACGTGTTGCTGATCTTAGACTAGCTACAACGTATTGTGGATCAATTTGACATATTGTAGTATAAACTTTGAAAGACTATAACTTTTTGATTTGAGTTGAATGATAGGACACAATATGTTAAATTGAAGATCTCCAAACAAGCTTCAATTTGATATATTGTGTGTTCCATAGTTCAACCCGAGTTAAAAGTTATAACATCTCAAAGTGTAGAATTTAATATTCATATTATAGCAATTATGAAATCATAAATTCTAAATTTTGAGAGGTCATAACTTTTGACTCGGATTGAACCACAAAACACATAATATATTAAATCAAAGTTTGTTTAGAGATTTTTTATTTTACATATTATGCATTCCATGGTTCAATCTGAATCAAAATTTATGATCTCTCAAAGTTTATGCTACAATATATCAAATCGATCCGCAACACAATCTTTTGCAAACCATGAGCAACTCAGTTGAAGTAGTTATGAAACCGTAGCTGCTACAACGTGAATATTAAACTCAAACTTTGAGAGGTCATAACTTTTGACTCAGATTGAACCATAAAACATATAATATGTCAAATCGAATAACTCCTGAATGAGCTTCTATTTGATTGTGCGTCCCATGGTTCTATCAGAGTTAAAAGTTATGGTTGCTTAAAGTTATGCTACAATATGTCAAATCAATCCATAACACGTTATTGCTGATCTTCTGATGTTGTTGCTCGTCTTCTAAAGATCAGCAACATGTTGTTGCTGGTCTTCTAAAGATCAATAGCATATTGTTGTTGATCTTCTGCAAACCATAGGCATCTTAGTTGTAGCAACTATGAAATCGTAGATGTTACAACGTGAATATTAAATTTTAAACTTTGAGATGCCATAACTTTTGATTTGGATTGAATCATAAAACACACAATATATCAAATCGAAGCTCGTTCAAAAATCTTTGATTTGACATATTATGTGTCCTATGGATCAACCCGATCCAAAAGTTATGGGCTCTCAAAGTTATAATATATAGTTGTAGTAGCTACGGTTTCGTAGCTGCTACAACATGAATGTTAAATCTTAAATTTTGAGAGGACATAACTTTTGACGCAGATTAAACCATAGGACGTACAATATATCAAATAGAATCTTATTCAGAGATCTTTGATTTAACATATTGTACGTCCTGTGGCTCAACTAGAATCAAAAGTTATGACCTCTCAAAGTTATAATATATAGTTGTACTAGCTACGCTTTCGTAGCCGCTACAATATATATAATGGATAAATTTTAAGAGGTCATAATTTTTATTTGAGTTAATCGATGGGGCACACAATATGTCAAATCGAATATTTCTACATGAGCTTCAATTTGATATATTATGCGTCTTGTGGTTCAATCCGAGTCAAAAGTTATGACTAATCAAAATTTAGGATTTAGTACGTTGTAGCAGCTACGATTTCATAGTTGCTACAATTGTGTTCCATGCAGTTGTGGCAACTATAAAATTATAGTTGCTACAATTGCATGACATTTCAGTTGTAGTAGCTATGAAATCGTAATTGCTATAACTGTGTGACATTTTAGTTGTAGTAGCTATGAAACCGTAGCTATTACAAAGTGAATATTAAATCTTAAACTTTGAGAAGTTATAACTTTTGACTCAGATTGAACCATAGGATGCACAATATATCAAATCGAAACTCGTTCAAATATCTATAACTTGCTATAAGATGAAACTTTTAACGACTAGGATTTAGGATCAAAAAATATCCTTTAAATCTGATCACACCATAAATGAGTTCCTTGGACTTCTATTTTTTCGAACATATCAAATTTTTAATTTTTTAAATGACGAATGCTCATTGGCCGATTTCATCCAAAAGTAGCTAATGAGACAAGAGATCTTTAAATGACTTCAAACAAAGATTAACATTGATTAAAATTAATTTTTTTTAAAAAGGAACAAGATCATTTTATAACAAAATAAATAGCAATTTACAATAGACAAACTATAATAGATCTCAAGTTGATTGTTCCTTTTCTTTCACATAACAATAGGAAGAAGCAAATTTTCAATGACACATTTCAAATTTGACAAGTTACAAAAGAACATATAACATAGTGTTATTATATCACAAAAAAGATGACACATATTTTATACAACATGCATGATATTCTTGGTTAAATGTATGTTTGAACAACGTTTAGCATCTTGTCTGACAATTTTTCTTTACATATTTTTAGATTCTTGTCTGAATATGAACAATAAGGTGATCTAAAATTCACTTCTAATCTTTCCTTTCTCTGTTTAACGCCTATGAACTTGGACAATCATGAAGTAAACACTCAAATTTCATTTGTATCTTTTTGTACAACTGATTGATTTCTTGTTGTCTTGATTCTAGACCTCTTACTTCATATTCTTTCATTATCTTTAGTCTTTTGTAATAAGATATCAATATACTCAAATGACAATTAAAGATATTCCTATTAATTCACAAGAAAAAGGAATAGTTTATCAAACACACACAAGTTAGTGCATGACATTCAATCTAAAGAAACATCTTCAACCAACGTCAAGTCACCATCTCTGTCTTTGTAAGTGATGCATATTCACATCCATTGCAAATATTCTTTTCTTGATACTTCTCTTGCAAGAGATATGAGAATCAATAATTTACAATAATAATTAATGAGAAATACAAACACAAATTAGTTTGTGATAGCAATAACAATTAAGTCATGCTTGCTTACCTAAGGAAAATCATTTGAATATGCTATCCAAGGTCTTCTTGAGCTCCTCGTACCCCTTATAAACTTTGAGATCAATATTCCTTAAGTAAGGAGCTACATCCATGCTAATCTTTATAAACAACGTAGTGTCTGCTTTCGTCTCCGTCTTCAATTGTGCTTTGACATTTTATTAAACAACTTCTGATTAAAAAAATATAACCACCCTAAAACATACAAAGTTCACATCCTTGATTCAAAATCAAAAACTTATTTTGCTACCATGGACGCACCGACACTCCTACGACCGAAGTCACCCTTTGAAAACGAATCAATGAAGTCAGTCTCATCCTCTGAAGCGCTCATTTTTCACCCCTCGTAACCTGCTTCTAAGATGCATCAGAGCCCGACAGACCAAGTCGCAGCTCGATGTCCTTGATGTAGCTCGCAACGGCTTCCATATCGCTCGCTTTCTTCCAAATCATGATCAGAAACACCACTGATTCCCATAACCCACCATGAATCAATTTAAAGCTCTAGCCTATTATTTTTTATTTCTATATACAATTGTTGTACAATGTATATATTGTTATATTGAATAAAGAAATGATGAGCGAGAATATTTTTCATTCATCTCTACTTATTTTCTTCAACTTGGTATTAGAGCGCAAGGAAAACTCCAACGATCCTATGGCCGAAATTCTGTCAACACCTACTATGACGTCGTTCGCTACCCAAATATCAACAAAACTAAACCAGAGGAACTATACCCTCTGGAAATCCCAGGTATTACCTGTGCTAAAAGGTCATTGTCTAATCCAGTTTGTTTCTGGCGAGTCTGCAATTCCAGCCGAGACGATAGTAACTCGGAAGGAAGACGGTGTAGAAGAGATCAAAACTAATCCCGAATATGAACTTTGGGAGCAGCAAGACTAACGTCTCCTCAGTTGGCTTCTTTCAACACTGTCGGAGGAAGTCTTGGCTCAAGTTGTCGGCCCCTCCTGCACCACCTCAAGATGCTTGTGGGCATCATTGGAGAAAATGATGGCCTCACAATCTGGTGCACGTCTCATGCAACTCCGACTCCAGCTACAGACGATGAAGAAAAGTGGACTATCCATGACCGAATATCTGCAAAAGATGAAATCAATCTCGGACGATCTCATAGGTGCTGGACATTGAGTTCCAGAGACTGATCTGGTGCTCTATATTCTCGGCGGACTCGGACCCGAGTATGAATCTATGGTGGTTGCTATAACAACCAAGAGAGACACTACAAGAAAAAAAGGATTTCCCGGCGGTTTAAAAATCGTTTAGCGGCGGTTTGAACCGCCGCAAAATCATTTCCCGACGGTTTACCAAACCGCCGCGGATAACGGTGTCGTTAAACCATTTAGCGGCGGTTTTAGAAAACCGCTGGAATAACCGCCACTAAAATAGATTTCCCGGCGGTTTGTTTTGCGGCGGTTAGAAATGATTTCCCGGCGGTTCTTTTAACGGCGGTTAGAAATGATTTCCCGGCGGTTGTTTTTTACGGCGGTTCAAAATACTTTCCCGCCGGTTTTTTTTACCGGCGGTTCGAAATGGTTTCCCGGCGGTTTGCCAAAACCGCCGCGAAATGGTTTCCCGGCGGTTTGCCAAAACCGCCGCGAAATGGATTCCCGGCGGTTTGCTAAAAGTGCCGCAAAATAATTTCCCGACAGTTTAAATTTTGAGTGTACAATTATAGAATTTTCAGCATGCAATAGTTTTTATAAATAAATAAATAGAAAATTTTAACCAAAAATTATAATAAATAGGAAATTTTACTTCATTAATTTCTTGCAAAACTAGTGAACAAATATGAGTCATTACACACGAATATCAAAGTTGTCAGATGTCAAATACAGTGAATTTAAGTTACAAAAAAATTAAAACTTTGCTTGTTACAAAAAAAACTGAGAAATCTCTCTAGCTTTATCAGATGTCAAATCTTAGAAATAGATCCCTCGCTTTTCCTTCAACCAGGTTGCAAATTCGTTGCTTTTTGAAAAATAGTCATCCTTGGAGAGCTCTTCAAACTTGTAAAGTAGTCATGCCTGCACAAGTACAAAAAAAATTAAAAGAGACAAACTATAATCTAAAGATCACTGAAATGAATGTTATTGTTTATCACAAAAAACTAAAAGAGATAAACTACTAAGAACAAACAAACGTATCAATAATAAAAAACTCTACAGCTACATGGACTTGTAAATCTGGAACTTCTAAAAGCTAAATCAAGTAAAGCTAA
>NC_133874.1:9227852-9276845 GCF_044706935.1 Curcuma longa
CCTAGTTCTTGGGATCTCCAATCTGCATAGATTGGATTTCCTTTGCACCAACATTTCTTACCGGCATCAAACTCATCCCTCGCGATGAGCTAGCAACTAACTCTGCTCTTTTCACCTTTGGTTAGCGGATCGGCTAGGTTATCCTTTGACTTTACATAGTTAACAGTGATAACTCCCGTTGAGAGTAGTTGTCTAATGGTATTATGTCTACGACATATATGCCTAGACTTACCATTGTACAGATGGCTTTGTGCTCGACCAATTGCTGATTGGCTATCGCAATGTATGCAGATTGCCGGCACAGGTTTCGGCCATCTAGGAACATCTTTTTAGAAATTATCGTAACCATTCAGCCTCTTCACTACATTTGTCAAGAGCTACAAACTCAGATTCCATCGTGGATCTGGTTATTCTGGTTTGCTTCGAAGATTTTCAAGATATGGTTGCACTTCCCAAAGTAAATATATATCCACTCGTAGACTTAAAGTCTTTTATGTCCGATATCCAATTTGCATCGCTGTATCCTTCGATTACAGCCAGATATCTAGTATATTGCAGTCCATAATCACAAGTATATCTCAAGTACCTCAGTACTCTTATTATCCCTTTCCAGTGCTCAACACCGGGATTACTCGTGTATCTACTCAGTTTACTTACTGCGTATGCTAAGTCTGGTCGTGTACAACTCATTAGGTACATCAGACTTCCAATCACTCTAATCTGAGAACTACTCTTTCCTTGATTTTTTGATAGATGTTGACTCATATCTATCGGAGTCCGTGCCAATGCAGTATCATTCTTGTTGAATTTTTCAAGAATTTTATCCACATAGTGGGACTGACTAAGAACAAGTCCTTCAGCTGTTCTAAGAATTTTAATTCCTAGAATCACATCAGCTAGGCCCATGTCTTTCATGTCAAATTTTGAATTCAACATATCTTTAGTGGATTTGATTATCTTATCATTACTCCCAATAATAAGTATATCATCTACATAAAGACATAAAATGACATATTCATTTCCTGTGTCTTTTATGTAAACACATTTATCACATTCATTGATTGTGAATCCACATTCCTTCATGGCATTATCAAACTTTTCATGCCACTGCTTTGGTGCCTGTTTCAAGCCGTATAATGACTTTACCAATCTACAAACCTTATTTTTCTGTCCTGGTACAGAAAATCCTTCAGGTTGTTCCATGTAGATTTCCTCTTCTAAATCACCGTTTAGAAAGGCGGTCTTTACATCCATTTGATGTATTTCCAGATTCCATAGAGCGACAATAGCCAACAATACTCTGATGGAAGTTATTCTCGACACCGGAGAATATGTATCAAAGTAATCAAGGCCTTCACGTTGTCGGTAACCTTTAATTACCAATCGAGCCTTGTACTTATCAATTGTGTCATCTGATTTTATTTTCTTCTTGAAAATCCACTTGCAACCGAGTGGTTTACTCCCCGGGGGAAGATCCACAAGTTCCCAAGTATGATTTTGCAAGATAGAATCAATCTCAGATGCAATTGCCTCTTTCCATTGAGGACCCTCAGAAGAGTTTACTGCTTCTGAGTAAGTTTGGGGATCACTTTCCAACATTAAAGTGATAAAATCCATTCCGAAGGATTTTTCTACCCGAGCTCGTTTACTCCGTCTAAGCTCAACCTCAATTGGTTCATCTACTTCTTCTTCCTCTTGTGATTCATATATCCGTTTTGAGGAACTTCCTTCCTCTCGGGTCTTATAAGGAAACACATGCTCGAAGAATGAAGCATTTCTCGATTCAATAATCGAGTTCTTGTGTATCTCCGGTACTTGAGATTCATACACAAGGAATCGGTAGGCACAGCTGTTATGTGCATATCCTATAAATATGCAATCAACAGTTTTTGGTCCTATCTTGATCCTCTTCGGATCAGGCACCATTACTTTGGCAAGACACCCCCACACTCGTAAGTATTTATAGGATGGTTGTCTTCCTTTCCACAACTCATAAGGGCTCTTCTCTATTTTCTTTCGGGGAACCTTATTTAAAAGGTAGTTAGCCGTTAACACAGCTTCCCCCCACATGTACTCTGGTAATCCAGAGCTCAATAGAAGAGCATTCGTCATCTCTTTCAGAGTACGATTCTTTCTCTCAGCAACACCATTTTGCTGAGGAGTATAAGGAGCTGTTGTTTCGTGTCTGATTCCATGTTCAGCACACAACTCAACGAATGGTGACACATATTCACCACCTCGATCACTTCGAACCACCTTAATCTTCTTATTAAGTTGGTTTTCAACCTCATTCTTATAGAGAACAAATTTCTCTATAGCTTCATCTTTACTTTTGAGAAGATACACATAGCAATACTTTGTGTTATCATCTACAAAAGTGATGAAGTATTTATTCCCACCACGTGTTGGTGTACCTTTAAGGTCGCATACATCGGTGTGGATTAGGCCGAGTGGTTCACTACTTCTTTCAATATGTTGAAAGGATGACCTTATCATTTTTGCTTCAACACAAATCTCACATTTGTGTTTCGGGTCAAGGTGGAATGTAGGTATGCTTTGCATGTTAATTAATCTGCGCAGTACATCGTAGTTAACATGTCCTAGTCTACCATGCCACAAACATGAAGACTCAAGCATATAGGTGGAAGAGCTTTCATTCTTATTAATTTTTGGCCGAATAGCCATTACACTGAGCTTAAACAGTCCATCAGTTACATAGCCCTTTCCTACAAACACTCCATTCTTGGATAGAACAACTCTATCCGACTCACATACAATGCGAAAATCATGCTTGCTTAAAAGTGATCCGGAGACCAGATTCTTCCGAACCTCCGGAACATACAACACATTGTTCAGAGTGAGCTCCTTGCCCGAGGTCATCTTCAGCACCACTTTTCCTTGGCCCATTACGTCCGAGGTTGCTGAGTTCCCCATGTACAGCTTCTCCCCTTTGACTTCTTCAAAGTTGTGGAGCAGCTCCTTGTTGCAGCAGACATGTCTGGTAGCACCAGTATCCATCCACCATTGTCGAGGGTTTGAAGATACCAAGTTCAGCTCGGTGATCACAGCACAGAGGTCGTCCACCTCTAGTCCCTCGTTCAGGTTGGCCTCCTGCTTCTTCTTCGGCTTTCTGCACTCCGAAGATTTGTGACCGATTCGGTCACAGTTGAAGCATTTCCCAGAGAACTTCTTCTTGGATATGCCTCCTTTGGGTCCAATTTTGGAAGACTTAGAATTCTTCCGTTTCGAGCTTTGACCGTGCTCGACCACGTTGGCTTTTACAGTAGCCTGAGAGAACATCTTTTTCTCGGAACCCTTATTATCTTCCTCGATTCGGAGTTGGACAATAAGGTCCTCCACATTCATCTCCTTTCGCTTATGCTTCAGGTAATTCTTGAAGTCCTTCCAGCCGGGAGGGAGTTTCTCTATGATCGCTGCCACCTGGAAGGTCTCACTCAGCACCATGCCTTCCGAGTGGATCTCATGCAGGATCACCTGAAGCTCTTGGACTTGGCTGATTACCGTCTTGGAGTCAACCATCTTGTAGTCCAAGAATCGGCCCACAATGAATTTCTTAGCCCCTGCATCCTCCGTCTTGTACTTCTTGTCTAGGGACTCCCACAGCTCCTTAGCCGTTCTCTTCATGCTATACACAGCGTATAGCGAGTCGGCAAGGCCATTGAGGATGTAGTTTCTGTAGAGAAACTCAGAATGATTCCAAGCTTCTACTACAGTTGCATCCTCAACATGCTCGGGAGATGCCTCAGTCAAGAACCGAGCCAGATTCAGCGTGGTCAGATAAAAAAGCATCTTTTGCTGCCAACGCTTGAAGTTCAACCCAGTGAACTTCTCTGGTCTTTCCCCATGAGCGATTGGAACATTACCAATCGGGGCGGAGGGGGCCATCACAGGTTGAGTCTGTTGCATCTCAACTTTTTCTGTGGCCATGTTAACAGAACACGAATCTGTTTTAAGATTGTTGGACAATCTTTGCCGGAGAGATTGATATTTTACTGAATTACAATACAATTCAACTTATCTGTAGAGATGACTTGAACTGATAATTTCAAGCTGCCAGTAGGGGCTGGTGTTTTCCCGATCGCTGGTGCTGAGTCAACCGAATGTCAGTCGGCCAAGATGCCGAGTGCAGAGTTGGCCGAGTCGCCGAGTTGGCCGAGTCGGCCGAGTCGGCCGAGTGAGCCGAGTGCCGAGTAGCCGGCCGAGACGCCGAGTTGGTCGAGTGCCGAGTCGGCCGAGACGCCGAGATGCCGAGTGCCGAGTCGGCCGAGACGCCGAGAGAGGCCGAGAGCTGAGTCGCCGAGAGCCAAGAGGCCGAGAGCCGAGTCGGCCGAGACACCGAGATGCCGAGTGTCGAGTCGGCCGAGAGGCCGAGACGCCGAGATGGCCGAGTGCCGAGTCGGCCGAGACGCCGAGTGGCCGAGTCGGTCGAGAGTCAAAGAGCCGAGTCGCCGAATGCCGAGACGCCGAGTGGCCGAGTCGCCGAGATGGCCGAGTGCCGAGACGTCGAGCCGGCCGAGTCGGCCGAGAGCCGAGAGCTGAGTCGGCCGAGTCGAGCCGAGTGGCTGAGTCGCCGAGTGCCGAGTCGACCGAGTGCCGAGAGGATGATGTCGAGGCCTGCGTTCAACGCAGTTTCCTTAAAACAGATTTGTCCCCTCCGGCGGTGCTTAGAGGTCACGACGGACGTCTGTTTCCCAGGATACAACGACAGAACCGCGCTGACCACCAAGCACAGGCAGATCGCGACGAACTGAGAGAGTATCCGAATGCTATCACGAAAGATGGGGTAAAAGGTGGATTTTCTTGATTGATCTCTTCGCTCAAGATTTGGACTCTTATATAGAGTTTCTCCCTATACGTTTGCATTTATGCCATTAATCTGCATTCATGCATCTATACGTTTATGCATTCAACATGCATAACGTTCATGCATCACTAAATTGCATTTATGCATGAACGTTCATTTGAGCAAAAGAAAACATTTTCAAGTGGCAAAATGTTGGTTCATTCGCTTGGGCAAATTTTGCCCTGACCGGTCCGACATTCGACGCGCGCAGGTCGCGCTCGCACACAAGTTACCTTGCGGGTAGTGCAATCCGGGCCCTGGATTTGCACCCCCCCTGCGCACCCATGCGTGAGAGAGAGCCTCTCCCCTTGCATTTGTTCACAACATCAATGCTTGTGACACAATATAAACCAACAACTATGCCTTGAAACTTCCAATGTGGGACTATATTCCCATTCACAAAGGAGTCTCCTCCTTCCACCACCTTTTATTTCCATTCAAATTTCCAACATGAGCTTTTGAATACCGCCCAGTCCTCCTTTCAACTTACTATATGTAATATCTCCGATAAGACCTCGGACAATTTCTCTAACCAATGTCCATTAGCTACCCTTGAATAATATCTCGGTTTGTAACTTCCACCTACCCATTACCTTGAGGATAAGACATTGAGTTGAATGTCTACTCGATCTTTAACTCCCGACATCAATCTTGAATTTTTCTCTCCTAGAACTACTAGCCATTATTGCTAATCAAACGTCGAGGTATCTCGAATTGACATATAATATTTTTCCATCTTCAGTGATTGTGGTCAAGGGTTCAACCTCAACCCATTTTAAAAATTAATCGATCGTCACTATCAAGAATTTCCTTTGAAGGGAAACAATGAGCATAGGTCTTACTAAATCTATTCCTCACTGATCGAATGATAGGCAGCCACCACAACCTTCATTAATTTCGTTGGATGATTAGAAACCTGACTATGCATTTAATAAGGTTGACAGACCAGATGAGCAACATCCAGTAATATTCGACTAATAGTGCCTTACGGACGAGTGCTTTACTACTTAAGTGATTTCCACATCAACCTTCATGAGTTTCCTGCAGGACACAATCAGTCTCTTCTGGCCCCAAACATCGAAGCAAAGGCCGACTAAATGATCGCTTGAGTAATACACCTTCGATTATGAAAAAACATTAGGTTTTCTTCTTTAGGACTATTGCTTTATATCTTTCAATTGGTGTGGTTCCTTCCAAGAGAAAATTCAACAATTCTAATTGTCAATCTATCAAAATGATTGATTCAAACTCCTCTCCTTGTATCATCAAAGAAGAGTCCCTATCAAATTGTAGAGGGTCTCTTGAAATCCAATCCGCTGCTTTATATCTTTCAATTGGTGTGGTTCCTTCCAAGAGAAAATTCAACAATTCTAATTGGCAATCTATCAAAATGATTGATTCAAACTCCTCTCCTTGTATCATCAAAGAAGAGTCCCTATCAAATTGTAGAGGGTCTCTTGAAATCCAATCCGCTAAAGAACTAGCCAAATTGGCAAGTTCATCAACCTTGTTGTTCTCTTCTTGGGCGATCTGTTGTAGGACGACTTCTTCAAAATATGCCTTTGCTTTCAAATCGGCTTCCATATACTTGATTAGACACTCCTCCCTGATTGAAAAGGACTCATTTATTTGACAAACAACTAGTTGAGAGTTAAAATATACAACAACTCGAGTAGCTCTCACATGCCGATTAGCTAGCAACCCGACTAGTGATGCCTTATACTCAGCTTTATTATTAAAAGATGGGAAAGACAACTAGGCAACCAACTTAATTTCTTCCCCAGGAGTAGCCGTCACCCTCTGACCTTGTGTTGACTTTGGGTAGGGAAATCTTTTTATTGTGATTTGACGAACAAAAGGAGTATCAGGCCATCAACATCCAAGGAATCCTCGACTAGGAGCTTTTAAATTTTATTGTATCATAATTGACACCGTCTGTGAAAACATAGAGCTACGACATTGATGATATGACATGCATGCGACATACTACCAACCAACGTAGGCTCTCACCCTGCTTGCTACTGTTCCAAAAGGAGAGGAGGCCCTTTTAAATTGCACTGAGATGGTGCAACTGATCCAAACAATAGTAGAAGCAGTGCTTTAGTAACTAGGTGATCCTAGAGACCGCTCTGTGGCCATTGAAGCTCAGATATCATCCCCCTAGTGATGACTGAGGGGAGGCCTGATCCCTTGATCAATACCTTCCTTCCTCGACTGAATCCAAGTAGTCTCAACGAAGATAGGGTTCTTGGAGCGATTGAGGAGAAAGCCTACTCCAATTACGGAAGACATTCTGACAGAAGAATTACCTCTCAACTTTCGCTCTCCACAAGTGGGAGGATATAATGGATCTACAAATCCCGAAGAGCATCTGTGTTGATTTGAAAATGCAACATTATTGCATCAATATTCTAATGTTATCAAATGTTGAGTTTTTGTGACAACCCTCATGTCTATTTAATATGAAATGTACTACATTCTCTTACCATTTTGCCCTTCAGATATTTAAGTCAGATGATGAGAGCAAAGAACAATAAAAATGTAGCAGAAATAATATAGAAAATATAGTGAAAATGTATAAAAATGTGAGCATGAGATTGCCTTTGAATTATTGTTCTTCTTTTATAACTTTCACCATTTAACATTAGCTTTTATGTTACTAAATTCTCCAATTGCAACGTCTGTTTTTACTCCTCATTGTGGTTATGTTACAACGTTCGATGTGTTGGGTTGCAAGGGTGCAAACATAGTCCCACATCTAAAACACATGAAAAAGATCATGGATTTAAAAGGATGAAAAATATCTCCATTGGAATGAGGCCTTTTAGGTAGAGTCCAAGAACAAAACCATGAGAACTTAGGCCCAAAGTGGACAATATCATACCATTGTGGAGATATTTTGATTCCATCGGTTCTAACAAGTGGTATCATAGTGAGAACGCTCTTCACCGGACTAACCGCCAGAAGAGTCATGATCTAGATCTAACCATGTAGGTTGAATCTTAAATAAAGGAAGTGAGTGCTCTCGTGTTTGAATCAAGAGGACCAGACACCAGGCAGGAAGTCCTAGTAGGTCGGGTGGACCAAGGGGCAGAAATTCCTAGTTGCGGCTAGGCAAGAAGTTCTAGTAGGTCGGATGGACCGATGGGTAGAAAGTCCTAGTGGGTCAAGGATTCAGATATCAAAAACGACGTTTGAGGGGGGCCTGTGGTCCTTTGTTTGAGGGGGGATTGTTGGATTGCAATGGTGCAAACATAGTCCCACATCTAAAACACATGAAAAAGATCATGAGTTTAAAAGGATGGAAAGTATCTCCATTGGAATGAGGCCTTTTGGATAGAGCCCAAGAACAAAACCATGAGGGCTTAGACCCAAAGTTGACAATATCATACTATTGTGGAGATATTTTGATTACATCGGTTCTAACACGATGATCTCGTGTCCTAATAACATTTCCCTGGACATTAATCTTTGTTATTATCGGTCGCTATTATTATACCTAATGTTTTCCCCGACCTTCATCTCCAAGATACAAAAATACCGAGCAGTAAATAACGCCAAAATCAATTCTTGAGCACTCTTTAGCTCATTCCCGATTACTCGTGGATTACAATTCTAACTCCCGAGTACTAAGCGACTCCAAACTCGATTCCCGAGTACTCTCAGGCTCCGACTCTAACTCCTTAGCACTTAAGTGACTCTGGACCCAATTCTCAAGTATTAGCGAGCTCCAACTCCAATTCTAAGCACCAAGTGACTCTAAACCCTATCCCAACTCTGAATCTGACTCCCGAGTGCTCTCTGACTCTAATCCTTAGACACTTGCTTACGAGGCCCAAACATGAAACCCAATCTCTTTTCCTACCGTCTTAAATCAATTGGCACATCCTTAACCTTCATAGAATTTTACGGAGTATCAATTGGAGCAAAACACTAACACTGGATTATTAAATTAACTCAACATTTTAGCCGACTGAGAATGCCCTCTAGTCAATTAAATCGGCTCGAGAATCTTGACTTAATTCGAGATTGAATCGATCCATTGATTACAACCTTGAACATATATATATGTTCCATGACCATACAAATATCTAGATAGACTTTATCTAGAAAACAACCAGATTACATCCCCTCGTACTCATAGTCTCTCAAATCACATGTGATTCTGTCTTTGATTTTTTTGCACTCGAGTGCATCTTGTTTTGAACATTTGAATCATGGATGAAACTAACAACCCACTTGATCATAATTAAGGCTCCTAGTCAACCATAACTTTTTGGATTTTCTATCAATCAATTGTCAAACTCGATGGATTTTCATCTAAACTATGTATGTAATCTATATGCTCAACACACATATTAAAAATACAAGATAAATTTAATTTGAATTCTTTATCAACCACATCAAATTGACCTAATTGGCCAATCACAACTAAATAAATTAATAAAAAAAATCAATTAATACAAGATAAGTTTAATTTGAATTCTTTTTAGTATGCCATTTCATATCAACCAATCAGAGCCGGCTTTAGGCATAGGCCACTAAGGCCTATGCCTAGGGCCCCCAATAAATTGGGGCCCATTTTTTAAAAATATTAATTATTATATATATATATATATTTTTTTTAAGAGAATAAAAAATTATTAATATCTTTATTAGATTTTGAGAGATTTGGTATGATCATTGGATTTTATAGAGATTTGGCATGATCATTAGATTTCATAAAGATTTTGGCATGATTCCAATATATTTAATATTTCTCAATTCTTAAAACTCTAATTTTACTAGTTTCTTTATATTCCTCTTCTTCCTTCCTTATTAACCTAATAACCTATTTTGCTCAACTTCAAATATTTTACTTATTTGATAGCTTATTTTTTTCTCCTCAAGACATTTTTGAGATCATCACAAGGGGTGTAAGGAGAGAATAATCAGAATTAAGATCTTTTATTACAGATTTTTTGATAATCTTAAAACCTTATTGTCTTTCTTATTTCCCTATCAAATTTTTTTTTATGCTTCTGTTAATTTCTTATTTTCTTATCAATGATTCCTGTTGTAAACTTGTAATCTTATTCGCAGTTAATATTGTTAGTAAATTTTTGCAATATAAAGATATGAACATTACTATTGTATTAGATCAATTAAAAGGTCTTATTTCTTTTTTGAATGAGTATAGAGAAAATAAATTCATATCTGCTATGATTTCTGCTAAAGAAATTACAAATGAAATGAATATAAAAATTTAATTAATAATTTTACATCTCCAAAAGTTAAAAAAAAATTAATTTTATATAAAAAATTGTTTTTAAAATTAATATTTTAATTTATTAAAAAAAATTTTAAATCCACCATTGTCGATCTCAAATCCGAATAAAAAAAGATAAAAGAAATTTTTTAAAATAATAATAATTATTTTTAAAAAATTTTCGTTTAAGACCTTCCGAAGGCTTGAGCCGCCCCTGCAACCAATCACAACTAAATCAATTAATAAAAATATGAAAGGTACAATTAATGAGTGGATGAAGTGTCACGAGCATGATATCTAAGAATAAATATTTTAGAGAATAATTTTTGATAAATTCTAAAAAGACTATCGATCTAATATTATAAAAAAAAATTGAAAAAGAAAGATATTCTTGTAAACATCCTAAATCTGAGTTGGACTCTACGGTACGCACAATTCCATGGTTCCGTCCGCATACACGCTTGCCAAATTCAAATTGGAGTGGAGAAGCAGCCAGCAGCCGTTGGTCCACCACTGTCACATGGAGCAGGGTCAGCATCTCGGTCGCGGGGCCCACGCGTAGGAAACATGAAAAACACGCGTATTGTTTATTCTCAAATTGGATAAAAAAAACAAAATGGGAAAAAAAATTGGAGACATTGATGGACTACCGATAGGTGCAATTACAACAGCAAATAAACTTTCGCAGTTATTTTCTTCAATAAAAAATAAAATTTATCACTTCAACAATTTTATAGAATTAATTTCATAATTATTTATGAAGAGGTAAATTAAAAAATTATAGTTGATCATGACAAGAAGGATATTATCTCGATTTTGTCAAAATTCGATCCTTATTCACTTTAACAAGTTTATTCCATCGTAATCAACTCAATTATATCTTAAAGAAAAAATATTTTAATTATCCTCAAATCAATTCACCTGCATATTCTTAGTTACAATCGATTGTAAAAGTTCAGGATTAATAAAAATAAAATGTAAATAATTCTCTCAATCTCGGAGAAGTATCGCAATGTTCATAATCGCAATTGCTGTGTTCATAATCGTGAATGCAGAAGAAAAGTGAATTGCTGTGGACTAAACGGAGAAGATTTATGTGGCCCCCGTCAGAATTGAACTCGATACTAAAAATAAAAATGAAAAGGACGTTTCATTTTATTGAAATCTTAGGGCCGTTCTTGTAATCATTTCAATAAAATGGAATGTCTTTTTAATTTTTTGTCCTATATTTAATTACGCCGAATAAAAATATAATAGTTTATACGTGATAACGAAATTACATAAATTATTGGGGATTTATTCTTATTCTTATTATTATTTATTAAAATGGCAAAATTCAGGGTTTGTCGGGACAGGAGGTACACGTCATCCTCAGGCCCAATAGCCGGCATTTTAGAAGAGCCACGCGGGATCAAACTATTATCGGTATGGCAGTGACGTGGCAACGCAGGTAGCGGCAGCCGACACGATTAATAAAACGCCGCTGCGCGGGGTCGAGCAGGCGAAGCCGAGGACAGGGAGAGGGCGAGGGGAAGAGGATCGAGAAGGGGTGGGAGGACAGCGTTCGCCGGTAGCGAGTCGGACGGCGTCGGAGTTGGATGCGGTTGAGGGGTTGACGGCGGCTGTCGTCGGATCGGGGTCTGGCGGAGCCGCAGCTGCCATGGTGGCGGCGAGTGAGGACGCGGTGGTCATCCAGCCTGCCAAGCGCGCCGGCGAGCCGACCTTTGTCACCGTCAGCTGTCCTGACCAGACTGGAATCGGGTGCGACTTCTGCCGGGCTATCCTCGACTTCGGCCTCTGCATCACCCGTGGAGGTACTTCGATCTACATGTTAGGTTCTTCATTTCTCGAATGCTTAGGGTTTATTCAATCTTAGTTTTTGTTTGTCTTTTTTTTTCTATGAACAGGAATTTCCATGCTTTATTTATCTTGAATTGGTTTGTTGGTGCATCTCATCGATTAGGGTTTGGGCATTAGTGTTCATTACCGGATAAATTGCTGATAAAAATTATGTATAAACTGCAAGGCTCACTTTAAATCGAACATCTATGCCATTCATGTTGTAGACATGTCTATTTTGTATCTAATACTTTGATTTTGATAAAGATGTATCGACTGATGGGAAGTGGTGCTACTTTGTGTTGTGGGTCGTTCCGAGATCGGCCTCAAGTAACATTCATTGGCCAAGCTTGAAGAACAGACTATTATCTCTTTGTCCGTCTTCCTCAATTCCGTTCTATTCTGATGTTGTGAGTCAGGCCAACGACTTCGCAGATCTACCTTCTGAAGTTGTTTTCTGTCGACCGGAAAGGATTGTTGCATGGTAACTTATTAGGGCATATTAATGCAACTCTTCGTTTATAGGTGAATCTTTCTGATGTATTCTTAATCTGATGCAGATGTAACTAAAGTTCTCTGTGAGCTTGAGTTTACAATTCAGAGAGTTAAAGTATCAACAACTCCAGATGGTAGAGTAGTGGACCTTTTCTTTATCACAGATGCCTTGTAAGGATAATTTATCTGTAAGATATAGGCATATAGCTTATTGATTGCTTATCAGCCTAACTTCAATTATTTCGGTGTTACACTCCTAATTCATCACATGCTCTCATATGGTAGTATAATAAGTTAACAACTTCAATTAAAATGAAAGTTGTATTCCTGGACTAATGGGTGTTGAATAATTATGCTAATTACCTGGTTAGTTGTATTCTGTGTCCATGAAGCACTTGCAGATTTAGTGTACTGTATTGTTACTACCTCACTAATTTGTCCTTGGCTCTGGAACCCTTCATCAATCAAATTTAAAGTATCCTTTTATCATCTCTAAGTTTATAGCTTCACTTTAGGAGCTCTATTGTATGCTGATCTTCCTGATTTCTTATTGTGATGTTTTAAGAAAGAAATAACATCCAGAGCTTCAAAGTTTCTTGCAGTTTAATCATTGTTTGATTCGATCAATTTTTTATGATTTTTCTTGTTTAAAACTTTGTCAGCTAAGAATTCTTTACTTATTTAGGGAGTTGTTGGGCACAAAACCAAGACAAAATGATTTGTGTGAAAAGTTGGATGCAGTTTTACAGGAATCTGTGAATCTTTGTGAGATTGAGCTTGTTGAAGATTTTCAGTATGGGTTTTCTTCTCTTCCGGAAGCAGTTTCTGAAGAATTATTTAAGTTGGAGTTGTCAGGTATTGATTCACAGACACTGAGTGCAGAGATGAAGTTGCTGAATAAGGCTGACGTAAAGATTGACAATTCATTAAGCCCTTCCCACACTCTACTTCAAGTTCATTGTGTTGATCAGAAAGGCCTGCTTTATGACATTATGAGGACATTAAAGGACTGTAACATGCAGGTATTGAACATTTCATCCTCAACTGAATTACTTTAATTTGGTCTGGCATTGAGTTTTTGTTTCAAAATTGCATTTAGTAAAGCACTGTTGTGAAGTTGCACTGTGAAAGAGCACTTCAGTGTTTGGTGATCTAAATCTCATAATTGTTCAGTGTTCTTGTAAAACAGCTTTTGCTTTAAGTAAAACTATGTTAATATAATAAATAATTAGAATAATATAAACTGTTAATTAAAATTTTATCTACGATAATTATATATTACCATCTGAGCTTTTAATCTTTGTATTGATATGAAATAAAATATACTATTTAATGTAACTGCTGCTTTAAATATGTGTTCTAGTGATTGAATTACACATTTATATATTATAATATGCTTTTACATAATATTTTTTTTATACATTCAATATGATTTACCAATTTTTAACATATAAGTAGTAGTTTATATTCGTTTTATTTTATCTGAATAAAGCAAAACATAAGCAAATATTAAAAGCCAAAACAATCATTGGTAACAATTTGTGTCTTGTAGGATGTAAAGTCAACAATTTTTTATGCAAGTTCATGGCTATGCTTCTTGATTGAATAACAATATTTAGTTTCCTTCCTAGATAGGCTTTTTGCCCTCTGTAATTTGACACTACAATTTGCACGAGATTGTTGCTTTCACAGGTTTCTTATGGGAGATTCTTGTCTGATCTGAGAGGCTCACGAGAGGTGGACCTTCTCATTCAGCAAAGCGATGGAAACAAAATCGCCGATCCTGAGAAGCAGGGCGTCCTCTGTTCTCGACTGAAGATGGAAATGCTCCATCCCTTGAGAGTAACAATCACCACCCGCGGACCCGATACTGAACTCCTTGTCGCGAATCCAGTCGAGTTATGTGGGAGGGGGAGGCCTCGTGTCTTCTACGACATCACACTCGCTCTCAAAGTGCTCGGAATCTGCATCTTCTCAGTAAGCAATCTGCAGTTGCATCTCCTCCTACTTCTTCGCTTCAAATTAAATGGCTGTTCAATGTTATGCGCAGGCTGAGATCGGCAGGCACACGGCTTTCGAAAGGCAGTGGGAGGTGTACAGATTCCTGCTGGACGACAGCAGGGAGTTGCAGCTAGCAAACAGCCACGCTCGAAGTGAAATTGTGGATAGGGTGAGGCGCACGCTGATGGGATGGTGAAGTAGTTTGCATTTGCATTAATTGTAGCGTGGTTAGTTCTAAAATGTACAGTGTGATGGACTGATTAAATAATCATGCTTTCCTTGTTTAAATGGATTTCCGCTTGCTGGATTGTTCATGGTGAATATTCATTCAGCAGGTGGCCTATAAGTCGGGCTCATCATTCGGTTAGAATAGAATCGAACGGCATTGATGAATTCAGCAAAAAATTGTTAGGACAATATTTGCCGAGAGGGCCGAGTGGCTGAGTCGTCGAGTGGCCGAGATGGTGAGTGGCCGAAACGTCGAGTGGCCGAGACGTCGAGTGTCGAGACGTTAAGTGGATGATGTCGAGGTTTGCGTTCAACGCATTTTCTTTAAAATAAATTCGTCTCCTCTTAAGTGCTTTAAAAGGTGATGGACGACTGTTTTCTAGGATACAACAACAAGATCGAAAAAACAATCAAATACCAGAGAGGGGAAGCAGAGGAAAGGGAAGCAACAATTGAGAAAAGAAAAAATGATCATTTTTTTACTCTTTTATAACCTTGCCCCATATCTCTCATTAATTGGAGATTAATGATGGATTAATGGCTTGATTCGAAACGTTTGTAATATGACAAAATATTAGTTGATCTGCTTGGGCAAATTATGCCCTGACCGGTCGCACACGAGTCGCCTTACGATTAGTGTATCTCCCATTAATTGGAGATTAATGATGGATTAATGGCTTGATTCGAAACGTTTGTAATATGACAAAATATTAGTTGATCTGCCTGGGCAAATTATGCCCTGACCGGTCGCACACGAGTCGCCTTACGATTAGTGCAATTCGGGCGCGTGAAAAAAGAATCTCTCCCCATGTATTTGTTTACAACATCAATGCTTATGATACATTATAAACCAACTAAGTTGTCCCTCAACTACCAATGTGGAATTAAACTCTTCCATATGAGGATCTTCTCCATCTTTCCATTTTCTTATTTTCATTTACATTTTCAACAAAAATTAATATTCCGGATAATCAAAGCTTTGTTCCTCTATCTGTCTACCTGTAAGACACATCCGCAAGTTAGAATCCACTTGACTTGAGGTCATAGATTGTGGGGATAATGTCTGTCGTTGGTCTGGCAAAAAGGTTGAATTATTAAGCGGAGCTGTCGGATCGCAAGTCAGCGGCAAAGGATGCGATGGAATGATGCGATGCGATGTTTTGGAACTTAGACTGTGATGATCGATTCCATCGGATTGGATTGATCGAACAGAAATGACCAAAAGTTTTGTCTGAGCAGATAAGATCGCCACCGAGGCCGCAAGGGTGCTATCAAGTTCAATATCTAACAACTAGTCTGTGGAAAACAACATTGATGTGATCGTTGGAATTTCTCAAACACCAAATAGATAAGGACTAACTCAACTTGTTTCATGTCAGAGAGAATGATATATACAATCATTTAGGAATGTTTACGTTTGCCTTTTACAAAATAATCTATTCATACAAAATATAATAATAATAATATCATAAAGCTAAATCACTGGATCTAATCAATCATGGGACTAAAGAATTTCAAAGAAACTTGAATGAACGGTTCAATGAAAGTTTTTTTCTCTTATCTCAAAGCCACTACTATCTTCATGAGGATTTTTAATCAAAATTGAGTGACTCAATGTGGCTTGACAAGATTTGGATGTAGATGGATCACTCATGAGATACTAGCAACTTAAATATAGCGAGTTGATGGGGCTTGGACAAAATTTGTTTGAATCAAGTGGTTGAAAGGGACTCATGCAACATTTGATTTAAGTAATTTATCATTGGACTTATTAGTAAGAATCAAGATTATTGCAAAGGAGCCCTCAAGGTATAACTGAGTTGGTTACGATGGAGCAGACTTACAGAAAAGGACAAGGGTTCGAGTGAAGCCGAGACAATATCCTCCTCCGTCGTAGCCAACTGTAGCTTCTCAATTTACCTTCTCACAGATGATCGTGAGACCGACCGTATGGGGCTGTTAGGGTAGCGATTTACCTTTTACAGAAGATTATTGCAAAGGAGAATTTGGAGCATTCTATCATAAAGACATCCATATGTTGATATCGTATCTAAAATGAGAACTTGAGGTTTGTTTTGAAACATGGAAGCACACCAGAGGTGCTTTTTAATCATAAAAAATAGTCAAAATAAGCTATGGAATTGTGACAAATTGAAACCTAAATGAGTCTAAGAACAATTCGATATTCTTGAAATCTAGTATACAATACAACTGTCTGACTAGCAATGCAACATCCATATGGGAAAGACTGTCTACTTAGTCTTAAGAAAACCATATAACATCTAAACAAACTGTAAGCTTATATATAAAATACGATCACTAAGCAGAAGCAACAGCAATATAAATGGTCAGTTACTCCATATCAACTATTCTTCAGGAATGAGCCTTACCTCCTCAGGCTTTCGATGATGTATGTCGCATAAAGGTCCCTGCAAGCACAGTGGACAATTTTAAAGGAGATCAATCCATCTTACTCAGATAACAAAATAGAAAAGTGAAGTACTATTCTGAAAACTGGAATTTGTTTCGAAGGTGTCATTTCACTTCCTTCTTTAGAACCAAAAGTTTCTTTGGCAGTGCCGTAATTGTTTTTTTTGGGCAGATTACAGTGATAAATGCATCGCAAATCCAGTTTATATAAGTTGTCCTCCAGTGTATGTAGTTTCAACCTAAGAAACATAATTTTGAAATATAAATTCCATATTTTGCTTAAATGTATTTTCAGATAGATCATGCAATTCAGCCTAGAAAGATAATTTTTAAGATTTTATTTTTTAAAAAAAAGTAAAAGGAATGACAAACTGGATGATACTTACATGGAACGTTGTATTGCCTTGCTAGCTGAAGATGCATCTAGGAAGTCATTCACAGCTACTTCCTTGTTTTCATTTTTCTTGTCTGGTTTCCTTTTGTTAAGAGCACCAATCTTATCGAAGCAAAATTTGAAAATCGTGCAAAAGGTATGTATAGTTCTTGACCTGTTATTGATTAGGCAAACATAAGAGGATACAATCTTCGAAGAAACGCCTAATCTCAGCTAGACGATGAGGTGGAAGCTCCTTGATATCATTGAAATGTTTGTACTCAGGATCATCAGCACATACAGCAATAATCTTGTCATCTTTCTCTCCCTGTTCCAGGCAACATAAAATACAATCATCAATTGTCAAACAACCATTGCAGACTTTGCAACTCTGAAATTCTTTGAATGACAAATTATAAAACAGACCTGATCAATCATAGGCATAAGACCTATTGCCTTAGCTCGAAGAAAACAACCTGGGAGTACTGGTTCCTGCTCAATCAGATCAGCAACTTTACATGGTTTCACTAAAATAACTAAAAAAAATAAAAAACAAGGAAATTAAATGCAAAGGAAAACAATTACACAAAAGCTCTAGAATCTGCAAACTGAGTTATATCAAACGTTGAATTCACATTGTCAAGTACTAAAATCTGAAAGATTGCTTATATGAGATATATGAATATGCACTCTGGATACAAAAAGTTAACCAAGTATTAAAGAATTACAGGCATCTTTGCGCAACAAACCTGCATGATGACTAAGACATCCATAGGATCACTATCTTCGCAAAGAGTGCGTGGGATAAATCCATAATTGTGAGGATACACCACTGATGAATAAAGCACACGATCCACCTTCATCAACGAAACATCTATGAAATTAGGAAGACCAGGGTAATTAGATGAGAATATAGTGCCCGCAAGTACCTTTATCAGCCCAGTTTTCTTGTCTAATTCATATTTTACTTTGCTTCCCTTTCCTATTTCAACCACCTGCATTTTTTTTTTTGGCATTAGGAAATTCTTTTATGGCTCTTATTAAATACAGATACAAGTATGGTTCTCTCCCAATTATCCACATGGTTAAGTTGTATTCACTTACACAATTGAAAACTGTAGGAGCACCTGGACCTGCATGGAAAATCAAACTTCAATAACCAAGGGAACTAACAAGAGAAAATGAAAGATGCTATTATATGAAACTATTACAATAAATGTAGAATACCAATTTCGAGATCATGCCAAGGATGTGCTGCAACAGATCTTCTAGTCATCGAAGAAAGTATTCTTTCATTTAGAGACGGATGAGAATGTTTCAAGTCAGCAGGCTTAGTTGCAACTTCAGGAGTTGCAGCCATTGCGGGAATCTGAAAAACATACATTGGACTAGTATCAACAATGCTTCCTACTGCATATGAGTGAGTGTGAAACTTGTCCGATAACAATAAAGGATTAAATATGTGCAGCAAATAAAATCAAGGAACACAATAATTGTCAGGCCGGAACTTTTGCAAGTTGAACTTCTGAGGCAATTATTAGACGGGGGTAATTGCCTACATGTACATTGGAAACTTGATCTCACACAGCTTACAATGTTTGTATGATAAGCAAATATTTGAGTTCCATTATTTACTTGCTTATTGTATTGTAATTTTGTGTAATATCACTGTACCCATAGGCATCATCATGGTATGAGCGATTTCACCTCATCAAGAGGTGAAAGAGGCTATCTTTGTAAGTAAAGTTATTATTTTTATTTGTAAATTGGTTATTCAAAGGCAAAACTGGGGCAAATGTAATCAACAATCAGTTGACACCTAATTTTGCATCTGGTACCAAATCCATCATAAACTATGATTTCAAACATTTAGGTATAAGATTAAGAACATAATTAAAAAATGGTTTGGCACGATATCCATCCCTAAATTAACACTAATCATAAGCAAAATATTTCCAGCTAAATCATACGAGCATTTTTATTAAGAGAAGCGACTTTAATGCCCCACATCCTTGAAATGGAGTTCAGGTTTACAAGCAAATCATCATGTAGCCTTAATGCCAACGGATGATACAATACAACGCACAGAATAAATAGGGGACTGGGTAGCCATGTTTGTTATCACAACAAATTCATAGAGAAATTTATTTGTGCTATGTCATTGATAAAAATATAAAACAATTCGAATTAGAAAGCCTTTTCTAGAGGGAAAGAATTTGAACAATGAAAACTTCAAGAACCATGACACCCTGTGATGATGGCCTAACTCCGGGTCAGCAAGTCATACCCACGTGGCCCTACTCCTTAGATCCAGCATATCACTTATATATTCAAAGATCTCGAGCTAAATGGTCGACTTGTCGGTCAGTTGATATGTTGGCACCTTTTTGAAGTTCTACAAATAAATGCCATCAAATTATGGAGCTCAGCTTTTGAGCTCCATACTCTAAGCTCGATTCCCCGAACTCTCTACTCAGTAGTTTCCGGAGCTCTTGACTCCGACCTCAATTTCCTGAGCTCACTACTTAGAGTTGTTTCTTGAGTTCTCCACTTAACTTGGTTCCCCAAATTCTCTACTCAAATGTTTCCTAAGCTCTAAGCTCGGTTTCCACTCCAAAGCTTAGGTTGCACCCATAACCCATCTCTAGGTCTTCTCTATATAGAGTTGCGACTCATGTAGTTTTCAACTAGCAGACGTAACCTATGCTCCTTGTAACAGTCCCTCTATGATTATCATTCTTGTCCAATAACAGTCGAATAGTTGATATTAATGGAAGTCATCATAATTAAATAGTTATTAAGTCAGTTGAAATATGTGAATGGTTCCTGATCTCCTACAGACCGTGAGCACCGGAGATTGAGGGCACAATCTCCATGGGTATCTTTCAATTCCTTATCTACAAATATACGGGTACATATTTCGTAAAAAGACTGATGCATCTCTTTCTATCCTACTTCTTGTTAAATGATACTAATTTGTACTCATCAAAATCTAATTTGACCACAATATTCTAAAATTGCATTGGAAAGAATGGTCAAGGCTTCATAAATGAAGAATTGCTCTCTGAAGTTGTCAAGAGTTTAATATGACTAATCTTGGTATTCTAGATGTTTCCATGTTGTACTACAAATATGAACCTTTCATGCACGTGAAAGACAAGTGAAAAAGCAACACAATTAAGAGAGAAAAATATTGGTGCAAGACCTCAAATCAAGATTGACCAAGCAAGCACGAATTAACTCGAGTTGGAGAGTTTTGATATTTGACCAATATGGTATTTGATCAAAATGGTAAAGTGAGACGTCAAGTAGATCAAGGTTTATCGGATACTTGACGATGTTAGAAGTCCAACATGGCATTGGCATGAGGCGAGGAAAGTCTAGGTGGATCACGGTTGATCGGACACTTAGTGATAGGAAGATCGACGGAAAGTTAGCATAAGGCAAGGAAAGTCCAGGTGGGTTACGATTAACCCGACACTTGGTGATCAGAAGATCAATGTGGCATTGGCATGAGGCGAGTAAAGTCCAGGTGGATCACGGTTGACCGACCACCTGATGATAGGAAGACGAAGTTGGTACAATAAGGAAAGTCCAAGTGGATCATGGATGACTGGGCACTTGGCAATGAGGAAAGTCCAACAAGGAGTTGGCAAGGCATGAAGTCCAAGTGGATCATAAATGATCAGATACTTAATGCATGGATGAAGTCTTGGCAGATCAAAGTTGACCAGATGCTAAGCAACAGTAAATCCTTGTAAGTTGAGGTCAACCAGATACTAGAGTCTCAATAGGTTGTTAACCAGATGTTGGACCATGGATAGCCTCGATATGTCAAGATTGACCAAATACTAAGCGAAGGAAGTACTAATAGGCTGAGGTCAATCGGATACTAGGCGAGACGAGAATTCAATTTTGGAAAGGCTGAAACAAGGATAACAATCAATTGTTAGAAAGTGACAATCGATTGCTAAACCCTAAAACGTCGAATTCAGAGTTTGAGGGAGTAAAGGAGATTTGCTAGAACTTACTAGAAGTCAATAGACTGTTGAAAGTCAACAATCGACTGTTGGAACCTAGCAATCGACTGTTGGAATCCAACAATCGAATCGACTGTTGGAATCCAACAATCGATTGCTGACACTGTAGTAGCAAACATAACGCCCTCAACTCAACTGCCTAGTTCAACTCATGGCTACCAGCAATCGATTGACACTGTAGTAACATACAAAAGGTATTGTAATCAATTGATATGGATTAACAATTGATTGGTGGGCTCAATAATCGATTGCTAAAGTTTAGCAATAGATTGATAAGGTAAAATTGAGTTGTTAAGTTGCAGGTCAGAGCAACGGTCGAATTCACAGAGCAACCATCGATTGTCATAGTTTAGCAATCGATTGTTAGGCGGAAAACAACCCGAAAGCAACCCTATAAAAGAGGATTTCAAGAAGAATTTGAGGGGTCAATTATTGAGGGTTTGAGGACGAAGTGTTGCAACATTTTCTACCATCAAAAGACAATCAAAAATGACAACAAAGCATCCAAAGGACAGTTTTCTCAAATTGTAAAGTGTTTTACTTTCATTTGTATTTGTTTTTTTTATGTTGCTCGTAAATAACAGGTGTTATAAGAGGCTTCTGCATCTTCGAAAAATATCCGAGAAGGAGAAGGAATAGTGGTGATAGATCGTTAAGACTAGACCTTAGAGTAGTCGCCTTGGGAGGGAGTGAACCAAGTAAAATCTTGGTGTTGCGCAATATATCAACGTGATCAAATCTGTTCACCCCCCTTAGCTCGCACAGATCCTAACAAATGACATTAGAAAGAGATCACTCTTCATCAGACTAACTGTCGGAAGAAACACAAAGTTAGAGGAAGTCATCGGATTGATTATCGAAGGAACTTGATTTTGTCATGCATCCTCAAGATGGATTTGAATACAACATCCGAATACCTCCGCCATTTAGATTAGGAGGTTTTGATCAATGGAAGACTAGGGTTGAGAATTTCTTCATAATGGAGATCAACAATTGGTTCATCCTAATAGAAGGATTTGAAACCCCAATAGATAGCAAAGGAAAACTCCTCAAGAAGAAAAAATAGTCCGAGGAGCAACTCCAAAAATCGAAGACAAATAACAAAGTAATCAAAATTTTAGTTAATTTAGTTCCTAACGACATTTTGTGTAGAATAGGTATATATCAAGATGCCAAAGATCTATAGAGCAAGCTTGCCAAGGTTCATGAAAGTTCATCCTCTACATAATGATCATAAGTTTGAGGAGGGAAACTCATTGACTCAAGAACTTGAGGATTCGGAAGTTGAGAGGTGCTCAACATCGGAATATGAAATTGAAGAAGCATCCACTTCAATAAATGAGGGGGAGAGGTCATTGACACCGGAATGAGAGGAACTCTCAACTTCCAAAAGTGATAAAGAAGAAGATTGTGTCATCTCCACAAGTCAAGAGAGCTCAAATTATGAAGGTATATCAATTTCGATTATTTAAAATAAAGATCATATAATATGTTTTGAGTGTAGGAAGAAGGGCCACTATAAAAGCAAGTGTCCACAATTAATCAAGAAGAAAGCGCATATGACACCTAAGACAAAGGAGAAACCAAAGGAAGTCGAACCCTTAGTGCGAAAAGGCAAAGAACATATTGTGTACTTTTCATGCAACCAACGTGGGTATTACCAGAACCAATATCTAAGAGGAAGGCACCCAAATAAAGACAAGGGAGGAAGTTTAAACTTAGGAGGAGCTCCTAAAGTAAATTTTCATAATGCAATTTCTTTATAACATGATAATAAGTATGTTAGAAATAAATTTTATGATCTTAGTGCAAATTATAATGAACATAGAGAAAACTTCAGGGTGTTTCATGGTAGACCTATTCAACCTAAGGATAAGAAAGATCTAGGCAAAAACTCTAAGAATACTAGACATATGTCTATGCCTAGAAAAAAACTATAAGGTAATCATAAAAAAAAGATTAATGCCTTAGAGGTTGAAAATCAAATTTTGAGATCAACACTAATCAATTAGAAAAGATCCTTAAGAAATTAACAAATGAAGTTAAAGGATCCAAGAAACAAAACTTAGATTTACGTAGACAAGAGTCATGTAAGGACAAGAAGGGTTTGGAATATAAATCAAAGTCCAAGGACAATGTGTCATCCTATTATAGGGTTCTATATAACTATCGATCAAACCCTAAGTCTAGGAGTCAAGTTAAGATTACAAGGGAGGTCATCCTAAGTGTTGACATTGAAGAGACTAGCATGACTAAAACTTCTAAGAAGCCTAGAAAAGTCATTAGGAAAGTATCTATGGAGGTTATCCCTAGTGAATACCTAGTACACTCAAGGAGCTCCAATAAATATTGGATTCCTAAAAGTATGATCTTTTCATACTAGATGGTTTAGGGTGTGTCAACCTTAATTGGAAGGGTGGTTAATCTAACCATAGTAAATGTGACAATTTAGGATATTTTCAAGGTATTGTAATACCTTGAGAATAAAATTTCAAATCTTATCTTGGAAGATTCTATAGTCTGCCAATGAAAATTAAATTTTTATGTTGATCAAAATTGACATGATATGATAGATTTCTAAAATGTGGCAAATTTAGGATTTTTGACATATTCGAGGGAGTTAAGCCATTTATGACACAACCTACGGCTACTACTCCAAGGCACATAGTAGTTGACCTTACCTACTGTTGATACATTATTAAAAAAGGAGGTATTATTCTGATCACTCATCTATTTACAAAGCATCCATGTTCTTAATATCCAAAATGCTGATGAGGTTGGTATCTATCATATGGTTCAAGCTTGACATAATCATACAAACTACACATATGCTCCTTCAATTTTTATTAACCTTTGAGTCAGGGACCGATCTAGTTTATATTATCAAAGATGTTCAGGCACACCTAGAGAGTGTGCATATCTATAGTGGTCAATTTATGTACTGGTTAGTTATTCTTCAAGCCCCAGTATTTGTATTTCCCATGTTGAAGCATTCTCACAAAGCTATATTAAGAAAGTATCTTCATCTATTTCTGCAAATTTTATTACCGCATCGTAAAGGACTAATGCATAATATCCAAGCAATATTTGAAAGTCGATTAAAGTTGTTGATGTTCTTGCATTTATTAGTGGACTAATTATTCATGGAGTTGTATACCCAGAAAGGATGATTACACCCTTTAAAGGAACAATTGGTGATCATTGTTGTTATTGATTTGTGCTCTTCTGTGCAATGATACTGGTGATTCTAAATTCATAGCAATATTCTAATTGCACGGTACAAATAAATATTTGAAGACAATGCAGACTATTATGGCAGTTAACATATTTCTTAAATAATTAGCAACAGTATCGGTTCAAGACATACACTCTCTAGCAAATGTCATCAGACAAGGAGTTATTCCTACCATTATTAAAGTAGAGCCTCAACATTGAGCATAAGCCTCTCTCCCGATCATCAAGATATTATTTTTAACACTCTTTTATCTTATAATTCATTTATCAGATTACTAATCCTTACAGTATTACTTCATTTAATATTTGTTCACTTGAAGTATCTCTAGAAACTCTCAGGTGCTTCTATGAACTCTCTTGGTCTCGGACCAGTGGCATCCATCACAATTACCTTTCTCAGGGTTCGATCTCCCTAGACTTCGACATAGTCGCGGACGGCGCGCAAAAATCAATAATCTCTCCCATTACTAGTGAATCTAAAACCTAAAGTTGACGACGGGCCGACCTTGCCTTGCCAACGAAGGGCTCCGACAAATTTAAACTATTTCATCAATGTTAGAAATATAATATTACCAAATATTTTTCATGATGATCCAAGATATTACAGGTATTCCTATATCAGCCTTCTCATTTCATGATGAAGCAAGGAGTTTAAATCATTATACGAGTTAGACCAATACTACACAAAGCTCAGTATATATTTATATCAAAATGACACAGAGGTTTCATTGAAGCTACTATAGTTTGGGGATTATACAAAAACTTCCAATTACTCTTCAGTTGTTATTTTTTTGGCATAAAATTCCTTTATCTCAAAGATGGTTTAGATAACATTTCTTCAATAACAGGGAAGATTTTTTTCTTTATCAATTGAGATTCAGACTTTCTTACAGCGTTTTTTCTAGGGATAGAGACCCAATATCGAAATAGTTATGACTGCATGGTGCTAGTTTTCATAATGCTATAACACTTTAGCCTCTCTGAATAGTGTCAGGACTCCTAGCAATGCCTTAGTTTTCATATATTTGTTTTCTCCATCAGACTGATTCACCATTCACCCTTATTATTGAGCTGGACATTCTGTTATGCTTTCTTTGAATCATCAGAATATCTTCTTAAACTCTATTTATCTTAATTTATTCATCGGGTCATTAATCTTTACAGTATTGCTTCATGAATTTAATATTGAAGTATTAGTAGTAGCCCTAGAGCCAATTATGTGATGATTGACTAGGGACTTTTGTATCATATTCTATTGTTAATAAAAACAAAATTTGATCATTATATTTACTTCATGTTTGTGTCAAATGACTAAATATAATAATGTCCTTAAGTAGTAGGTTCTAATATACATCATATCAATTAGTTGAATTGATAGTGAGATGATGTAGAGAACACTACTCTTAACTATTCATAGTCAAACATTAATATTCAAGGACAATATTAATATATTGAGACTAGCATGTGGGTCAATTGATGACTTGATCTCACAAGTCATGGATATGTGATATCACGTTAACACATGAGTATATATTAAAGAATATATACTGAATTAACCCGCCATGAGAAAATTTCATAGATCGTTATATGAGTGTCATAAACTTTCTCATGTGACTATTAGTATGAATAGTCCTTAGACCCAAAATCACTACGGTTCCCTATATAAGGAGTTGTGTACTTTGGTATTGTCAAACGTCACCCGTAACAGAGTGGACTATAAAAGCGATCACTGGATATGCAATGAATTATGCGGAGGGATGTGAGTGATGTAGATGAGATTTATCTCTCCCATATGACGGGAGTGATATCTGTGGGCCCCTTGATCGAGTAGAACTACTAAATATATGGTCATGCTCAAATGAGTCAATATGAGATATTGAGCTCATTTATTTGAGTGAGTCTATTCGGGGATCAAGAAACACAAAGATTGATATCGAGGATGACACGGTCTATACCTCATTGATCAATCTAGATATCGAGGATAAAAGGACATCATTATACATTATAGTAGTCAAGGAAAGGTTAGGTCGGATCTCGACTTTCTCGTCACTTAGGTAGCAATAATGCATTGCTAGATGCCGCTCGTTACTTGTGTGTCTAAAGCAGTTTAGACACATTACCAACGTTACGAGAACCTATTGGGTCACACACAAAGGACAGGATGCTTCGAACATTGATTGATTTTAGTTTGACTAAAATATGATCCGAATTGGATTAATTGAGTTAGACTCAAGTGAATCCAATTAGATTATAGGATTGAGTCTAATTTGAGTTAAACTCATTTAGATTAGATTCAACCAAATTTGAATAAGATATTGTTCATTAAAATGTTTAATGAATTAATAATAGAGAAAAACCAAGGATTTCTTTTTTCATTGGATGAAGAAAAGATGAAGAGTTAACATGAGAAACATGTGCTCTATTTGAGTTTTAATTGACTTTAATGTCGGGAAGTTAAAAAGGCAAAAACCGTTCATATTCATGAGATGAATATAAAAGGTTTTTCTTGTATTTTTCAAAAGTGCACAAGGCATGTTGAGCTATCTTCTCTCTCTTGGTCGAACATTATTTTTCTTCTTCCTCCTTGTTTTGGTCGAATCTCCTTGTGTGGCTAGCACCACAAAGGCGATTCTTCTTCGAAGCTTGAGATCGTGTTCGTGTAGATACGCATAGAGGCACGGATGTTTGAACGTGCAACAAATCTAGCGAATCGAGGACGAGCGAGATAAGCGAAGGGCATGCTTCAAAGGTATAAATCTATTAGATAGATAAATCGAACTTCGTACGAGTTTTCTTTTGCATTGATCGCTCGTTGGGATCCTATTTTCGCTGTGAATTTTGTTATTTATTGCATAGGATTCCCAACATGAAGTGCTTTAAAACTCTCAGACATGGAACACCGAGCCTTGAACTCGCGACTTTGCCTTACGACAGGCCTGGAATATCGAGCTTCGAGCTCACGACTTTGTCTTACGATAAGTCCGGAACACCAAACCCCAAGCTTGTAACTTTACCTTATGACAAGTCTGAAACACCAAGCCCCGAGCTCGCGACTTAGCCTTATGACAGGCGTGGAATACCGAGCCTCGAGCTCGCGACTTTGTCTTACGCCTGAACACCAAACCCCGATCTCGCGACTTTACCTTACTACGGGCCCGGAACATCGAGCCCCAAACTCGCGACTTTGTCTTGCAACAGACTCAGAACACTGAGCCTCGAACTCGCGACTTTGTCTTATGACAGACCCGGAACACCCAACCCTAAGTTCGCAACTTTGCCTTACGACAAGCCTGAACCACCGAGTCCCGAGTTCGTAATTTTACCTTATGATAGACCTGAAGCACTGAGTCTCAAGCTCATAACTTTGCCTTACGACAGGCTTGGAGCACTGAGCTCTGAGCTCGTGACTTAGCCTTACGACAGACCTGGAACATCGAGCCCTGAGCTCGAGACTTAGTCTTACAGCAAGTCTGGAGCACCGAGCCCTGAGCTCGTGATATAACTTTACACCAAGCCCCAAACTCAAGATCCTGTTATAACCACTTCATACATATGGGACGGAGCGATAACATCTCATCAAGGTATCCTGACGACAACTCAACACAGTCCAGTTAGTCGGACTACGCCTCCTTTGACTAGAGTAATTGAGGATGCTTATGATGTGGCTGAAATCTATTATCTTTACGTGTCATACAGGATAAAGTCATAAAGTCGGTTCATCCTTAAGATTAAAAAAATATTTTAAAATATTTTTTAAATGGACTATTTCACCTAGAGAATAAGAAAAATATTTTGAAATATTTCTTAAACGGATATTAGCAACTC
Source organism: Curcuma longa (assembly GCF_044706935.1). Lineage (NCBI taxonomy): Eukaryota > Viridiplantae > Streptophyta > Magnoliopsida > Zingiberales > Zingiberaceae > Curcuma > Curcuma longa. Next base: position 9,256,430 of record NC_133874.1, read on the forward strand.
TATAAAAGGTTTCTCATACTCATAGGCACAGATATGCACACATCAATCCTAATTTTTCTAAGTTATTAAACTCCTTCTTCAAATAAAATCCTAACTTAACGTCGTCGGAGTAGCTTGTCGGGATCCACTCCGGTGTTATTTTAACTCTCTTTTTTAGTATTTTTCAAGTCTCTTCATCTGTCCCGACGACTATCTTCGAGAAGCATGCACGTCGGCAATTCATTGGCCGATGGCTTGTTCATCTACGGTATTTTGACTGGAACACGTATGATCCGAAATAATGATCTCTTTGAAAACTTCCGAAATTTTGGGGAAAGCAAATGGGCATCTACATAAGAATAAAAAGAAAATCTTGGTGCAGCAAAGAACTCTGGATCCAAGACAGATTGCAAAAACAACCACCAAAGATCCGATCCCAAACGACAAAAATTTAACAAAAAACCTCAAATCAGACCCATCATGTCCGGAGAAGGGAGTACAAACAACGATACCTGGTGGTAACGCAAATCAGGCCAATCTCTCAGATCTCTGCAAAGCCAGTAAACCCTAGATTAGAAAACACCAGTTAGGAGAAGAAACGGGAGCTTGGGCTTGCCTTCGTCCTTCTCCTACTGCTTATTTATAGTGGGGATTTGCTCAAGCTTAATTAATTGCTTCCAAACATTTGATCCCGCGAATGACCCACCTTCATCAGACCACGTGGCTCGTCCACACTAGGCTGAATCACTGGGGACCGCCGCCGCACCACGACCCTATTTCTCTGGGTAACGGGTAACGCGTAACGGGTAACGGGTAACGGCCGGACGGATGACCGTTCGATCTGTCTCGACGGCTTTTCGATCCGTGCTGTCGGTGCCAGCTGACGGTTCCCTTTTGGTTGCGTGGATGCCACGCCCTCCTCAAACGCTTGTCCTCCCTTCTGGTATATCAGAGCTCGCAGATCTGAGTGGGACCCGTCGGATTACCCAATAGTAAATCTGGTCAGCGGATTGGGTTCGCAGCTTGCTGATGCAGCAAAGTTCGCAAGAATTGCCTTCATATATTTAATATGAAATTAATTTTTATTCTGCATTAAAATAATAAATTTAAATTTCTTCCAATAATATAATTATATAAATTTAAAATCTTATATATATTTTTAAATTTAGATGCAAGTAAAACAAAAAAGGGGCAAAAATAAAAAGTTGCCCCTTATTTTTGGAATCTTACATCCCATTTTGATTTTTTATCAAAAAAAAGATTCATATTTTCATGTATAATTACCCAATTATTTTTTACTATATTATTTTTATTATTATCTCTTCTCTATATTTCTGGTATAAATCTTGAATCGGGATCGTGTTATAGCAACTATGAAATCGTAATATAATTCCTATACAGTTTTAGTCATTACGAAACCATAACTGCTAGTGAATGGTAAGTAAATTTTGAGAGACCATAACTTTTATTTCAGGTTGAATCATGGAATTCATAATATATCAAATCAAAATTCGTTCAAAGATCTATATTTATTATAAGGATGAATTTACATAGGGGCTGACGGGGGCCACAACCTCCCAATCCCCTCTCCTTTAATAATATTAATATATTATTATCATATATATTTATTTTTAGTATATAAATTGTTTGATCCCTTTAAAGGCAAATATGTATAATTGATTTGATGGTAAAATTCATTTTTTTATACACAACTCGAGTTGGAGTACTCTTGATGATTAAATCAATTTTGTTATTGTATTTTTATTATTGAAAATTATATACAATATTTAATAATTATTTTTTGTCATTTAGTATACGAACCGTCAAACTTAAAATTTATGACCCTTTCAAATCTAAAATCCTAGATTCGTCCCTGATTTATTACTGAATGTAATCTATAACTGTCTAGTTTTAGGCTCAAAAATATTATTTAAAGCTTTTTAGATGCTCCAAAGAATTTTAATCTTCTTTATTTAAAATTATTTTTCATATTGTAATAATTATTATGATTTTATAACTATTATAATTATTGTACTTGTAACAATTATGAAATCATAGCTGCTACATCTATAAACTATAATTGTTATAGTTGTAGCAACTACGAAACTGTAACTGCTACAACTATAAATTATAATTATTATAATTGTAGCAATTATGATAACTGTAATTATTATAACATGTGTAACAGTTATGATTTTGTAACTGCTATAATGCACCTGATTAATTTAGGATTTTAGAGAAAGATATAGATAGGATAATAATGAGAATAATATTAAAGGAAAGTTATATCATGTTACATAGAAATATCATTTTGATAAAAAAAAATTAAAGTAAGATGTCTTTTTGATTAAAAAAATTAAAGCAAGACGGCCTTTTCACGATTTAAAGAAAAAAACGCCTTCTTGGTTTTTTGTAAAAAAAAAATAGATAAAAAATTATTTATATTATATTAAGCGGACAAAATTTTTCTTTATAAGTTTTTTTATTGATGTAAACGAATGAACCGGAAAGTGGATCAAATTAATTAATAAAAAGTTCGCCATAAATTTATATCCAATAAGTGGACAATTAAATTTCTCAATAAATGTTTATGATCTTGCAAAAAAATTCTGGCAATGCATAAATAATGATTACACAAATTATATAAAAATTATAATGTATCGAAAAACATAAATGCATAAAAATATATATTTAATAATTATAATAATTTTGAAAAAAAAAATCATATTAAAGGTGTTATAGTGTCTTAAAAAAAAAGCGCGGCCAAGGAAAAAAAAGATAAAAATAAAGTTTTTCTCATGTGAAATATAAAATTTTATAGCAAATCTTACCTAATTTTTATTAAATTTCACTATAATATATTGTTGGTGATAGTCTAACTTACTTTTCTATCGGTTTGAATTATTCAATCTTTTCTAGTGATATGTAGACTTTTCAATGTATAAAAATTATTAAAATTCAACTATTTTGAGGAGTAGTAGACGATTGTTAACCATTAGAATTGCTGCCTGAAAAAAAATGTGTCTATTATTTTTAACACCGAAAGTATTTTGGTAGCATAAAATTTGAGTTTTCCTATTTTTCTATCAGATTTTCTTTCTCACATAAAATTTTGATATCTTAAAATTGTGCCTTTCTATTTTAATTTAATATTCGTTAATTTGCATATGATTGTAAATGAATCTCACATTCATTCATGAGTAAAAGTTTAATATTTAACTTGATAAAAATTTATTTATATTGGTAAATAATTTATTAAATTAAATGAATAAATTTAAATATATATGTATTTAATTTAATAATATTTATAAATAAAAATTATGAATAATTCATAAATAATGTTCGCGAATAAAATTTATGAATCATATTCATTGATAAAACTCTTATCAATATGGTTAATAAATAAAGAAAATTTTAAAATGAATAAACAAATTTATATTATCAAGTGTAATAACTAATCAAACAAGCTTAAAATTATAAAATTTTTAAATAATCAAATAAGTTGAACTAAGAGCTTAATAACATCTAAATAAATCAAGCTCGAGCTAAACTCAAGTTTGTAAAAAAAAAAATCAATCCAAGCTTAAACAACCATTTCAATGGTTTGAGTCATTTTAGACTTGACTTGGCTTAGTTGGCTACTTTATCAAATAAGTTTGAAGACTATAAAAATTAAATTGACTCGATTTGACTCATTTACAATCCTAAATTTGCATGCCCATTTAATTGCACAAAAAGAAAGAAAATATATATTTATTCTCTGAAATTAATTTTTGAAATTTAAAGATTTTTTCTATGTTGGTGCAATCGACCTCTAGTTAAAGTTGATCAAGTTAATAAAACTTGAGTCAAGTACTCGAGTTGGATTTCGATATTTGATTAATATGTTAGTTGGTCAAGCAAAGAGTTCAAGCAGGTCATGAATGACTGGATACTTGATAATTGTTTAAGTCCAAGTATATCACGATTGATCGGACACTTGGTGATCGGAAGTCTAATGGAGAGTTGACATAAGATAAGAAGTTCAAGTGAGTCACAGTTGATCGGACTTTTCGCTTGAGAAGGGAAAGTTCAAGTAGGTTATATGAAGAATTAGATACTTGGCATGAGAAAAGAAAGGCCAAGTAGATCATAGTGGATCTGACATTTGGTGGTCGGAAGTTCAACAAGGAAGTTAGCATAAGAAAAGTCCAAGTGGCTCAATATATAGTTGACCTGACACTTGACAATGAGGAAGCCCGATAGAGAGTTGGCAAGGTGTGAAGTCCAAGTAAATTATGAAAGATCAGATACTCGACACATGGATGAAGTCTTAATAGACCAAGGTTGCCCAAATGTTAGACAACAAAAAGTGATGATAAGTTGAAGTCAACTAGATACTAAGCAATAACAAAGTCCTAACAGGTCAAACTTGATCGGATGTTGATTGAAAAAGTCTTAATAGGTTAAGGCCAATTAGATATTAGGTGAGGCAAGAGTTCAACTTTGAAAATAATGAAATAGAGGTAACAATTGATTGTCAAGAAGTAGCAATCGATTGTAGAGGCAGCAATTGATTGCTAGTACTATATCATAAAACAAAATGATTGCAACTTAATTGCCCGATTACCAATCGATTGCTAGCACCATAACAACAAATAGAATGGTTGAAACTTAATTTCCTAGTTCAACTGCTCATCTACCAATTGATTGTCAAGTTTCAGCAATATAATCGATTATCGACATTATAGTAGCAAATAGAATAGTTACAACTCAACTGCCTGGTTCAACTGCTCGACTACCAATGAGTGTGTCCCTTGGATTTCTCTCCCTATATATGATAACGTAGGAGGACTCTGTTTACACTATCATCTACTTTTACTCCATTGCTTATCATTTCTTCTTTCTATACTCTTTTTGTCACTCCATGATGACTTAGGCATCGAAAGGACCTCATTAGATAAATCCCAACAAGCCATTTGACATGTGTTATGCTTCGCAGAGTCGCTTACACCATGAGAAGAATGCTATGTCATGAGAAGAAAACGAGGAGAAAGTTTTGGCATTATCGCTATGTGGTGTGAAGTGGATTTCTGTCGTTGCATCATCACTGTAAGATTTCTACCGCCGCATCAACTAATACATGCCCTAGCCAACTCGATCTCTTCTAGAACCTAGTTGTTCAATATGACAAAAAATATACTGTTATATATCTCCCTTCTCCCTTGATATATACTTAGTGAATTTGATTAAAAGTCAAACATTTGATGTCCACACATGCAAAGACTAGTATATGCCCTTACCAACTTGACCCCTTCTAGAACCTAGTTGATAAATATGACAAAAATCCTGTATGGATTGCTTTGAGCTATCCAACGTGCAAGTTAAATCCCTTTAAGCTATCTAGAAAAATATTTATGTTGACTTAAACTTGGTTAGTACATTTAGTCAATATTCAATATCAATAAAATTTCTAACGTCAATATGTCAAGAGACTAATATACGCCATGTAGATCTATTTAAGTCATCTATCAATTATCTACGTGAATATTTTTAATTTATATATGGATCCTCTTGAACCACCATTTAGGATAATAACATCTCAAATATTTACAGTTTGTCTAGACTCCTTTGAATCATTCAACACATTTTAAAACTAAGTTCTAAATGATATTATATTTACCTAAAATAGCTTGAGCAAACACTATTCATTAATATCAGATAATCATATGCCCTTAAATAGATAATTCTAATTCAATTATTAATTAACAATAATTAATAATTGTGTAAAAGGGTATTAATATTTAGTTGTGGAATCTTAAATCCCCAATTCAATTGTGTAAAAGGGTGAGTTCATGACTTCACATTTACAACTTAACTTTTTTCAAAAAGAAGTAGATTGGATTCATCTTTTCTAAGAATGATTTCCTCAAGATCATTTTATTAAACAAAGTCTTGAGCTAATATAACATTTGAGATCCTTCAAAGATTAATTAGGGAGAATGCTTAACTATAAGATTAAACTTCTTGAATGATTAGATGTTTAAATTATCCCAAGCATATAGAAGAAGATAATAAAGTTGAAAGCTTGAAGCCGGCTGGTTCTTTTTATCTCGGTGAGAATGATGCTAAACCCACCATTTGGCTAAAAAATGGTCTTCCAATTCATGATCCTTTGGATTACACAATCCTCTAATCTACTCATTATAGCTTAAACTAACACGATAACTTGACCTATGTTGAATGATACGAGAGTTAAAATTTTCAGAACTATATCATGGGATGTCATTGGACGAAGACAGAGTACTCGGAAAAGAAGAGTACTGACTAGTCGAGAAATGAAACCGAGTATTCGAGAGTAACCCAAGTCTAAGTAATTGCATTCAAATGAGTCATTGAGTGCTCGGTTGAGCCGAAAAGGTGCCTTGCCCATATACCATCATAAACTTAATGTGTTTTTCATCTCTATATATTATAGGTCATCGATCTCTTTGAGATTATGACCTATAATATTTATTAAATATTTTAGAAACTCACAACTTAAACCACTTTACAATTAATTAATTAATATAAACCAATAAAATTGCTGTCACCAAAAACTTATTCGTAAGATATAAACATGCATGGTGTTCTATAAAATAAATACAATTCCTTTTACAATGGGAAAACAAATTAAAAAACATGTATGAACCAAGGAAATAACTTCAGAGAGAGTCAGCGGAAGCAATCCACCGCCACCGACGTGGTGTCTACAATCTCAAACCCAAAAATCTTCTTCCGGTACGATGCGGTGGCTTCCACCACCACCTCCGGCGTCGACGACGCCGGCGCTACGTTGAGGTCCAGCCACGGCACCGCCCTGTTCTCCTCAGCCTTCCTCCTCTGCCTCTCCCCCTCATCTGCCACCGTCCCCGGCGCCAATCCCCCGGTCATCACCGCCCTATGGCGCCGCATGTGGCCGCCGAGCGCTTGCCCGATCGAGAACTCGAGGCCGCAGACGGAGCACTCGTGCACCTTCGGCCTCGCAGCAGCCTCCCCGCCGCCCTCGCTCGCCGCGACCTTCGGCTTCTTGTGGCTCGCCCGGTGCCCGCCCAGCGCCTGGAACGACGGGAACTTCCGGCTGCACGTCTTGCACTCGAAGACCCTCGCCGGAGCCGGCGCGCAGGCCTCGGAGAACTCCCAGCCGACACCCCCCGCGCCGCCCTGTTGGGAGAGAAGCACCAGCGCATGGGCCATGTTCTCCACCATCTCCACGTCGCCTGCAACCCTAAATCTCTTGACGCCACCAAACATTGACAATTCACACCTTATCGAAAATCAACGGCGAACACAAAGGCGCAGTTGTGCCAATTTATAGGCCATCAAGATTGTTTGGTAGGGAGAGGAGGTGACGATGGCAAATCTGAATTCAACATGGTTTAGGTTAGAAGCTCTCTAGAAGGGTGAAAACACAGGTTTCAGATTGGACTTTGATATCCCTTTCCAGTTTTGAGTTTTGATCATCAGGTTTGAAAACACAAACGAGGAAGAGTCAGCACAAGTATGCCAGTAAAACCTAGATAATATTCAGCTAACTGGTGCAGTCCTAAACAAACGTGGCTCGAAGATTGAATATTAATTAATCAGTCAGCAGGCGAATCCCGTGGAGCGCCATGCAAGGCCGTGAACTTTTCCCTTTCCTTTTCCTTTTCGTTTTTCTGGCCGTGTGATTCAACCGACTCCTGATTTGGACGGCCGGATATCGCCTGGCCTTAAACGTCATGGCGACTGGTCGAAGCAGCGGTCGAGAAGAGAAGGATACAAGGAAGTCAACTTAAAGCTGTTCTACTTTCTTATTCTTTGGCGCGTGTGTAGCTTTCACATTTATTCATTCGGCAATGCTTCATTTAATATATCCTTTACATGTATAAAATATTATTTTATAGAAATTACTAAAAGGAAATAATTTTTTAAAAAACAATCCAGTGTCAAATTCTTACCATTCGATTAATTCTAAAAGTGATATTAAAATAAAGAGTAAAGATACACTACTACATGAAAATAATGAAATGAAATTTAACATGAAAGACGTGATAAACTACGTGTGTCATGCCACGTGGCTTTTTCGACCACGTAGCATGACACACATGGCTTGCCATGTCTATCATCATTTTAAACCTTAAACTTTAAACCCTAAATTCTAAATCCTAAAAACCCTACAATTTCGTTGTCGAAATTGTTCGGCAAAAAAAACCACATGGCATGACACACGTGGCTTGCCACGTCTTTTATATTAAGTTTCATGCCATTATTTTCATGTAGTGTATCTTTACTCTAAAATAAATTCGAAAGCATTCACAGCCCCCCGCTCAACATCCAACATCCTAAATTCCTAAAATTTTCATCTCACGAGAGAAAATACTCTACAGTGAATCGTAATTAGGATTTGAAACGTGAATATTCAGATAAACCATTAAACACCTTGTCGCTGCATCATTACGTACCCGAGGATCATAAGATAAAATAGATATTGATACGAGGAAAGTGGTGGCCATGCCATGTCGAAAGTAGGGGCAAATCTTGAGGGGTGCATATCTTTGATTATTCACTCAATCGCAACTTGTGATGTTGATGCTTAAATCTTTCACATGTGCAATCTTAATTCCTAGACAAGAAAATATTTTTCCTTGAGTTGTTTTGTTTTAGTCTTACATAATTTTCTTGTCCCTTGTGAATAATTAGCAAGATTAATACAATAATTTTATTGGATATCTTCGAAGGCTGGCCTTTAAGTGTATTTCAAGAGAGAAGATTATCTAAGCATAGATGCTTGGATTAAAAAAACATTAATAGACTAATTATGGATTAATTAATTAGCACCACAAGATTCAATATGCGTGAACAGCGTACTACTCAAGTCGTTGTCCAAAATGCATCGTAGATGTTGTTATATCTGTGACTGTTAATTAATTAATTAATTTTCTTATGAAACCCTAATTTAAACGTCACTTAACTAATTATTATTGGCATTGATTATTTAATTCTGAAGATCAAATTACATTGGCGTACGCAAGATGGTGTCGACTTTTGTCTCCCATCCAACTCAACTAATTAATGATTATCTAATGGCTCATAATTAATTTTCTTATATAATTTGTATGCTCTGACTCGTGGCAATTTAGGTTAATATATAAATATTTGATTACGACTAATCGATAGTTAGTTTAGTAGTAAGTAGTCCCCAAGGCATGGTACCACAGTAGGACATTTAGGTTGTTATTCAGGTATCTACGGTTCGATCCCCAACTATAACGTATTTGTAGGAATTTTTTCTAAATGGAGAGCGCAATCAAAGGATGCTGGGTGTCTGGACTGACGCACTTTCGATTTATCCTGGTGGCCGGTGGAAAACTTTTGTGGGGCCGAATTGGTCATCCTCATAAATAGTCAATGAGGCTAACTGAGATTTATCATATTTTTTTTTTTAGTAGTAAGTAAGATTCGGAGGGCTTTGGCTCAAATATTGAGAGTGCAAAACTCTTGTTTAAAGAGATTTAATTTTGTCCCAAACGAAAAATAATTTTAGATTGGATATAATTTCAAAGGACTTTTTAATGGATCTAGTAACACATAAAGGCTGGCAAGATATGTGTTCTTGTATTTAATTATATTTATTATATTCTCTATATATATATATATATTATCAGTTTTATGTTTTTGAAGTTTTATGAGGAACCAATTTGTAGCATTTGAATCAAATTAATTAGTTATTAATGCAATGCAGATACTTTACATAGCAAATGAAGTTAAATCAGCAAAAACTTCTAAAAAATCGATAATTTTTTTTTATATATTTACGTTAAACGAGTGCAAAAATATATTTTGATTAAAATATTAGTTACCTTCCTCTTCTATATGTAGGATGACATTCTAAATATTTGCATAACTTTTAACATGGAATAATATAGAATTAAGATTTTTAGGATATAAAGTCTATTAAAATTTTTTACTTCTATTATGATTTCTTTTCTTTCTTTACAAGTTAGAATTTTGAGTCTATATAAACATCTTATTAGTTGATGTTTAAGAAATTTTTAGTTTGATAATATTTTCGACAGTGTTGTTTATTTTCCTATCTCTTATTATTTTTTCAAATTAATAAATTTTAGAATATTAATTTTTGGCATTTACAATTGATCAACGGAATCAATATTGCACTACAAAAAAACAGGTATTTTGCGACGAATTTTTGGGACGAATTAATTTCGTCGCCAATCAGCAACGGAATTTGCGACAAATCCATATTTCGTCGCTAATCTGCAACAGATTTGGCGACGAAATACACATTAGTCGCTAATTTAGCAACTAAAAATATTCGTTGCAAAGTTCGTTGCAAAAACATAATTCGTTGCTAAATTTGTCGCAAATTGGCGACGAAAGATCCTTTCGTCGCCAAATTGGCGTCGAATCTAATTTTCGTCGCCAAATTGGCGACGAATATATTATTCGTCGCCAATTTGGCGACGAACAATAGGATTCGTCGCCAAATTCGCGACATATTTAGCAACGATCTATGTTTTATCGCAAAAAAAATTACAGTTTTAATTATCGCACGGTAGGTTAGCGACAAACAATAAATTCGTCGCCAATTTGGCGACGAAAATGCATATTCGTCGCCATTTTGGCGATTCGTCGCCATTTTGGCGACGAATATTGAAATTCGTCGCCAATTGGCGACGAATATGCATTTTCGTCGCCAAATTGGCGACGAATTTAGCGACGAATTTGTTATTGTCGCCAAAAACCCTAAAACCGGGAAAATATTTCCTTATCCCGCCCAACTTTGGCGACTAATCACATGTTCGTCGCCAATTTGGCGACGAATATAAGCGTTCGTCGCCAAATTGGCGACGAATTTGAATATTCGTCGCCAAATTGGCGACGAATTTTAATATTCGTCGCCAATTTGGCGACGAATTTGGCGACGATCTTGTTTTTGTTGCCGAAAACCCTAAAACCGGGGAAAAAATTCTTTATCCCGCCCAACTTTGGCGACGAATCACATGTTCGTCGCCAATTTGGCGACGAATATAAGCGTTCGTCGCCAAATTAGCGACGAATTTGGCGACGACACTGTTTTTGTTGCAAAAAAACCCTAAAACCGAATTATTATTTGATTATTCCACTCCAAGTTGGCGACGAATCGTATTTTCGTCGCCAATTTGGCGACGAACTCTTATATTCGTCGCCAATTTGGCGACGAAAGTATGATTCGTCGCCAAATTGGGGAAATTTGGCGACGAATCTGAATTCGTCGCAAAATACTTAGGTTTAATTCCCTTCTTGCCGAACTTTTTTCTCTTCTCCTCACGCGAACGCGCCGACGCTCCTCTCGCCGCCGCTCGCAGCGCTTCTCCTTCTCTCCCTCTTCCCCTTGCCGGAGTCTCTCCCTCGCCGGAGCTCTTCCTCGCCGGCTGTCTCCCTCACCGAAGCTCTCCGTCGCCGCCGGATCTCCCTCTTTTCGCCGGATCTCACTCATTTCGCCGGATCTCGCTCATTTCGCCGGATCTATCCCTCGCCGAAGTTTTCCCTCGCCGGATCTCTCTGATTTGTCGCCGAGATCTCTCCGAAAGCTTGTGGTAACCTTCCTCCTTCGTTTTTCCTCTTTTCTTCCGAGTTTTAGCCGCTGACGCCGTTGGAGGGACATCGCCGGACGTCGGGCGGCGCTGCCTGTCCGTGGCCGCCGTCGGGCGTCGCTGGCCGGCGCTGGGCAGCCTTTGCCGGCGCTGGCCGGCCCTTGCCGCCCTTGGCCGGATTTTTAAAGCCCGTGGCCAGCCCTTGCCGCCCCTGGCCGGCCCTTGCCGCCCCTGGCCGGCGGCGGTGGCTGCCCCTGGCCGGCGGTGGCCGGCGCTATAACGGCGATTGGGGAGGCTCCTCAAAGCGTAACTGTTCCTGTCTGGTTTCTGCCCCTTAGAACTAGCTATAACATGCTTATATGTGAACCTTTGCTATGTATTTTTCTTTTACGAACAGCCAAGTTTGTTTGGTATATGCGCACTTCTAAAGTGATGACTAGGAAGGTCTACGCTGTACAATCCTACCTATCGAATGCCACTTTTTGTCAAGTTCCTATTTAAATTTTAGTACTGGTGACGTGGTATTGTATTGCTAAGTCAACTCCCTGTTTTATGTTTCTAGTTGTGCCTCTATTACTATTCAATTTGTGATCTTTGCACCTTTTGTGATTTTTATGCTATCTCATGGTATATTCCATTCAAAATTTAATGTTCACAAGCTGTTATTCAAATTGCAAGTCTGGATATTGATTTTTCATGGCTGTTCTTTGCCCTGAGGATTTATATTTAATCTGCATGTTTATCTTCGCAATGATTTTAGTTGTTTGTAGTGCTAAGTTATCAGGCATCCTGGTTTACAGTTTTTGTATTTGTCTGATCAGTTGAGCTTAATTCTGTGCATTTTTTTTCTAAGCTGACCTATTTTTTAGTCTGTCTGATGGACCCAAAAACCTTAAACCTCCTAAACCTAATATAAAGACTAAACACTAAACGACCCTAAAACTTACAACTAAACCCAAAAACCCCTAAACCTTAAAAATTCATTAAACCATAAAAATATAAACTCGTAAACTCTTAAACAATAAATGTTAAACTCTTAAAAAATCCTAAATCTTAAATTCTAAATCTTAAATCATAAACCTAAACCCAAAAACCTTAAACCTCCTAAACCTAAAGACTAAACACTAAACGATCCTAAAACTTACAACTAAACCCAAAATCCCTAAACCCCCTAAACCTTAAAAATTCACTAAACCATAAAAACCTAAACTCGTAAACAATAAATGTTAAACTCTTAAAAAATCATTAATCTTAAATTTTAATTCTTAAATCCTAAACATAAACCCAAAAACCCTAAACCTCCTAAACCTAAAGACTAAAGACTAAACCCTAAAACCTACAACTAAACCCAAAAATCCTAAACCCCCTAAACCTTAAATATTCACTAAATCATAAAAACCTAAACTCGTAAACTCTTAAACAATAAATGTTAAACTCTTAAAAAATCATAAATCTTAAATCCTAAACTTAAACTCAAAAACCCTAAACCTCCTAAACCTAAAGACTAAAGACTAAACCCTAAACCTACAACTAAACCCAAAAATCCTAAACCCCCTAAACCTTCAAAATTCACTAAAATCTAAAACCTAAACCTAAACCCAAAACCCCCTAAACCTTAAAAAATCACTAAATCATAAAAACCTAAACTCGTAAACACGTAACCTATAAATCATAAACTTTTAAAAATTCTTAAATCTTAAATTCTAAACCCTAAGTCCTCCTCCTAAATCCTAAACCTCTTAAACCCTAAATCCTCCTCTTAAATCCTAAACCTCTTAAACCCTAAATCCTCCTCCTAAATCCTAAACCTCTTAAACCCTAAACGTTATAACAAGTGTTGATGATTTAAAAAAAAATTATTAATGAAATATATGTTAATATGTTTGAATTTGTGGATTCAGGAAAAATGCAGAACGCAAGAGGATGGTAACTGATGCTGCAGGTCAGAATATTTTTGCAGGAACTCCTCTGGTGTCGAAGGATGAAGGTAAAGGCACAAAAGTTTCAATTAAAGCTCTTGTCTGAGAATGGTCAAGCAACTCAAACCAGAAGTGTTGAGGTGTATAGTAGTTATCCTTGATAATCCCCTTGAATTGGTTCTCTGTGAGGGTGCCAATATATTCTGATGCATCCGTAAAATCAAATCTGACTCCAATTTCTTTAAGTTCTTCTGTGTATTCCGTTATCTTTTCACCCTCCTGTAGTTTCTCGATTTAACGGTCCAACAGGAGGGTGAAAAGATAACGAAATACACAGAAGAACTTAAAGAAATTGGAGTCAGATTTGATTTTACGGATGCATCAGAATATATTGGCACCCTCACAGAGAACCAATTCAAGGGGATTATCAAGGATAACTACTATACACCTCAACACTTCTGGTTTGAGTTGCTTGACCATTCTCAGACAAGAGCTTTAATTGAAACTTTTGTGCCTTTACCTTCATCCTTCGACACCAGAGGAGTTCCTATTACTGTTTGTTTTTTTGTTACACAGGTTTTTATAAACAAATCAAAAAAAAAGGTTAGTCTTTACATATTTAATTTATAGATTTTAGTATTAGTTTTAATTTGAAGAATGATACTTTCTCTTTATCTTATTTTTCTATGCAGGCGAAGACAAGATAGTGATGGAGAATCAAGCAGAGTTTCTGGCGGACTACGATGATCTCTTCTATCTTGTCTTCATATATCTTCTGATTTGTTTGCACCAGTACTTTGTCTCTTGCCTTCCTGTATTATGATGCTGTGACTTGGTTAGACTTATAGACATGTACATACATGTCTAATGTACTTATTTGTTGGATTGTATTATGATTTTTATGGATTGTAGATGTTATGGATATTTGGATGTTATGGATATGGATGTTATGGATATGGATGATTTGTTTGTTATGGATTCATGTATGTTATGGATATTTGGATGAAATGAATGGATGTTATTGTTTTATTTGTATTAGATTTGATTTGCTTGTTTGTTACAGGTTACATGTATTTATGAATCGATCCGATTGGATCGATATTGTTTGTATATACAGGATAATTACCAAAACGAATATTGCATTGAAATTTTTTTTTTATTTTTGCAACGAAATCTGCGACGAATATAGGATTCGTCGCCAATTGGCGACGAAATTAGCAACGAATACCAGTTCGTCACAAATATATCGTAAGTTTACTATTTATCGTAATTTGCAACGAATTCAAGATTCGTTGCCAAATTCGTCGCCAATTGGCGACGAACTCTAAAATTCGTCGCCAATTGGCGACGAACTCTAAAATTCATCGCCAATTGGCGACGAAAACAGTTTCGTCGCCAATTGGCGACGAAAACATTTTCGTCCCCAATTGGCGACGAAACCCAATATTCGTCGCCAATTGGCGACGAATTTGGCGACGAAATTTTGAGTTCGTCGCAAAAAATGGCGACAATTGTGAGGATTTCGTCGCAGATTTTTGGCGACGACTTGATTGCGACTAATTTTATTTCGTTGCAAAATTTGTCGCCAAATTTTTTGGGACAAATTTTTTGTTAAAATTCGTCCCAGATTTCGTCGCAGATTGGTTATTTTTTTGTAGTATAACCCATTAGAGTTTCCGAGTATAATTCTCTATAAATGACATAGTTAACAATGATAAAAAAGGAGATTTTTAATAACCTATCTAACCTTAACCTTAATTTTTCTTCTTCTATAATTTTTACTATTATATTCTTTCCCTAGCATCTATGGTGACTTAAACATTGAAAGAGCTTCATCGGGATGACTCTTGGTGTCTTTTAGCATATGTTCATCTATATAGGTCCGACCACGTCACAAGAGGAAGCTTCATCACAGATTTTTGGTGCGACGGTTAAACTCGACCACTGGACTTGATTCAGATCCATAACTGAGTCGATAGGTTGATTACCCGTTGACCCGATTAAATGGATCGATTATAATTCCTAAGTGCCTTTTGAGTGTGCTAAACTCATATTCAAGGAGGGATTTTGTGAAGATGTCGGCTATGTTTAATTTGGACTCAACATAGTCAAGAACAATCTTTTCCTTACCAATATGGTCCCTAACAAAATGGTATTTGACTTCTATATGTTTGATTCTAGAGTGATGGATTGAGTTCTTAATCAAGTTGATTGAACTGATATTGTCAATCAAGGCTTTAGTGTTGTGGTATTTTAAATTAAAGTCCGTTAATATGTGCATCATCCAAAGTAATTATGCAATACATTCCCTCATTGCTATGTACATATTATTGCTTTCTGCTACACTAGCTGACTAGACATAGACCCAAGAACTGACATCCTCTACTTATACTTTTTCTATCTAGTTTACAACTAGCATAGTCTGAGTCAGAGTATCCTATTAGGTCAAAATTGTTACTCCTAGGGTAGCACACTCCAACATTTAGTGTTCTCTTGATATATCTAAGTATTCTTTACACTAATGTTAGCTGAGATTTCTTAGTATTTGATTGATACCTAGCACACATACCAACCGCAAATAAAATATCGAGTCGACTTACAATTAAGTATAGTAGACTACCTATTATACTCTTATAGTATTTTAAGTCTACTTATTTTCATTTTGGGTCACTATCAATATTTATATTTGTTGCTATGGGTATTTTTATTTTTTTATAAAATTTTTCATACCAAATTTCTTAATTAACTCTTTATCATATTTAGTTTGATAAATGTGGTTACTATTTTTAGTCTGTTTTATTTGTAACTCTAAGAAAAAATGTAACTCACTTACCCAACTCTTTTCAAATTCATTTTTCATTAGTTCAACAAATCCATTTAAGAATTTAGTGTTGGTTAAATCGAAAATGATGTCGTCTACATAGATTTGAGCTATAAAGAAGTCTTTTTCTATGATTTTGACAAATAATGAAGGGGTTAATTTGTCCTTGGTTAAAACCATTAGATACTAGGTATGTTAATAGTCTTTCATACTATGCCCTTGGTGCTTGTTTTAACCCATATAAGGCTTTCTTAAGTTTAAAAAATATAATTTAGATGATCTTTATTTTCAAACCCATGGTGGTTGACCTACATAGACTTCTTCTTTAATAAACTCGTTCAAAAATATGAATTTTACATCCACTTGGGAGAACTTGAATCCATTGTGAGCCGCATAGGTTAGCAACATTCTAACGGATTCAAGTCTAGCTATGGGTGTATAGGTTTCGTCGTAGTCTAGTTCCTTTACTTAGCTAAACTTCTTAGCTACTAGTCTATAGCTTTGTTTCTTACAACATCCCCTTTTTCATATGTTTTATTCCTAAACACCCATCGAGTTTCTATGATAGAATTGTTATCTGGTATAGGAACTAAGTCTCATACTTGATTTGGTTCAAATTATGTTAGTTCTTCTTGTATTGTTATTATCCAGTCAAGGTCAGGTAGGGCTTCTCTTATAGTCTTTAATTCAATATTGGATATAGTGTTATTTGACTCAAATTTCTATAGGATGACCTAGTTCAAACTCCTAGGTTAGGATCACCCAACATTTGGTCAGGTGGATGATTGACTCTTAATCTAGGTACTCATGTGGTATTTGGTTCAGTCCTATCTTCTAGTTCAATTATGGTTGAATTAGGTTGAATTTTCTCTTCTTCTTGGTTTTATGGATTAATAAGTTGTTCATTAGATTGATTATTGTTACTTTCTTCATCAATTATTATATTTTTAGTTTCTTCAACTTTTAAGGTATATGCCCTACTAGTTGTATAATAACCTAAGAATATTCCCTTAGTGATTTTGGATATAAATTTTCTTAAGTAGTCTTTTGTGTTTAGTATATGTACTTTACATCCAAATATTTTTAGATAATTTAAATTGAGTATTTTATTATAATATATTTTATATGCAGTTTTATTATGATGTTTATAAATTAATATCATATTTTGAATATAGTATACTGTGCTTATTACCTCAGCCCAGAATTGGTTAGTTAGTTTGTATTCATTTAACATTGTCCTAGCTGCTTCTTGTAGAGTTCTATTTTTTCTGTCTATTATTGCATTCTGTTGTGGAGTTCTAGGACATGAAAACTCATGCTGGTATCCATTAACTTGACAAAATTCATTAAACTTAGTATTTTCAAATTCTCCATTATGGTCATTCCTTATTCTTTTAATTTTTAAATCCTTTTCATTTTCTACTAGTTTGCATAAGTTAGTGAATTTTTCATAAATTTCATCCTTAATTTTTAAGAATTTTACCCAAGTGATCCTAGAGTAGTCATCAATTATTACTGAGCAGTACTGATTTCCGCTTAGTAACTTAGTCTCATGTAAATCAAAGAGGTCTAAGTGTAGTAATTCAAGTATTGAATTTGTTTGGTTCATGTTAGTTACTTTATGAGTTGATTTTGTTTATTTATCTTGTTGACAAACATTATAAATTATATTTTCTAGGTTGATAAACTTAGGTAGACCCTTAACTAAGCGATTTTGACTCATCTTTGAGATGAGTCTTACATGAGTGTAACCTAGTCTTCTGTACCACAATTTTATTTTCTCTTATTGTGTCAATAGACACTTAGTTGAGGAGCTTGATAAGTCGATTTTATAAATATTATTTTTACAATTCCCTTAAGTATTATATTAGGATTTTTAATATTTTTAATTATACACTTAGATTTAGTAAATCTAACTACGTATCCAGCATCACATAATTGACTAATACTCAACAAATTAAACTTAAATTGGTCTACTAATAATACTTTGTGAATAATGAAGTTGGAACTTAATTCGATATTACTTGTTCCAATTACTTTAAATTTTTCGTTGTTCCCGAACGCAACGGATCCTAGGTTCTTGAACTTCAGTTTTATGAATTTCAATCTGTCTCCAGTCAAGTGCATAGAGCATCCACTATTCAACATCTATTGGTCCAAATCTTTATATTCCTACATATAAGATATTCGGTTTGGATCCAATTTAGAGTTAAAAAGTAGATTGATTTTTTACTTAACTAATTTTCAACTCACCCATTTCTAGATTATCAAATAGTTCATCCTATGGGTTGTGTGAGATGATTTTTTAATTTTATCTTAGCTATTTGAAATGTAATTTTCTAAGATTTGATTAACCTTGAGTTAGATTAATGTTTTACACTTGATGCTTTCCGCTGCATAGACTTAGAAATTTCTAGTTGTGTTAATTATATGAATGAAAGAAAGAAAAAAAAAACTGTAGCGTCCGTCAAGGCTCTGGTAAGGGCGGGCGTTACAGATTGGTATCAGAGCGCACTGTCATCTCATCACACACACATCAAGCCTGAATCCTCGCTTCCAAGTAAGTTATACGCTTCCAAGTAAACTATTTAAGTAAGTAAGATAATCTTGCATACTTTGCTACTTTGCTAGAGTATCTTACTTTACAGTTCAGCACATAGACTTGTGTTAACCGAGCTAGTACAATAAACTAGTTGATCAAGGCCTAGTCTAATGACCTCCGCCAATGAGCGTGCAAAAAATGAAATGCAATGGAATGAAAGATAATAAACATAATCCTAAGTTCCTCTATAGGCAACCTGGGGTCAGAACTAGGTGTCCTAGAGGGGTCAGTCTTATTGCCCCTTTTCTTAATCCTAAAGCATAAAAATAACAATTTTAACTACTAAAAAATGAAATTAATTAATTTGAGGGTATTTTTAGGGGATTACCTAGATATTTTAGTAGAGTAATAATAAACTTGACGACCTAGAGCGTTGTCAGCGTCGCAAGATGAGGGAAACGGGAGTAGGAAAGGCTTTTCATATGGTAAAAATGTGTGGGGCCGTAGTTACTTTTATAAATGTGTTCCGAGTGCTTGGAAGAGGAATCGAAGGCGCTTGGAATAGAATTAGAATACCGAGGGCGTCTGCGAAAACATCAGCTTGTTTCTGGTTTTTTGATTCGGGGCGCCTGGATTTTGGTTTCCAAGCGCCTGGATTCGGCTGGGTCAGGCTTCTCAGGTTTGTTTTGATTTACTTGGGTTGGGTTTAAATCCATTAAGTTTTAATGAGGTAAAACTTAGGTTTTGATTTATTATAGTTAAGGTAAAAATTGATTTGATTAATTTAGTTAAGATTTGTAATTAATTTTAGTAAAGATAAAGTTGGTAAAAATTAATTTAATATAAAATTAGTTAAAATTAATTTGATTAAAATAAATTAAAATAAAATTAGTTAAAATTAATTTGGTTAAAATAAGTTAAGATAAAATTAGTTAAAATTAATTTGGTTAAGAAGCATATTATAAAATTAATTAAAATTAATTTGGTTAAAATAAGTTAAGATAAAATTAATTATAATTAAAATTAATGTTTTTAATGTTAATTGAGTTAATTAATATTTACGTTAAATTTTAATTAATATTTTTACGTTAAAGGTTAATTAAAATTAATTATGTTTTAATTAACGTTACACAAATTAACTTAAAGTTAATTAATGTTTTAATTAAGATTAATTGAAGTTAAAGTTAAACATTAACTTTACGTTAAAATTAAGATTAATTAGACAAGGATTAATTTAAGATTAATTAATGTAATATTAATTAAGGTTTAGTTAATTAAATTAATTAAGATTTAATTAAGATTAATTAAGATAATATTAAGTAAGTTTTAGTTAAGATTGATTAAATTGATTTCAATTAAAACTAATTATCTCATCCTTTAGCTAAGTCCTAATTCATCTCATCCTATCTCGTCCATGTCTAGATGATCACACAGTTAATCTTATAGATTATTGATAGGCTTCCACAAGTATACGGTTGTCGTCAAGTAATAAAAGATATCGAACCACAGGGACTGTGTATTAGCTATAGTGATGTCACTAAGATAGTTGCTTAGACTCCAA
>NC_133874.1:9276914-9356136 GCF_044706935.1 Curcuma longa
ATTTGTATACTTTATAAATTGTGGCTAGAGACCACCATTGATGATGGAAGGTCAAGGTATTCAAATCATAAAGATTGAGACAATCAAAAGAGATTGTGTATCCAATTCTTCTAAAACACTTCATGAAACTTAATAATTAACTAATGTAGCATAATATCACTTACTATGTTTATGAATTATTCAACAAGCATGTGGGGAACTTACTAATGCAAACAATGAGAAATTTGTTGGAGTAAAATTGGATCAAAAGCTAGTCCATGTATGGAGAGAGTGTGTTGCAATAGGAATAAGTTTTTGTCGGATGACTCAATAATTATAGAGTGAATTGAGCAAGCAACAAAGCATTCCCAATCTCATACTTGTAACCCTTAGTCTAGACGCTAACAATTTCCCCATTTTAACCAATCAACCTTAAGAGTATCGATCTCCAATTTAAAGCTCAACTACAATTCCCCTCGCCTACCTTATCCAATGTATCACATTCAAGAATCTAATAAACTTCAGACAAACTAGCTACTAGCAACCCAAGTTAACTTGGTTTCCCTACGTATCCAAGTTGAACTAAACTCAAGTCAAGTCGACCAAATTAACTAACGTTTAAACATAGCCAAACTTCTCTTAAATTGCTCTCCTCATATAAGGAAAGATTCTAGTGGCTAGCGGACTTTTATAATATAGTTTGGATATAGAACTTGGGTGAAAATTACTTTAACATCAATCTACAACATTTGAAATGAATATATCTCCAAGAAATTTGATTAAAATGTTAAGAATAAAGGATTTTGCTCAAACATACATCAATAGAAGGTCGAGGATAAAAAAGGAGAATAAAAAAATTTCTCAATGTTTTTCGTTGATAAATAAATCACCTATTTATAGACTAATACATAACTAGAGGTGAGCAAAAGTTAGATTAAACACAAATAAATCAACCAAATTTAAAAAAATTTAGTTTGATTATTTTAGATTTTAATTTTTTTTTTCTAAAAAATTGATTATATTGAATAATTCAGTTCGATTTTAATTTTAAAATCTCTTATTCGATTAAATCAAAATAAAAAATAATCAATGAATTCCTAAATATGTGAATTTATAAATCTCTAGATTGATCGGTAAATCTCCCATAATACTTGAAAAATTCAGTTAATTCAATTTTGAATTAATCGATATTTTATTGGTATGATTTTTTTAATTTTTATTTAAAAATTTGATCAGTTCGATTAGTTCAAAAAAAATTAATTTATTTGATTTTGATTAGTTTAGTTCGATTCAATTTTAATCGAATACTCAATCCTCTACATAACTTACTCACTAATCCACTAACTCATTAATTATAATACACTAACTCCTCAACATTAATCATTATCCCATCATCTCTCACCACTAATTAAAACATGATAATTTTCTTTCTCAACCCATCAACTCACTATATAACTTGCTAACTAAGTCAGCATTAATATTTAAATTAAACTTCATCAACATAAAATATTAAATTTAAAATATTATCTATGTGAAACTAAATTAATAATGATACTTATAAATTAATTAAGAAAAAAAGTATATGTAAACATATTATATATATTAATTAGTTTATGCAGTACTGATAAAAGTGCTGGCGCAAGGTGACTGTAGTGACAAGTGCTACACAATCAAATTAAAGAGGC
The DNA here is from genome assembly GCF_044706935.1 of Curcuma longa. Taxonomy (NCBI): domain Eukaryota; kingdom Viridiplantae; phylum Streptophyta; class Magnoliopsida; order Zingiberales; family Zingiberaceae; genus Curcuma; species Curcuma longa. The sequence continues at coordinate 9,278,579 of NC_133874.1, forward strand.
TTTGGCCGGCCTTACACGCTTTGCTTTGGCTGGTTGTGCTCTCCTTTATCCTCCTCTTTTTCTTAGCATTATCTTTAGGGAGTAAACAAAGCTAATCATGCTACAAAGTTGAGAGGTACGTGAACGTCTCTAGCAACACAACAAAGGTCCATGCATGTACCTCTTCTTTCACCATCTTATCACCACAATGAAAGCCATAGATTAATTGTTAAATATGAAAATATATAGCTTAAAGAAGACAAAGGTGATTATATTAATAATTACAATTGTTTAGGATGTGTGATGAACAAAGTAGATACCCTACAAAAGGCATGGAAGTTACTTGGTTGTTTCCGATCGAGCTAAAATAGTCATACCTTCATTACTAAGTAAGCATGGACTCTGTGGCCACTTGATCAAAAACTTCATTATCAACTAAGAAGAACTATAATAAGTACAAAATGAAAGTCCTCTATGTGTGTTTTAGTCCTTTTTAAAAGTCCAACAATGAAATGATACTTGACAGAGTGCAGAAGGCTTTTTCTCTGTTACTTCCACTGCATCAAGCAATAGAGTTTGGGAAGATCTGCTGCATGAGAACAGGATGCTGAGAGAGATGCTACAACTAAAGATTCTAAGTGTGGGGAAAGTAGTACCTTCCAACAGTTTTGTGGACCTGCAGTTAATGCCATTCAACTTCCACCTACCTTTCAGTGCGTGCTCACAGTAATGCACTCACTCTGCCAAGGGAGGTTTGGTGCCTAAGAAACACGGTGTGAGGACAAGAGTTTAGTGCGAAACAGCTTCTTGAATTGTGGATGAAAGGGGGAAGAAGAGAACCAACATCATTGTAAAAAATCGATTCATTAAATATATATATATATATATATATATATATATATATATATATATATAATCTTCGACGAAAAATGATCCTTTCTATAGAGATTGGAAACCAATCGAATTGATTGTTGCTTGAATGAAACCTTTATATCTGTTGAACCTTTGTGTTCATTCGACTTTAGTCAATATAACTAGTCTACTTGATTGAATAACCATCAAGTCAAATAGATCTTTTTGTTATCTCTCCTTCCATGGCAAATTGTCCCTCGGTTAAGGGCTTCAAGCAAACCACTAGGTAGTGTGTACTCCTACCTAGATAAACACATCACCTTGATGATATTTTCCAAATTTTTCACAATTTTCATGCTTCAAAGTCTTCAACCTTGTCAATGCTTTGTATTGCCTTCGAGTTCATCTCATTCCGGGTCTTCGATCCTTTTGATGCAACCACCTACTATCCTTCTCCCATTGCCTACGAATCCTCCTCACTTTGAGTCACTTGAGAATACAACTCATGTTAAGCCTCTAGTACCTTAGATGCACCACCAATCTAGTTAAGCTTTCTCAATGTCCCATACATCTCTCCCCGTCTTTCGAGTCCATCTTAGAGTACACCTTGTATCAAGACTTTGATCCTTATAATGTACCAAGTTGATGAGCTTGTTCCATGTGTCATTCTTTTCTCCTTCATGTTCCACCGCTATTTGTGCCATCATACCTTCTTTTCTAGCGGCCCCACACGATCGGTCCCACGACCATCTGTTCATGTCAGTTGGTCACGACGTAGGAGGGTATTGCCAACTGCACAACGTAGGAGGGTATTGCCTGACTTCAGATTTGAATCCTTGCCCTCTTCTGCAACTCTACTGTGTCGTAATCAACTCAGCTATGCCCCGGGGGCTCAAGCCATCATACTCAAACCAACCAACTCAATTTCAATGAGTCATCCAACAAACCAATTCAACCATGTTAAGTGACAAAGTTCTACGAGCTACTATGTGAACTATTTTGAGTCCCTATACACTTTGTGCATACATCAAAAATACAAGTTAAACCTAATTAACTTAAACACTTTTCAAACCCATAAAAATCACTTGGTTAAATCTAACCACTTAGGGACATCATTTTTCTAATAATGTTTTCCTTGTTGATGTTCAACAATGAATTTTAAGGAATATAACAATAACAATCAAGTCTTATCCCACTAGGGAATATAAACAAATAAGTTAACAAGGTAATAGAAACTTAAGGCTCCCTTCATGCACACTATTGTATGGAAGCAAAAGAGATAGAAGATTTTAGGTCTTAATTAGTTATAGGAACTTCTAAATTACACTTCAATGCAACCCTCCTAGTGAGCTCCTATGTTCTTTGTGAGGAATAAGGATGAAGCTATGATATTTTAATTGACCATGGGCCATTGAATGTTTCACTCATTAAAAACTAATATCTCTTTCCTTGAATTTGTAACTTGTTCGACTAACTTAAAGGAATTGATATCTATTTTAATATTGATTGAGTCATCTCTAGCTTAGGGTCATGAATAAGGATAATTAGAAGAAGACTACTTTTCAAATGTGATATTGGCATTATAAATTACTTTTTGATGCTAATTAGCCTCACTAATGTCTTGGCTATATTATGAATTTGATGAATTAAATATTTCTAGTGAACTCGAATCTATTGGTGAATGTATGTGTTTAGCTAAGGTAAACATTCCATAGCATGTAGGAGCTTTATGGTAACAAAAGTCTAAATAACATTTTCATAGGCTATATCTTAGACAAAATACATATGAGTTTCTTGTAAAATTTTGAAATCCCTAGCGCCTTAAACAATCATCGATATGTTAGGACCCATATGAGTTAGAGGAGGGGGGAGGGGGGGGGGGGGGGGGGGGGGGGGGGTGAGTAGCTATGATATGATCATTTCGCTTTGATATTGAGTGATCATCATTTGAATGAGTAGCGAAAACTTGATACAAACTCGACATCCAATGCAACATGCTAACAAGATCGATTTTACTTGGTTTATCACCTCCTAAGGCAACTAGGTCCAAGGCCTAGTCCTAACAACTATTCCACTATTTTTCTCCTTCTCAGATACCTTTCGGAGGTAGAGAAGTTTCCTACAATAAGTTTTCACAATAATACAACAAGAATATGAAATACAAAAATAAATACATGAAAGTAAACTACTTTACAAGAATCTTTACTTTGCTTGCTCTTTTGTCACTTTAGAATGCCTCTTGGTGGTGGGAAACGCAGCGACACTTCATCTCTAACCTCTTGAGAATCGACGTTTTCTTCTTCAACTGAAACTCTACTTATGCGGTTGTTGTTGAGGCTAATTTCCGCCTAGCAATTGATTGTTTGCCATCATTAAGTGATTGTTACGTCGGATTAAGCTGTTTAAACATGTAGAATAATTCTGCTTTACTTAACCAATTGATTGGTGAGTCACACAATCAATTGCTTGCTTCTAGTTGAATTAGCCAATCGATTGGAAGCCTTCTGTTTGCTGGCCACGTCTACCAATCGATTGATGAATCATATCAATCGATTGTTGACCAAGAACAATTGATTGGTCAAGCGGTAAACCCCCTTTAAACCTTGAATTCTGAGTTTATGGTTTATCAATTGATTGCCACTACCTAGCAATTGATTGTTACTACTTAGCAATCAATTGATAATCCTATTTGAATATTTTAAAAGTTGAAATCTCATCTTATCTGGTATTCGATTAACCTTAGCCTATTAGGACTTCTTCTACATAGAATTATGTCATCCATGACCTGTTGGGATTTCCTGTTGCCCAGCATCCAATTAACATTGTACTTTCGCACTCATGTCAAGTGTCTAGTCCTTTACGACCTACTTGGACTTTTGTCATCTCCGATCACTAAGTGTTGAATCAATCGTGATCCACTTCTCGTCATGTTAACTCCTTGTTGTCGGACTTTCCTATCACTAAGTGCTTGATCAACCATAACCAACTTGAATTTCTCTTGTCATTTCAATTCTCTATTTGATTTTCGATCACCAAGTGTTGGTCCTCCTTAAATGTCCACTTGGGGTTTTCCTTGTATGTCAAGTGTCAAATCAACCATGATCCATTTGGATTTCTTCATCATCAAGTATCCAATCAACCTTGATCTATTTGACTCTTGTTCACTATCAAGTATCTGGTCAATCTTGACCTATTTGATATCTCAGTAGCATATTGATCAAATTAATATTAAAACTCAACTTGAGTCAAATCGAATTTGATCAACTTTGATTAACTTTGATCTGAGATCAATTGCACTAACTTGATAGTCATTTTTTTTCAAAAATATAAATGTTTTCCCCCAAACGTAGACTTTCTAACAAAGAAAAATATCCTTAAACCAATTTTAGGTCTTTTCCTTATGTAAGGCAACATCTACACTAGTAATATGACATATAGCACAATATAATAACTAATGAATTAAAAGCTTGACTTCCAAAACTTAAAAGAAGAAAGAAAACCCTAGCTCAACTTGGCATTTCAGTCATCTGATTAACTGATAAGTAATTTTACATAAACGTAATTCCACTAGTAAACTCTAAACTATTCTTCTAAAAGAACAGTTTTGATAAAGGGGAGTTTGCGTTGGTGCAATCAATTTCTGATCAGGTTGAATAGGTTGATTAAGCTCAGGTAGACCAAGTTTCAGTTGAGTTTCAATATTTGATCAATATATTTATTGATGAGAGTAAGACATGCATCAAGTGAAAGGAGAGAATGTTGAAGAGAAAGATTGGTGATGCAGTTAATTCTGGTAAAAGTTGACTAAACTCTGTCGACAAAGATTGACTTTGATGATGATGGTTGAGCGAAAAGTTAAGTAGGTCTGGATATTTGTTAATCAAGAAGTCTAAATAGATCATGGTTGACCAGATACTTAACAATGATAGAAGTCCTGAAAAATTATAGAAGATCGAATGTTAGGTGTGAAAAGGGAAGTCTAAACAAGTCAAGGAGAATTAGATGTTTGACAATGTGAAATCCTAATAAGTCAAGGTTGACTAGATATTAAGTACGAGCTGAGAAGTTTTGGTAAATTAAGCTTGATCGAATACTAGGTGAGTAAAGTCTTGGTAGGTTAAAGTCAATAAGATACTAGAAAAGGATGAAGCTCTAGTAAGTCGGGGTTAACCTATACTAATCATACGAGAAAATTTAAAAGACATAAGGATCTATTGCACATAAGGAAATACAGTGCAAATAGTATTTTCAATATTATGAATAGTATTTTGTTACAATATTTTCAATCCTAAACTTTGAATTAGAAAATTTAAAGGGATTTATTATAGATCAGATATATGGTAGCAAATAGAAATTTTGAAATTCAACTATTAAACTCGATCAATTTGAAATGAGTTGATTAATAAATAGTAACAATCAACTGTTGACATTATTATAGCAAATAAAAATTTCTAAGTCAAGTTGGAAACTTGACTTATGCAACAATAATCAATTATTCATGGTCAAATTAGAGGTGGTAAGACTTGTTCTGTAGATGCAACGGTCAAGTTCAGTGAAGCAATAGTTGATAGTGATGAATAATCGATTAATAGGAGGAAATTAACGTAACCCCAACTTGAAGGCTATTAAAGGATGACTTCGTGGAGATTTTCATCATCGATTATTAGGGGTTTTGGAGAATAGTGCGGCTACATTTTCAGACCTCATTAAACATTCTAAAACAATCACAAATCCCTCAAAGGAAAGTTTTGTAAGAGATTTTTTTTTTAAATTTCCGGAAGGTATCCCGTAAGAAGAGAATTAGTGGATTATCGCTAGGATGATAGGCCATAAAGCAAGAATCGATAGTTTTGAATCATGTAAAATCTCATATCTTCTGTATTTGTATTTTTTTTATTCTTGTATTTATTTTCATTGTGTACTAATCAGTTGTCGACGAAATATGAGAATGATTGAGCATATCTCCTATATTTGTATTTTTGATTTTTGTGTTTATTTTCGCTGTGTACTAATTAGTTATCGATGAAAACACGAGAATGATAGAGTAATGGGAATCGCTATACTCCAGAACTCTTGAAAACAATGATCGATCAAGACGATAAAATAATCAAGGCCACAAGAACAAAACAATGATCCAAACAAGAAGGGGAACTAGAAGTTACTGAGAAATTAAAGAGATCAAAACAAAAGTATCTAATGAAATGAATCAAGCGCTGTAGGAGGAGCAGAGAGTAGTGGAGAACATATTGTCGTCGGCACTGGACGAGCTTAATCCTCCTTGATCGCAGCTACTCACGAACTGGAGCTGCAACTCGGTCTCCACCGGTGGCAAGTTCAAGTCGAGCCACTGCAACTGCTTCCTCATCGTCGACGACGTCATTGCAGCTGCTCCATCTTCTTTGCTCCCTAACCGGTGGCGGCGCATGTGGCCTCCGAGTGCCTGCCCCATCAGGAACGTGGCGCCGCAGACAGGGCAGGCGTGGGCCCGGTTCGCCTTCTGCGGCGGCTTCGCCAGCGTCGCCGTCGGCCGCGGCCGCGCGTGGCTCGTGCGGTGGCCTCCCAGCGCCTGGAACGTGTCGAACTGCCTGCCGCAGGTCCTGCACTCGAACTTGCGCCGCGCGCCGCCCGCCTCCGCCTCCCTGAAGCCGTCCATGTTCGCCTCCCCCATTACTGCAGGAGCTAGCAATTGAGTGCAAGTCTTATAGAGGGATGGAGAGGTCGTCACGTCATGGCATGGCGTCGGCGGTGGATGGAGAGTGGAAGAGAAGGAGCGGGACGGGAGAGGAGTCACGGCACGGAGTGCGCGACCGCGTTTCCAGCACATCAGAGAGGAAACACGCCCGGTCCTTAAGGCGTTTCTTATTTCTTTTTATCATTTTATTAAATGATCAAAAATCAAACTTTCATAAAATCAACCTATGTCAAGTCATTTAGATAGATTGGATTAGTAGATCTAGATTGGATTAAAATTTTATCAATTCATTTTAAGATGAGTTCAGATGGATTGACCTGCCTAGATCGTGATCTGTATAGGTTGGTCCGGCCTAAAGTTTATTTATTTATTTTAAAATTTAAAATTAAAGTAAAAAATTTAATGAATTAGTAGATTTGATATATTTAAATTATAATTCGAACTTAAAAATTATAATTCAAATTTAAAAATGTCAACTTAATCAAAAATTATAATTTAAACTTAAAATTTTTAATATTTTTTTTCTATTTTTTAGAGGCCTGCGCCGACCCGCCTAACCCGTCGATCCGTTTTGAGTTGGGTTGGATTGGGTTGGAGATTTTTGAATCCGCCAAGTTAGCGGGTTGGCCCGTCCCGCCCCGCCATATGATGGGCCCGTCACTAGTTGGCCTGCCCACTATGGGTTGGTCTATTTGACCGCTCTATAGAGTCTAAATTTTGTCCCATTTTATTTTATTTTACTTTATTAAAAATAGATTATTTTTTAAGAAGCAATTTACGGAACCATGAAGTTTTCTAAATATCCAAATCACACGTCTTAGTTTTTAAATTATCAAATTATGTATCAATTTTTAATATATCTTTCAGTCGTCGATAGATAAATGAATGTAGACCGTTGCTAATTGTAGTCAAGTGATCGGGATGGCTACAAAATCATAATTAAACTAGTCGTGAAATCGTGGTGAGTGATGCTTGATCACACGGTGGCGAGTTTACAATAGCTTAGTTGTGATTTTGTACCGGCCTGATTGTACACGATTTCACAACGTTGCATAGAGCTACAACAACAACAATAACAATCAAATCTTATTTTATTAGGTGGAGTCAGCTACTACAGATCCTTCTCATGTTATAGATTGATGTGTTTATTTATTATAATTTTACATCGTTTGATTGAAATATTTATTGGTCGTCTAAAAATATGTGTCCGTATCATTTTTTATGTATTTCTCATAGTTTTTTCTTGATAGATGGTAATTTCTATTTTCCTCAATATTCTTATTTTGTCTATCATGTATGCTCATACATTCAATCTCAACATCTTTATTTCTATAACTCTCATTTTTTACTTATGTATTTGAGTTATATCTCAACATTTAGCGTTATATAATATAGTACATCTAATTGTCATTTTGTAGAACTTTCCTTTAAATTTTAGAAGTACTTTACAATCACATAAAACATCCTACGCTCTCCTAATTACAACCATCTCTGCTTGTATTCAATATTTTCATTTTACAAAAATACTCTTAAATACTTAAAGCTCTTAGTTCATAATTCGTCATCTTCTATTTTAATAATTGTTCATTATGTCTAATATTATTAAATTTAAATTTTATTTTTGTTAAAATTTTAATTTAATATTTACTAATATTGCGAAGAGCTAACTGTAAAATAATGAAGAAGTGGTCGCTCAAACAACTCAAGCATGATTTTATAACAAGCCCCTCTGGAAATCATTTCTCCTCAGACGATCTCCCTAAACATTTCAATATCAATAATGTTTTTTAAACGATCAATTTGTATGAAAATTATATTGTTTCCTTAAAAAAAAATTGATAATCCCAGTAGCCACATCTCTGGGGTGGTCGGTCCGGTCCCACGGAAGTTTCCCACCGACCACCAGGGTAAATCGGGAAGCACATACGGCGGTTAATCCAGATGTCCAATATCCTTTTATTGCGCCTCTCCATTTGAGGAATCCTCTCAAATACGCCGTAAGCTAGGGACCGACGCGGGTCCCCTGAGCTTAATCGGATTGTGTTGCCCCATTTCCCCTAGACTATATTATTTCCTTAAAAGAGAAAATTAATGGGACTTCTTTTTGTCTAATTAATCTCTTGTTTGTTTTTCTGGTTGCTTTGCCTGGAAGGCGGTTTGGTCCCACCCGCACGCAGCCAATGAGAAATTGCCACATAAACACTCCAAGTTAATTAAATATTACAAGGGGCCTACCAACACTGTTCTCGGCACACTGATTGCTAGAACGAGTTAGTGGCTTAGTTGCTTTCACTGCTTTTGCTTAGCAAAGTTGGCAAGAGGCCGTGGCACATAGCAAGTGGTGTAAGACTCAGAGCATCCAAGGTTGACTTGACTAGTTGACCGTATTACTTAGGTCAATTCTAATATAGGACACAATTATTTGCACAACTTTGCTTGTACCAACTTTGTTTCGAATGACTCATCAATCATCCACCCAAAAAAAACAAACAAACACTACCTATATAACATTGTGCAAATAATTGTCTATATATATTTTTTAATTTACGATTAAGTAATTTAAGAATTTTCTTTTAAGGTTTAAAAGTTGAAGTTATATATATTATTAAATAAAAAATTTAGTTGCTTATGGGTGTGTCGAATAAAAAATTTAGTTGATAACAACTTGGCACATCTTGTGAGCAACTAAATTTTTTTATTTTAAAATTTTTATGTTTAATAATATATATAACTTAACTTTTAAATCTAAAAAAACTCTTAGATGACTTAAGCGTAAGTTAAAATATATATATATATAGACAATTATTTGCACAATTTTAGGTAGTGTTTGTTTTTTTTTTGGGTGGATGATTGATGAGTCATTCGAAACAAAGTTGGTACAAGCAAAGTTGTGCAAATAATTGTGTCCTATATTATAATTGACCTAAGTAATACGGTCAACTAGTCAAGTCAACCTTGGATGCTCTGAGTCTTACACCACTTGCTATGTGCCACGGCCTCTTGCCAACTTTGCTAAGCAAAAGCAGTGAAAGCAACTAAGCCACTAACTCGTTCTAGCAATCAGTGTGCCGAGAACAGTGTTGGTAGGCCCCTTGTAATATTTAATTAACTTGGAGTGTTTATGTGGCAATTTCTCATTGGCTGCGTGCGGGTGGGACCAAACCCTGCCTTCCAGGCAAAGCAACCAGAAAAAACAAAGAGAAGAGATTAATTAGACAAAAAGAAGTCCCATTAATTTTCTCTTTAAGGAAATAATATAGTCTCCGGGGCAATGGTGCAACGGTAGGACATCCGGATTGTAACTCAGGGACTCACGGTTCGATCTCTAACTACGGCGTATTTGCAAGAATTTTTCTCCAAATGGGGAACGCAATCAAAGGATGCTGGGCATCTGGATTGGTCACCATATGCGCTTCCTGATTTACCTGGTGGTCGGTGGGAAACTTCCGTGGGACCGGACCGACCACCCCAGAGATGTGGCTACTGGGATTATCAATTTTTTTTTAAGGAAACAATATAATTTTCATACAAATTGATCGTTTAAAAAACATTATTGATATTGAAATGTTTAGGGAGATCGTCTGAGGAGAAATGATTTCCAGAGGGGCTTGTTATAAAATCATGCTTGAGTTGTTTGAGCGACCACTTCTTCATTATTTTACAGTTAGCTCTTCGCAATATTAGTAAATATTAAATTAAAATTTTAACAAAAATAAAATTTAAATTTAATAATATTAGACATAATGAACAATTATTAAAATAGAAGATGACGAATTATAAACTAAGAACTTTAAGTATTTAAGAGTATTTTTGTAAAATGAAAATATTGAATACAAGCAGAGATGGTTGTAATTAGGAGAGCGTAGGATGTTTTATGTGATTGTAAAGTACTTCTAAAATTTAAAGGAAAGTTCTACAAAATGACAATTAGATGTACTATATTATATAACGCTAAATGTTGAGATATAACTCAAATACATAAGTAAAAAATGAGAGTTATAGAAATAAAGATGTTAAAGTAAATGTGTGAGCATACATGATAGACAAAATAAGAATATTAGAGAGAAAATCAAAATTGCATCTATCAAGAAAAAACTATGAGAAATACATAAAAAATGATACGGACACATACTTTAGACGACCAATAAATATTTCAATCAAACGATGTAAAATTATAATAAATAAACACATCAAACTATAACATAGAAGGATCTGTAGTAGCTGACTCCACCTAATAAAATAAGATTTGATTGTTATTGTTGTTGTTGTAGCTCTATGCAACATTGTGAAATCATGATCAGGCCGGTACAAAATCACAACTAAGCTATTGTAAACTCGCCACCGTGTGATCAAGCATCACTAGGCCACAATTTCACGACTAGTTTAATTATGATTTTGTAGCCATCCCGATCACTTGACTACAATTCAGCAACGGTCTAAGTCATTTATCTATCGAGGACTGAAAGATATATTAAAAATTGATACATAATTTGATAATTTAAAAACTAAGACGTGTGATTTGGATATTTAGAAAACTTCATGGTTCCGTAAATTGCTTCTTAAAAAATAATCTATTTTTTAATAAAGTAAAATAAAATAAAATGGGGACGAATTTTAGTGACTTCTAGAGCGGTCAAATAGACCAACCCATAGTGGGGCAGGCCAACTCATGACGGGCCCATCATATGGCGGGGCGGGACGGGCCAACCCACTAACTTGGCGGATTCAAAAATCTCCAACCCAATCCAACCCAACTCAAGACGGATCGCGGGTTAGGCGGGTCGACCCAGGCCTGTTAAAAAATAAAAAAAATATTAAAAATTTTAAGTTTAAATTATAATTTAAATTGATTAAGTTGACATTTTTAAATTTGAATTATAATTTTTAAGTTCGAATTATAATTTAAATATATCAAATCTACTAATTCATTAAATTTTTTACTTTAATTTTAAATTTTAAAATAAATAAATAAACTTTCTCAACTTGTGGACCAACCTATACAGATCACGATCTAGGCAGGTCAATCCATCTGAACTCATCTTAAAATGAATTGATAAAATTTTAATCCAATCTATATTTATCAATCCAATCTATCTAAATGACTTGACATAGGTTGATTTTATGAAAGTTTGATTTTTGATCATTTAATAAAATGATAAAAAGAAATAAGAAACGCCTTAAGGACTGGGCGTGTTTCCTCCTGATGTGCTGGAAACGCGGTCGCGCACTCCGTGCCGTGACTCCTCTCCCGTCCCGCTCCTTCTTCCACTCTCCATCCACCGCCGACGCCATGCCATGACGTGACGACCTCTCCATCCCTCTATAAGACTTGCACTCAATTGCTAGCTCCTGCAGTAATGGGGGAGGCGAACATGGACGGCTTCAGGAAGGCGGAGGCGGGCGGCGCGCGGCGCAAGTTCGAGTGCAGGACCTGCGGCAGGCAGTTCGACACGTTCCAGGCGCTGGGAGGCCACCGCACGAGCCACGCGCGGCCGCGGCCGACGGCGACGCTGGCGAAGCCGCCGCAGAAGGCGAACCGGGCCCACGCCTGCCCTGTCTGCGGCGCCACGTTCCTGATGGGGCAGGCACTCGGCGGCCACATGCGCCGCCACCGGTTAGGGAGCAAAGAAGATGGAGCAGCTGCAATGACGTCGTCGACGATGAGGAAGCAGTTGCAGTGGCTCGACTTGAACTTGCCACCGGTGGAGACCGAGTTGCAGCTCCAGTTCGTGAGTAGCTGCGATCAAGGAGGATTAAGCTCGTCCAGTGCCGACGACAATATGTTCTCCACTACTCTCTGCTCCTCCTACAGCGCTTGATTCATTTCATTAGATACTTTTGTTTTGATCTCTTTAATTTCTCAGTAACTTCTAGTTTCCCTTCTTGTTTGGATCATTGTTTTGTTCTTGTGGCCTTGATTATTTTATCGTCTTGATCGATCATTGTTTTCAAGAGTTCTGGAGTTTATAGCGATTCCCATTACTCTATCATTCTCGTGTTTTCATCGATAACTAATTAGTACACAGCGAAAATAAACACAAAAATCAAAAATACAAATATAGGAGATATGCTCAATCATTCTCATATTTCGTCGACAACTAATTAGTACACAATGAAAATAAATACAAGAATAAAAAAAATACAAATACAGAAGATATGAGATTTTACATGATTCAAAACTATCGATTCTTGCTTTATGGCCTATCATCCTAGCGATAATCCACTAATTCTCTTCTTACGGGATACCTTCCGGAAATTTAAAAAAAAAATCTCTTACAAAACTTTCCTTTGAGGGATTTGTGATTGTTTTAGAATGTTTAATGAGGTCTGAAAATGTAGCCGCACTATTCTCCAAAACCCCTAATAATCGATGATGAAAATCTCCACGAAGTCATCCTTTAATAGCCTTCAAGTTGGGGTTACGTTAATTTCCTCCTATTAATCGATTATTATTCATCACTATCAACTATTGTTCACTTTTCACTGAACTTGACCGCCCTTAGAACAAGTCTTACCACCTCTAATTTGACCATGAATAATTGATTATTGTTGCATAAGTCAAGTTTCCAACTTGACTTAGAAATTTTTATTTGCTATAATAATGTCAACAGTTGATTGTTACTATTTATTAATCGACTGATTTCAAATTGATCGAGTTTAATAGTTGAATTTCAAAATTTCTATTTGCTACAGTATCATCAATCGATTATCAAACCTATATCGATTGATCTATAATAAATCCCTTTAAATTTTGAATTCGAAGTTTAGGATTGAAAATATTGTAACAAAATACTATTCATAATATTGAAAATACTATTTGCACTGTATTCCCTTATGTGCAACAAATCCTTATGTCTTTTAAATTTTCTCGTATGATTAGCATAGGTTAACCCCGACTTACTAGAGCCTCATCCTTTTCTAGTATCTGATTGACTTCAATCTACCAAGACTTTACTCACCTAGTATTCAATCAAGCTTGACTTACCAAAACTTCTCAGCTCGTACCTAACATCTAGTCAACCTTGACTTATTAGGACTTCGCATTGTCAAACATCTAATTCTTCTTGACTTGTTTGGACTTCCCTTTTCACGCCTAACATTCGATCTTCTATAATTTTTCAGGACTTCTATCATTGTTAAGTGTCTGGTCAACAATGATATATTTGGACTTCTCGACTATCAAATATCCAGACCTACTTAACTTTTCACTCATCATCATCATCAAAGTCAATCTTTGTCGACAAAGCTTAGTCAACCTTTACCAAAAGTTAATTGTATCACCAATCTTTCTCTTCAACAATCTCTCCTTTCACTTGATGATGTCTCACTCTCGTTAACAAACATATTGATCAAATATTGAAACTCAACTGAAACTTAATCTACCTGAGCTTAATCAACATGTTCAACCTGATCAGAAATGGATTGCACCAACACAAACTACCCTTTATAAAAAACGTTCTTTAACTGTTCTTTTAGAAGAATAGTTTAGAGTTTACTTAGTGGAATTACGTTTATGTAAAATTACTTTTCAGTTAAGCAGTTGACTGAAACGCCTAGTCGAGCTAGTTTTTTCTTTCTTCTTTTAAGTTTTGGAAGTCAAGTTTTTAATTCATTAGTATTATATTGTGCTATATCACATTACTAGTGTAGATGTTGCCTATGCTATATATATATAAGCAAAAGGAAAAGACCTAAAATTAGTTTAAGGATATTTTTCTTTGTTAGAAAGTCTAGGTTTGGGGAAAAACATTTGTATTTTTGAAAAAATATGACTTATCATGTTAGTGCAATTGATCTGAAGTCAAAGTTAATCAAATTGACCAAATTTGATTTGACTCACGTTGACTTTTGATATTTGATCAATATGTAATGATATATCAAATGGGTCAAGGTTGACCAGATACTTGACGGTGAACAAGAGTCAAATAGGTCAAGGTTGATTGGATACTTGATGATGAAGAAATCCAAATGGATCATGGTTGATTGGACACTTGACATACAAGGGAAAACCCAAGTGGATATGGAGGACCAAATACTTGGCGTGAGACGGAAAGTTTAAGTGGGTCATGGAGGACCAACCACTTGGTGATCGAAAATCAAACAGAGAATTGAAATGACAAGAGAAATTCAAGTTGGTTATGGTTGATCGGACACTTAGTGATAGGAAGTCCGACAAAGAGTTGACATGACAAGAAAGTGGATCACGATTGATTCAATACTTAGTGATCGAAGATGACGAAAGTTCAAGTAGGTCGTAAAGGACTAGACACTTGACATGAGTGCGAAAGTACAACGTTGACCGGATGCTGAACAACAGGAAGTCCCAATAGGTCATGGATGACCGGATTCTATGTAGAAGAAGTCCTAATAGGCTAAGGTCAATCGAATACCAGATAAGATGAGATTTCAACTTTTAAAATATTCAAATAGGATTATCAATCGATTGCTAAGTAGTAACAATCGATTGTTAGGTAGTGGCAATCAATTGATAAACCATAAACTCAGAATTTAGAGTTTAAAGGGGGTTTACCGCTTGACCAATTGATTGTTCTTGGTCAACAATCGATTGATGTGATTCATCAATCGATTGGTAGATGAGGCCAACAAACAGAAGGCTTCCAATCGATTGGCTAGTTCAACTAGAAGCAAGCAATTGATTAGTGTGACTCACCAATCAATTGGTTAAGTAAAACAGAGTCATTCTACAGGTTTAAACGGTCTAATCCGACGTAACAATCACTTAATGATGGCAAGCAATCAATTGCTAGGCGGAAATTAGCCTCAACAACAACCGCATAAGTAGAGTTTCACTTGAAGGAGAAAACGTCGATTCTCAAGAGGTTAGAGATGAAGTGTCGCTGCGTTTCCCACCACCAAGAGGCATTCCAAAGTGACAAAAGAGCAAGCAAAGCAAAGATTCTTGTAAAGTAGTTTACTTTCATGTATTTATTTTTGTATTTCATATTCTTGTTGTATTGTTGTGAAAACTTATTGTAGGAAACTTCTCTACCTCCGAAAGGTATCTGAGAAGGAGAAAAATAGTGGAATAGTTGTTAGGACTAGACCTTGGACCTAGTTGCCTTAGGAGGTGATAAACCAAGTAAAATCGATCTTGTTAGCATGTTGCATTGGATGTCGAGTTTGTATCAAGTTTTCGCTACTCATTCAAATGATGATCACTCAATATCAAAGCGAAATGATCATATCATAGCTACTTCCTCCCCCTCCTCTAACTCATATGGGTCCTAACATATCGATGATTGTTTAAGGCGCTAGGGATTTCAAAATTTTACAAGAAACTCATATGTATTTTGTCTAAGATATAGCCTATGAAAATGTTATTTAGACTTTTGTTACCATAAAGCTCCTACATGCTCCGGAATGTTTACCTTAGCTAAACACATACATTCACCAATAGATTCGTGTTCACTAGAAATACTTAATTCATCAAATTCATAATATAGCCAAGACATTAGTGAGGCTAATTAGCATCAAAAAGAATTATAATGCCAATATCACATTTGAAAAGTAGTCTTCTTCTAATTATCCTTATTCATGACCCTAAGCTAGAGATGACTCAATCAATATTAAAATAGATATCAATTCCTTTAAGTTAGTCGAACAAGTTACAAATTCAAGGAAAGAGATATTAGTTTTTAATGAGTGAAACATTCAATGGCCCATGATCAATTAAAATATCATAGCTTCATCCTTATTCCTCACAAAGAACATAGGAGCTCACTAGGAGGGTTGCATTGAAGTGTAATTTAGAAGTTTCTATAACTAATTAAGACCTAAAATCTTCTATCTCTTTTGCCTCCATACAATAGTGTGCATGAAGGGAGCCTTGAGTTTCTATTACCTTGTTAACTTATTTGTTTATATTTTCTAGTGGGATAAGACTTGGTTGTTATTGTTATATTCCTTAAAATGCAATGTTGAACATCAACAAGAAAAACATTATTAGAAAAATGATGTCACTAAGTGGTTAGATTTAACCAAGTGATTTTTATGGGTTTGAAAAAGTGTTTGAGTTAGGTTTAACTTGTATTTTTTATGTATGCACAAAGTGTATAGGGACTCAGAATAGTTCACATAGTAGCTCGTAGAACTTTGTGACTTAACATGGTTGAATTGGTTTGTTGGATGACTCATTGAAATTGAGTTGGTTGGCTTGAAGGCTTGAAATAGAGGTGGACTCAGAAGACATGAAGGAGAAAAGGATGACACATGGAACAAGCTCATCAAACTTGGTACATTATAAGGATCAAAGTCTTGATGCAAGGTGTACTCTAAGACGGACTCGAAAGACAGGGAGAGATGTATGGGACATTGAGAAAGCTTATAAACTAGATTGGTGGTGCATCTAAGGTACTAGAGGCTTAACATGAGTTGTATTCTCGAGTGACTCAAAGTGAGGAGGATTTGTAGGCAATGGGAGAAGGATAGTAGGTGGTTGCATCAAAGGGATCGAAGACCTGGAATGAGATGAACTCAAAGGCGATACAAAGCATTGACAAGGTTGAAGATTTGAAGCATGAAAATTGTGAAAAATTTGGAAAATATCATCAAGGTGATGTGTTTATCTAGGTAGGAGTACACTACCTAGTGGTTTGCTTGAAGCCCTTAACCGAGGGACAATATGCCATGGAAGGAGAGATAACAAAAAGATCTATTTGACTTGATGGTTATTCAATCAAGTAGACTAGTTATATTGACTAAAGAGTCGAATGAACACAAAGGTTCAACAGATATAAAGGTTTCATTCAAGCAACCATCAATTCGATTGGTTTCCAATCTCTATAGAAAGGATCATTTTTCGCAGAAGATTATATTTATATTTCTAATGAATCAATTTTTCACAATGATGTTGGTTCTCTTCTTCCCCCTTTCATCCACAATTCAAGAAGCTGTTTCGCACTAAACTCTTGTCCTCGCACCCTGTTTCTTAGGCACCAAACCTCCCTTGGCAGAGTGAGTGCATTACTGTGAGCACGCACTGAAAGGTAGGTGGAAGTTGAATGGCATTAACTGCAGGTCCACAAAACTGTTGGAAGGTACTACTTTCCCCACACTTAGAATCTTTAGTTGTAGCATCTCTCTCAGCATCCTGTTCTTATGCATCAGATCTTCCCAAACTCTATTGCTTGATGCAGTGGAAGTAACAGAGAAAAAGCCTTCTGCACTCTGTCAAGTATCATTTCATTGTTGGACTTTTAAAAAGGACTAAAACACACATAGAGGACTTTCATTTTGTACTTATTATAGTTCTTCTTAGTTGATAATGAAGTTTTTGATCAAGTGGCCACAGAGTCCATGCTTACTTAGTAATGAAGGTATGACTATTTTAGCTCGATCGGAAACAACCAAGTAACTTCCATGCCTTTTGTAGGGTATCTACTTTGTTCATCACACATCTTAAACAATTGTAATTATTAATATAATCACCTTTTTCTTCTTTAAGCTATATATTTTCATATTTAACCATCTATGGCTTTCATTGTGGTGATAAGATGGTGAAAGGAGAGGTACATGCATGGGCCTTTGTTGTGTTGCTAGAGACGTTCACGTACCTCTCAACTTTGTAGCATGATTAGCTTTGTTTACTCCCTAAAGATAATGCTAAGAAAAAGAGGAGGATAAAGGAGAGCACAAGCAGCCAAAGCAAAGCGTGTAAGGCCGGCCAAAACCTCTTTAATTTGATTGTGTAGCACTTGTCACTACAGTCACCTTGCGCCAGCACTTTAATCAGTACTGCATAAACTAATTAATATAATATATATGTTTACATATACTTTTTTTTTCTTAATTAATTTATAAGTATCATTATTTACTTTCAATAGATAATATTTTTAATTTAATATTTTGTGTTGATAAAATTTAATTTAAATATTAATGTTGACTTAGTTAATAAGTTAGTGAGTTGATGAGTTGATAAAAAAAATTATCATATTTAAATTAGTGGTGAGAGATAATGGGATAATGATTAATGTTGAGGAGTTAGTGTATTATAATTAAGGAGTTAGTGGATTAGTGAGTAAGTTATGTATAGAATTGAGTATTCAATTAAAATTGAATCGAATTGAAGTAATCAAAATTGAATAAATTAATTTTTTTTGAACTAACTGAGTTAATCAAATTTTTAAATAAAAATTAAAAAAATTATACCAATAAAATATCGATTAATTCGGTCTAAAATTGAATTAACTGAATTTTTCAAGTATTATGGGAGATTTACCGATTAATTAGAGATTTATAAATTCACATATTTAGGAATTTATTGATTATTTTTTATTTTGATTTAATCGAATAAGAGATTTTAAAATTAAAATCGAACTGAATTATTCAATATAATCAATTTTTTAGAAAAAAAAATTAAAATCTAAAATAATCAAACTAAATTTTTTTAAATTTGGTTGATTTATTTGGTTTAATCTAACTTTTGCTCACCTCTAGTTATGTATTAGTCTATAAATAGGTGATTTATTTATCAACGAAAAACATTGAGAAATTTTTTTATTCTCCTTTTTTATCCTCGACCTTCTATTGATGTATGTTTGAGCAAAATCCTTTATTCTTAACATTTTAATCAAATTTCTTGGAGATATATTCATTTCAAATGTTGTAGATTGATGTTAAAGTAATTTTCACCCAAGTTCTATATCCAAACTATATTATAAAAGTCCGCTAGCCACTAGAATCTTTCCTTATATGAGGAGAGCAATTTAAGAGAAGTTTGGCTATGTTTAAACGTTAGTTAATTTGGTCGACTTGACTTGAGTTTAGTTCAACTTGGATACGTAGGGAAACCAAGTTAACTTGGGTTGCTAGTAGCTAGTTTGTCTAAGTTTATTAGATTCTTGAATGTGATACATTGGATAAGGTAGGCGAGGGGAATTGTAGTTGAGCTTTAAATTGGAGATCGATACTCTTAAGGTTGATTGGTTAAAATGGGGAAATTGTTAGCGTCTAGACTAAGGGTTACAAGTATGAGATTGGGAATGCTTTGTTGCTTGCTCAATTCACTCTATAATTATTGAGTCATCCGACAAAAACTTATTCCTATTGCAACACACTCTCTCCATACATGGACTAGCTTTTGATCCAATTTTACTCCAACAAATTTCTCATTGTTTGCATTAGTAAGTTCCCCACATGCTTGTTGAATAATTCATAAACATAGTAAGTGATATTATGCTACATTAGTTAATTATTAAGTTTCATGAAGTGTTTTAGAAGAATTGGATACACAATCTCTTTTGATTGTCTCAATCTTTATGATTTGAATACCTTGACCTTCCATCATCAATGGTGGTCTCTAGCCACAATTTATAAAGTATACAAATCATTGATATTCTCCAACTCATCACCTTTCTAATGAAAAATATCACGATCATTTCTACAATGAAGATTAGTGCAATAGAAAACAAACAAATAACATAACAAATAGAGAAGAACAAATTGACAAATATCTAATGTCGTTCAGCAACACTCTAGTTCCTACTCCACAGGACTATGATGATGGATCACACCTCAACATTTCACTGTCATTTTTTCTGTGGAGAAATCTTTTATACTTGTTCTTACATTCTTATCAAAAAATTGAGAGTTAAGTACAAGAAAATGAATGATCCATAGTTGTTCTAATAATGTTGGAATAAAATTATTTTTAATATGGAGCACTTTTTTATTTTTTTTTAAAAAAAAGGTCTCCCTTTATTATATGTTAATTGTGAGTGTGATCATTTTTGACTTTTTGTGCATTGGTTGTGAGAAAAGAAATTTTTTGTCACAAGAGGAGGATTAGCTATTTAGAAGTTTTGTTCTATTATTGCAAAGTAAGGAAAATCCATTATTATGGTGACAAGAATATAATCAATGGTGATTTTAAGGGAGAGCTAAGGGTCCATACAAGGTCCTAAGGAAATGGTAGATCTAATAGCTTAATTTTGACACTCATGAACATTTAGATATTTAGGACAAACATCAAAGAGGATCTTATGGACATTTTCTTAGAGGAGATAGATCTTGTGAGGTTTGAAGTGAGTGTCATGAACTTTAGGGTACATCCATAGGTGTAGAATTTTCATATAGTTGAAAATGGTTAACATAAGGTGCGGTCTTGGAAATAGAGTTAGGACACTAACATACAATCTTATCATTTAGTCAATAACATAAAAAAGTTACCTCCATGAATGTGATGCAATGGTAAAGCACACAGAGAAACAATAAGAGGATCAACATCTAAATTTCAAATGGAACGAATATCCTAGAGGTCGGCTTTTGAATGTGCATGTGTTATATTTTAGATTTACTCAATAGACGAATTAAAAGTGAAATTAAGCTATCTATCCTCAAGATTAGTTGGGCAAAACTCGAACACCTAGACTACTACAAACATAAAAAGTTGGGTATAATTGGTTTGGTATAGTGGAGGAAATTTTTCATTATCTTATATGCTTGTCTTACATGTGCATGATGCTAAATATATATAAAGGTGTTATGCGTGGACATTGCTTTTGGGCAATGATAGGAAACATATATAAAGGTGTTGGCCTTCCATGCATTGTATAAAGTGACGAGTGTCCGCACATTCAAGTGTACAATTGGGATGTTTGGCCTAACATATACATTATCATTGATTCTATGGATTATCATATTCACTTGGTCAAGAGTGAATGATACGATGTGTAAGTGAGAGTGACACAATAGTTAGCTAGATAAAACACTAGCTAATTTGTATGCTAGAATAAAATTAGTTTGGTAAATGATAAATGAAGGGACCTAGGTTGCTCCATGATGGGTCGGGCTAGTTCATTAATTAGCCAGGCTCAATGCCCAAGCACCATCTTCATGGGCCAAGCACCTACCACAGTGCTCGAACACTAGATCCAATGCTCAAGCACCTGCCTCAGTGCTCAAACACCAAATTTGATGCCCGAGTGCTTGCCTCGACGTGCGAACATCAAATCTGACACCCGAGCATCCGCCTTGGTGCCTAAACAATAGATTTGATGCCCAAGCACTGACATCGACATTTGAACACCATATCTGACATCTAAGGGCATGTCTTGGCGACCGAACACTATGCTTGAAGCCTGAGCATCAAGCATTCGACTCCCAAGTCTAGTAGCATATGCAGAGGTGCAGTTTTAGAGCCAAACAAAGTTAGTACCCTAGACGCTTGCTAGCAGACACTTGGAAGATCACGAGTGGAGAGACCAATAACAATTGTCAAATTTGAACCTTGCAATTAGAGAAACCCTTAACAAATATTGGATCTGGTCCCCTTACTGAGGCTCACGACGAGGGCTAGCAAAGGTAGGGTAGCTGATGTGATGATACTTTCCTGACAGATATATAAGCCCCAAAGAGGATAGGTCATAGACATGGTTTTCTTCTCGTAAGTAGAGGTGGCCCTTTTCCATTAAGCTCTTCTTCTTCTTCTTGGGCATTTTACTCTGCTTCTAGATCTCGCATCTTTGCAAGATACTGACCTTTCACTTCAAGGGCACTTACTTGAGCATTAAAGTGGTCATGCTGGTAAAGTCAGCCAACTCTAATGCTCTTTGCATTGTCAGGTTATCAGATTTCAAGATCTGTGGAAAACATATATAGTTTTTTGGGAAGGTAAAGTCCGACAAAGCGAAAAGGACACCATCAAATTGGCACCGTCTGTGAAAAATCTTACAAAAAGTCATGATGGTTCGAGCTAGATGATTGAGATAGAATAACAATCGAATGACTCATCTGAGTCATCTCGACCCCTTTCTCCCCCCCCCCCCCCCCCCCCCCCCCCTCCCCATTATTGAGGAAGTCAAATATCTAAGGCCAGAGAAAATATGGCTCGCTTTGTGGCTACCATTTTGGAAGAAGTATTACGTAGGAAAAGAATCTCTCAACGTCCAAAAGTGCATGAAGTAGTCCTTGCTATGGGGCCATCATCGATCACACTTGCACACATGGTTTAAAGCTTTATGGGGGATACTTTTGTGTATCACCCCAAAAAATGACCGATTAATGATGCCCTAGTTTTACCAAAGCCAAAAAATGACCTTGCTGTGGGCCCTAGTTTTATCGAAGCCAATAGCCTATCATCAGGATGATCTACCACCAGACAATGAGTTTGTCAGACCCTCATCAGCTAAAAGGGTGGTGGTTTCGACAGATGCCTTTCTCAGAGGATATCTTAAAGGAGGAGTTAACTCGGCATCTCTGACCACCACAAGTTCTTAGGTATAATGATTCTTTTGATCTCGAAGACCACTTACGTTGTTTTGAAAATGCTACTCTCATCCATCAATATACTAAAGGAATCAAATGTTGGGTCTTCCTCACTACTCTGATGGGACCAACTCAATAGTGGTTTTGCACATTATGACCTGGTTTTGTCTGTTCCTTCGATGATTTCGCAACCTTATTCTTATGCCATTTTTCTAGTTCTAAGAGGTACATGCTTACTCTGATCAGCCTATTTAACCTTAAACAAAAAAAACCCAAGAAATGTTGTGTTAGTATATTCAATGGTTCATATGGGCTACACGGAAGATTCCCCCGACGATACTAGAAATCCTAAGAGGTGCATTCGTACAAGGACTCAGAGATGGAAATTTTTTTCGTTCTATGTCAAAAAACCCACCAGCAAATTATGACATCCTCCTCGCGTGTGCAGAAAAGTATATCAATATAGAGGAGGCTCAGCAAGCTCAACAAGAGCAAAATAGACCAAGGCCAGTCGACATCCCCAAGCGTTGTCCTAAACAGCAACCTCCTTCCTGACCTGTGCAACATGTTCAACAAAGATACCATCCCAACACTCTTCCTCTACGGTATTTTAGCGAAAGAGCTATGTAAATCTACGAGGAGCATCATCTCATGAGGCGACCTATAGGTTATGAACGAGGGCCCCAAAGGCGACCACCCCTACTTTTTGTGACTTTCATCAGGAATATAGAGACACACTCCAAGAATGTCAGGGGTTGGAAAGAGAATTAGAATGGGTCATGGAGAATTACTCCCGCAAGAGAAATATTTTAACTAATCAAACTTTTTATCAGAATAAACCCTCACCTCTATATCCCCCGACGAAGAAATATCCCGCATGAGAAATATTTCGCTTGTTAAATAAATTAACTTAATTCTATAGGGAATCATTTGATTTAGGTTAAAAGATAAGATCTTCGCTGTAGTCGTTAGATGACGCTTGATAGGATTGAGAAGTACTAAGGATCCTATGTTATGCAGCCGATAGACGAAGTGTTTATAAAGGATTCAGAAGTTTTCAGATTCCCGGATAGTTTGCAGGGTATATAGACTATATATTGTAGGGTATTAAACAAGTTAGTAAAAGGGAAACTCTCGCGGTTGAGCAACATGCAAGATGTTTTCTGACCATCACAGGAGAGCACATTCCAAGTAAATTTTCCTTGTCCTAGAAATTTTGAGTTTATTGTAACATTGACTTTCTAATCAGTCGACATGCGCCCTTTTTTTACTAGACTTTGAAGGGGAGACATGTGATGTGGAGGTGAATAAGAGCATTATGTGGCATGCATGTCCTTGACTTGGTCAATATAGACTCCACGTAGCATATCCTTGACTCAATCAATATAGACTCCACATAGCATGACCTTAGTCAATATAGGTCTGAGTCACTTACAGTCTCAACTACATCTAGTTTAGGTTGGTTCAAGTTAGTTTAATTTCAAAAAAGCTTGGTGATACTTATAGGGAGTTCGGTGGTACATAGGGCAACTTTGCCGAGTTCAACAATGTTGAGGCCAAGTCAGTAGAGGACTTCACCCAGCATATTAACATTGCCGAGTTAAGCAATGTTGAGGCCAAGTCAATAGAGGACTTCATCCAGTGGATTAACAAGGTTGAGTTAGAGTGGATTAAAATAAGAGATGCATTAGTTGTGGAAAATAACATCAAATTAATAGGCCCAACAATTATCCTGCCAGTAGTAATGGGTAACGGTTGAAGAAATGTGTCGGTTACAAACACAAGAAAGATGTGATGGTTACAAACACAGGAAAGAGATGTCTATTACAAATGATGGAGTTATACATCTTTCGGAATGAAGCAGCTGCCTAGAATAAAGATGTTGAATAAAGAGAAAGGACACAACCACTACAATAGCAAAACGCCTTTCTTTGTCTTTCTCTATATATAAGGTAATTATTTCAGCCAACAAGGTATGCAGAATTGACTTCAAAACTATCATTGACTTCAGAACTATCATTCTCCTACTGTTCTCCGTTCTTTTCTCCAACTCTGACTTGAGAGGAGTCATGCCAAGGTGTGTCTTGGCTCCCTTCTGACCTCTTGTTGATCTTTTTCTGCCAGATAAAGGGAAGTTGATTCTCCTACTTGACGTTGAGCCCATTAAAGGCTGACCAGCTAAGAGCTGCCCTGGTAGAAGCTGATCCTTTTGAAGAAGTCAAATCCAATTGCAACTAATATAGCAAAAAGTCAACAGAGAATGATCCCACGAGAGTTGACCCATCTCTCGATCTCAACCAGATCATATGAAAAACTAGGAATTAATAAGGAAAAATTCTCATTAAGTAGAGTAATAAATCATCAAACTCTATGCACATAATTATACACGTCAAGAACTCTCATGATAAAAATTGGTATTATATTTGATTTATTAATTGAAAATTCTCTAGTCCTCTAAAGATAATTAATAGGTGGTGCTTATGCCCTTAAAAAGTCTCTTAATTGAACAAAAATATAACTCCCACTTCATGGAATGATGCTTGTGCAAGAAAATTCTTCAACTTTCTACATTTGAAAAGAAAAAAGTAGATAAATTTTCTCTTTCATGACTAGCCCTCCAATTATTATGTTGATATGCTTTTGAAATGGTTCCAAGTCAACTTTCCTCTTAGATTCCTCAATCTTTTTGGCTCCAACAAAATTTCTCAAATGACCTTTCTTGATCAATTCATTAATATGGATCTTCAAATGTATGCACTCATTTGTATTGTCTATGTAGACATGATAGTGCAATAATACTTCATTTAATCCTTCTAATCACTCTATTGAATATGATGGAGTATTTGTACTTATTCACTCTGATCTCTCATTATAGGAGGTCACCTACCAAAGTCCCTTAGGCTTGTCGTTTATTAGAACCTCCTTTGCTCCTCGTAGGGCTTCAATTCTACTTCCTTCATCTACATAACATCATTTAAATCATGTACTTGCTCAGTCTCTCATATGTTTTAGCATAATCTCTTAGAATATTTTCATACAATGAGTCAAAAAAAAAATCTAAGGGCCTCAAGGTGAATTTGAAAGAAGTCATAAAAAACCCTTTAGCCACATCTATAATCCTCCTTAGACTTTGAGAATCCATGTTGCATTAGAATAACCAAGCTTTCGGCAATTGATTAATTTGGAATCTCTCCAAGATTATTGAGAAAACCTAGCACATCAATATGTTTACCAACAAGAACCATAACAATCAAGTCTTATTCCACTAAATGAGGTCAGCTATATGGATCCTTTTACGTCATTAGATTTTATCCCCTATTATATCATTATTTATATTTAAATAAATTTTATCTTATTTTATTTTTTCTAATCAACTCTTGTTTGATGTTCCTCATTTGATGTGTATATTTGTCATAATTTCACATCATCTTATTAGAGTATTTATTGATCGTCTAATACATATCTGTATCATTTTAAATGTGTGAGTTTTTCCTCCCCCTATGACACCTTCTTCATAAGTGAATTTGAAGAACTTAGTAGTGTCATATTCTCCTCCCTTATTGTCTCTATATCTAACCTCTTTTCCCATAGATGAAGCGATAATCTAAGTTTGCTCACCACCAAAATTCTTAGCTATTTGAGAGAAGTTTGGCCAAGTTGTCTTAAGATAGTGGTTAAGTTGCCCAAGTCGAGAGTTCACCCCGCCCGTGGGGGCTCGAGAGTTCAAACACTTTGTATTCTTTCAGAAGTATACATTTGAACTGTTTCTATCTCTAACTTCAGATTAAAAAGACAACAAATTTGTATGTTGATCACATAGCTAGAAAGGACTTCGATTGAATTTAGCTCTTACTTGCTTACAACCATCAACTTTTAGGGCAAGCTTCTAAGCAGATAACCTGGATTACTAACAGATTATTCATCTAGCTAAACTTTACAGACATCTAGAGCTATCCTAAAGCATCGATCTGAGACCACGGGAATTGAGAAAAGCTAGCAATAGTTAAAGCTTAATGCTTCTGAGAATCTATTCTCTGCAGGTTGCAGTATGGAGCTCATCATCGTCATGTCTTCACTATCGATCCTCCACAGTGACTCGCAAGCTTCCCAGATGGGGGAAGCCACCGGAGTGCCGACCATGCTGCAAGCCGAACCACCGTCCTTGTACTCTTCGAAAGTGAGGTCGCTGACTGAGTCCGACGCAGCGATCTCATTCCATATCTGATCCGTCGTGTACCCTTTGACCTCTGAGAGATCCAGGGAGTTCCCTACTGGGATGCCACCGCTTACATGAGGCCCGTTATTAGGCGAGGAGGCATCACTGGAAGTCGACGAGGAGGATGAAGATGAGGAAGAGATGGCAATTCCATTCCTCTCCTGCGCCTTCTTTCTCATGAGAGTCCTCCAGTAGTTCTTGATCTCGTTGTCAGTGCGGCCGGGGAGCTTCCGAGCAATGCGAGACCACCTACAAACACAAGATTAAAGCACGATCGAGAAAAGATATGCTAGTGATCTCGAATTGAATTGGAGCAGGTAGAAGAAGTAAGACCTGTTGCCCCACTTAGCGTGGAGTTGGAGCACGAGGCGTTCTTCCTGGGGGCTCATGCGGCCGTGCTTGAGGCCGGGATGGAGGTAGTTGACCCAGCGCAGCCTGCAGCTCTTGCCTGTCCTGTTCAGACCTGCAAGAGTGGAGGAAAGGCATGGAGGTTAAGGTTAAACCAGCACTGCGTGGTGACACCCTTTAGGTGAGGCCCGATCAGGGGCCTCTCCCTAGCTATTTCCCCCACCACCGCTCAAACCTGATACCTTGGCTAAGAAATCCCAACGACGTTCACCGAACAAGCGCACAAACCATACCAGTTGGACGTCCTCCTGCTCTGTCCACGGCCCTTTCCTCGCCGTCGCCGCCGCCGCCGCCGCCGCCGCCGCCGCCGCCGCCATCCTGGATTCTTCGGGGCTCTGTCGTCTGTGTCCGGCTCCTCGATCTCTTCCTTTCTCGCTGGGCGTCGCTCGCTGCCACTTTATGGCTGAATGAGTGAGAGGCATCTGGCTGCCATACACCGGCTTTTATAGGCACCAAAACCATCTACTTATGCACACAAAATCTAGTACTCGTCGCCTTAATTTATTGGCATAGTAGCCTCTGCCCGTTTCTGGCGAATTCAGCGAGTGTTGCAGGAATCCAATTGCTTAGGCGAATCCATATCCTCCAACTGCACTAACTTTTCTTTTTCCCCATTACTGCAGGTCTTGTGAATGGTTGAAAGGTGGAAGAGCACTCAACATATCAATATTGAATGCAGTAGCTTAGCTCAGCCATGTATATAATAAACAAGTGAAATAATTGCTTCGCCGCCCCTACGTGTAGGGGGAAGGTAGGAACTAGATTCCACTCTTGCCTTTGTGGAGGTTAGAATTGGGTCCCATTTCAATAAAAAAAAATAAAATTCATGGTAGTATAGGACGGACTCATCTATCAATTTGACGGATTGAAAAATTTTTAATCCAACCCAATCCAAGACGGATTGTCGGTTAGTAATTTTTAACGGGCCAACCCATGGACCTGTCAAAAAATAAAAAAATATTAAAAATAATAAAAATTTTAAATTTTGATTATAGTTTAAATTGATCGAGTACTTAATTACCAGATTCAAAGAACTTTAGTATTTTAGCCTGCAGGTCTAGAGTTCGAATATGGGGAAGGCAAAAATCCGTTGAGCAGGGGTGGAAAGTCCTAGTAGGTAACGGCACGGTCGATGGTCGACGGCCCATAACCCACAGAAAAATAGGAGTCGGGATAAGTAGAATTCCCACGGGTGGACGGACCGGGTCGTTATAACACTTGGTTAACAGATTCAAGGAACTTTAGTACTTTAGCCTGCAGGTCTAGAGTTCGAATCTGGAGAAGACAAAAATCCATTGAGCAGGGGTGGAAAGTTCTAGTATGTAACGGCACGGTCGATGGTCGACGGCCCATGATCCACAGAAAAATAAAGGTCGAGATAAGTAAAATTCCCACGGACGGACGGGCTAGGTCGTTACATAACGGGTAGCCACGACGGAGTTGGACATTACCTTAGCTTTATCGAGATTTGATCTTTACCTACTTCGACAATTCTATTCCGTTATAACTAATTCAATTATGCCCCAAAAGTTAAAATTGAGTCTCATGATTAAATGAAGAGAGATAAATGAGATATGGAACAATAATCCTTACTGATTGATGTAACTTTATAATTTGAGTATCAACTCAGCTTAACATGCTAGCCACTTTTGCCCTGTGAGAGAGAGTAGAAAGTAATTATTAATGATTTTCAGTAAATTAGAGTTGTATGTTTAGTTTGGTAGTGAATAATTAATTAATGGAACTTTTTAGTTTCTTTGAGAAAGTTTTTTCTGGTACAAAATTGGTACTGCATCACACCTAGGTCACTTTGAAGGTACTGAAAGTTACAGGTTGATTTTTTTATAAAATTATATTGGATAAAAATTAAGAGATCACCCCCAAGTCACATCTTCTTTTAGCTTACACTTCACCTAAACTAACAAACATCCTCACAAATATTATTGTATTTCTATAATTCCACTACATTTGTTCATTTGCATGCAAACTTGACACTTTTCTTGTCATCCTCCACAAATAATCTATATTGGTTGAATTCCACAAGCAAATACTTCTGAGTTTCCTGAATCCTTTGAAATTGATTGAATTTTTTATTTTTCAATTTAAATCAATTTAGTTCCATATAGTAATTTTGACAAAACTACTTCATAGATCTATGTTGGTTTAATTTCACAAACAAACACTCTTATATATACTTCAGCTAAAATGTATAAAAATTTGACAAGATATAACTATTACATGTTTACAAAACATCTATATATAACATTTAAACATATAATATACAAAGTTACAATGTTACAATTTTTATCACACATTATATCATTTGATTATACAAAACTTTAAATTATTTTTTCCCATTTGTTATTTGTGCATGTTTTATTTGAACTTCTTTTCTTTTTTTTTTTTGTATAAAAAGTGTCACTACAAGAAAATCATTTTATACCCACGGTAAACTTTAGCTACGCATATATAAACTATAGGTAAAGATAACATATAACCACAGATATATGACACCATCACTATAAGTTATAGGGGCAGATATCAATACTGTGGCTATTGGATATCTATACCTACACTTATATTTTACTGTCACTATAAGTTTTTTTTATTGTGGGTATAAGTAGCATATACCTATACTTATAATTTACTATCACTATAAGTTTCATTGTTATTATAAATATTTTTTAATGACATTTATCAAAATAAATTATTTTAAATATTAAAGTATCATATTAAATTATTTATGATGATAAATTTTATTAATGAAAAATTAAATCATAATATAAAAATATTAAGTGCAACCTATTTTAATTATTGGTATATTTAAATTTTTAAATAAAATATTAATATTTTTTTAATGCATGTTAGGCCCTTATCTATACCTATATTTTTTTAATCTTACGCTATACCTACACGTTTTTAATATTATGTTAGAGTTTTCACGAAACTCCGTCGCCCTTCCATCGAGGCGATCAAGTTTTTGCCCTAGCTTGCACGCAAGCACGCATCCTCACTTCGCCATCTCCCTTCCATTGACACATAAATTTTTTGCTCAAGTTATCCCTTTCGTATCTTTTACTCTTATCAATTTATTTTGATTGTTAATATCACATAGAAATATGATCTATCATGACATTTTCTTAATGACATTTAATTTAAAATATCATTATAAATAATTTTTAATGATATCTATTAAAAAAGATTATATTTTTAATTAAAATATCATATTAGACTATTTATAATGATAAATTTTATACATGTCATTATTTCCTTATACCCTATTTCCTTGCCTAGACCTATTTTACTGTGCCGATTCTTAACCATCGCCATTCTCTAAAACCCTTTGCCACCACCGCCGCCATTCTCTAATCCCTCGTCGATTCGCACTGCCCTTCACCGTTCGCCGCTCCCCTTCACCATACGTCGCTCCCCTTCGCCGGTTGCTCACGCATCTCGACGCCTACCCATCCGCGATTCTCTAATCTCTCGCGATTTTCTGCTCATCCTTGTGCTCGCCTTCGCCGCTCTCCATCGTCATTCGCCGTTCGTCGTTCACCGTTCGTCGTCGCTCCCCTTTGTCGTTCGCTGCTCCCATTCTATAGGATTGTTCTGTCTGGTTTGTTCAATAATTACTCAACGGCTTCATATATTTTGTTCTTTTCAAGTGTCTGGTATTGTTACAAATGGTCGTTTCTGAAATTGTTTAAACTGTTAATGCATGGTATAACCTTCATGATTGTAGATATAATTGACTATTCTATTACCAAATCATTGTAATTGCTTGATTCTTCACTCTGAAATTTGTACAAGTACTAGTTATTAGGAATTTAATAATTGAATACAGCTTCTAAATTTCATCCACAAGTACTACAATGTACATGATGCAATTTAACTTCTACATTTATTTAAAAGAGACAATTCACCTTAGGCCTCAAGTACATGAACCTGAAAGGTTGCAACTGGAGCTGAATTCATATTTATATCCCAAAGCTGTAAAAAAGAAAATTCAAGGAAAGAGTAAAAGGTTTGAGAAAAAATAAATATTTTTCCAACTATGACATTTCAGTTGAAAGAAATATTAGAGATGGATAATTCACAATCTGTGACAGTCTAATAGGTGGAATAGTGAACAGATGATAAACAACTATGTCAAGAAAAATACCAGAAAATACAAATCTCTGGACATATTACCATTGCTAGAAATATCTAAAACTACCACAACAAAATAAGTTGCCTTAGTGTCTTTAACATTTTTCCCTATCTTCTACTTATCATACTAGGGAGAAGGAACTGACACGATAGTTACCTTTACTTCTAGTTCTCATTACTATTTATTCATTTTCTTCTTTACATATCTTGAATCGTAGCACTTCGATGGATTCTAGAGATTGGATGAGCGATCCAATAAAAAAAATAGAAGAATACATTTGAAGGGTTAATGAGTTTCTTGAATTCGTATTTCAAAATTTCAAAGCTGATGGAAAAATCTTTTGTCCTTGCATAAAGTGTACCAACACTCACCTTCATAATAAAACTAATGTCTATTTGCATCTAACTGATCCACACCGAGGGTTCCTTCTGTTAAAACCGATGGAATCAAAATATCTCCACAATAGTATGATATTGTCCACTTTGGGCCTAAGCCCTCATGGCTTTATTCTTGGGCTCTCTCCAAAAGGTCTCATATCAATGGAGATACTTTTCATCTTTTTAACCCTATGATCTTTTCCATGTGCTTTAGATGTGGGACTATGTTTGCACTCTTGCAACCCAACAATCTCACCCTTAAACAAAGGACCACAGGCCCCCCAACGTCGTTTTGATGTCTGAATTCTCGACCCACCAGGACTTTTTGCCCCTCGGTCCATCTGACCTACTAGGACTTCCCACATAGCCGCATCTAGGACTTTTTACCCCTCGATCCACCCGACCTACTAGGACTTCCCACCTAGTCGCAACTAGGACTTTTTATCCCTCGGTCCACCCGACATACTAAGACTTCTCACCTGGTGTCTGGTCCTCTTGATTCAGACACGGGAGTACCCACTTTCTTTTTTTAAGGTTCAACCCACATAGTTAGATCTAAATCATGGCTCATCGGGCGGTTAGTCCGGTGAAGAGCGGTTTTGCTCTGATACCACTTGTTAAAATCGATGAAATCAAAATATTTCCACAATAGTATGATATTGTCCACTTTGAGCCTAAGGCCTCATGGCTTTGTTCTTGGGCTCTCCCCAAAAGGCCTCATACCAATGGAGATACTTTCCATCCTTTTAACCTCATGATCTTTTCCATATGGTTTAGATGTGGGACTATGTTTGCACCCTTGCAACCCAACACCTTCGAGGCTATAGACAGTGGATTTTCCATGGTGAAAGGTCTACTATACCTATAAATAGACTATTTGAAGAGCCTAGAGAAATGGAGCATGACATGGAAGAATTACTGAAGATACTTTTGCAATGCATCCTATGGAAGAAGAAACCCACGACAATAATGAAGAAAGGAACCTGCAACAAGGAGAAAATACTGACAAGTTTTATCAATTGCTTAAAGAAAATGAGCAAAATGCTTTGCCCAAATTGCCAGAAGTTTACCAAGTTATCTTTTATTGTGCATTTATACCACTTAAAGTGTATTCATAGTTGGAGTGACAAATCATTCTCTATGTTATTGGAATTATTGAGAGATGCTTTACCTGAAGGAAATGTCTTGCCCGAGTCATACTATGAGACGAAGAAGATAATTTCATGATTAGGTTTAGGATACAAGAAGATTCATGCTTGTCCTAATGACTGTGTATTATTTTGGGACAACTATAACAAAGATGAAGTATGTCCAAAGTATGATGAGTCAAGGTGGAAATCAAAAAATGAGGAAACGCAAGTGAATAATAAGCTGAAGAAAGTATGGGCAAAGATCCTTCGATGGTTTCCATTGAAGCCAAGACTGCAAAGGCTATTCAAATCCTCTAAAATTGATGAGTTAATGAGATGGCATTTAGAGGGTAGAATAATGGATAGTTCTCTTAGGCATCCGGTTGACTCTCCTTCTTAGATTGAATTTGATGCTCGATATCCAACATTTTCATCTGATACTCATAATGTTCGATTAGGCTTAGCTTTTGATGGGTTTAATCCTTTCAAAACTATGAGTATTACTCATAGCACTTGGCCTGTCATCCTAATTCCTTACATTTCCACCTTAGTATTCGAAGTGTGCTTCATCCTCAACCACATCCTAATAGTACTAGGGTGATTTTACCTAGGGCATGTTATCAGATGACTACAAAGGAAAAGGAAGCTTTCTTGAGTGTTCTAAAGAATGTAAAAGCTCCAGATGAATGCTCGTCAAACATTCTACGTTCTGTGCAAGTAAAGCAACACAAGATATTAGGATTAAAAAGTTATGACTGTCATGTGTTGATACAAGAACTTCTTCCAATTGTATTAAGGGGTTCCTTACCAGGTAAAGTCGCGTCGATTTTAATTAATCTTGACAATTTCTTTAGACAAATATGTTCAAAGGTGCTGAATGTGGATTCTCTTACGCTATTGGAGTATCAAGTTGTTGAGACACTTTGCCAGCTAGAAATAATTTTCCCTCCATCTTTTTTTACCATAATGGTGCATTTGATAATCTATTTGGCGCATGAAGCTAAGGTTGCAGGATCGGTGCAATATAGATGGATGGATGTATCCTATTGAAAGGTATAGACTATTCTTTTTAACCAATAAGAATATATAGATTCAAAACCTAGTAATGAGTTATCTTATGTGTTTCTTCTAACATTGAAGTCATTTGTGTGTAATAGAGCACATCTTGAAGGATCTATTGCAGAAGGTTACAAGGGAGATACATCATTTAGCAACTCATTCACACCTCATGTTATTGATATAAGTGTAGGTATAGATATCCAATAGCCACAGTATTGATATCTATCCCTATAACTTATAGTGACGGTATCATATATCTGTGGTTATATGTTACTTTTATCTACAGTTTATATATGCATAACTAAAGTTTATCGTGAATATATGATAATTTTCTTGTAGTGTTACCCGGACACATTACATCGAGGAGATTTAAAAATTTTATGATATTGGGCCACCCTCTAGAATTCATCGATTTACTCTGATGACAATGAAAAATTTGTGTGGAGTCATATAATCATTTTAAATTAATTGAATCATAAAATTGAATATCTGAATTATAAAATAAAATTAAAAAGACTGCGACTGAGTCTGAGAGGTGTCTCCCAATGCTCTTCGTGGTTCGAAGATGGCAAGGTCGCACCACCATCAATTATGGCAGATGTTGCTACTTTGACTATGTGTTTCTCCAAAAAGGGCACCTCTGAATCCACTACCACTTACTTCAGCTTCCTAGCCACTCTAAAGGACAATTTCAAAGAAAACCTCTACTCCTTCGTCCACCTAAAATCAATAACAATCTCTCTGTCTTTACCAACAACCACTTTGTCTTGCACCACTACATCAAGAACAAGGTGGTCTAGACGTACCCACAGATACCTAACACTGAGATGAGGATCT
Source organism: Curcuma longa (assembly GCF_044706935.1). Lineage (NCBI taxonomy): Eukaryota > Viridiplantae > Streptophyta > Magnoliopsida > Zingiberales > Zingiberaceae > Curcuma > Curcuma longa. The sequence goes on from NC_133874.1 coordinate 9,313,503, forward strand.
ACCATACCTAGACGAATAACTAGTACTTTCATTGAGCGGTCTGTTGGAATTACAATTAAAATTTTACATTAAAAATACATGAAAAAGATCATGAATTTATAAGATAGAAGATATCTTCATTAGCATAAAAAAAAATCTTTTAGATTAAGTCCAAAAATAAAATCATGAGAACTTAAATCCAAAATAACACAATAGTTAACATGATAAAGTGGGAGGAGTGGGAGCTGAGTGTAGATCTCAGCAATGGTCATATACCACCCTACAGTGCCAACTGGTGTGCAATTCGATGAGGTGCAAAGCATGACATCCGTGTAGAATCGTCAATTTAGATTAGGCCTATTGGGTTGGCCCGCCCCGCCGAACAATTTAAATGGATTGGGTTGAAATTTTATCAATTCATTTTAAGGTGAATTTAGGTGGATTGACTCGCCTAAACTTGTGGATTGAGAAATTTTATTTTTTTCTTCAAAATTTAAAATTAAAAGAAAAAATTTAATAAATTAGTGGACTTGACTCATTTAAACCACAATCCAGACTTAAAATCTTCAATTTGACATGTTTAAACTACAATCCAAACTTAAAAATTTTAATATTTTTTATTTATTTTTATTTTTTTGACAGACCCGTGGGTTGGCCTAACCCGCGACCCGACTTAAATTGGGTTGAGTTGAAAATTTTTTAATCCGCTAAATTGGTGGACTAACCGGTTCCGCCCCGTCATATAATAGGTTTTTGACGAGTTAGTTTGTCGGTTATGAATTGACCCGTTTAATAGTTCTACATCTACGATGTTGCAACTCTCCACTCCACATAATTGGTCCTATGTGAGTAGCATTTGCTGATTGTGGAAGTAATCCTCATGTAAATTGCACCTTCTTGAACTACTTGAGCGTCCAGAATGCAACATTATTGTTATCTGATAACGGAACGGAACACGACGCTAGCTAGCATCTCTGGTGTGACTAAATTACCACATCAGATTCATAATGAAATACCAAATGGGGTGGGGACAACATGAAAGGGGCACGACGACTGTGACGATAATGATGCTGACATTCACGGCCCTATTAGTTCTTCATTAATGAACTAGAGGATAGATGTTATTCCCTGCGGCAGCAAAGCAAAGTAAAAGAGGTCGACAACGACAACCAATGGGTGAAGGCCAGAGAGAGAGAGAGAGGAGGAGGATATTATTGAAGTCGATCACACATCGCATCATTGCTCTTGTCGACGATTGAGGCTGAAAAGGCCGCTGGCTCGGCATCTGCTGGCAATCGCATGCCATTCAGCAAAACAATATCTCGCAGCACTAACGCAAGTCAAGCAGGAATCGCAGGCGCTAGCTGAGTGCGAACTGCTGCCGTGGTGACACTGACACACTAACAACACTCTGTACGTGGATGCCACCAATATTTCTCCAGTGCCATAATTCCAAAAGGTTGTATAAAGGTAGTCAGTATGCATTGAACAGGGAGTTACTGCACAAACTAGTATTTAATTCCTCATGTCTCTGTGTATGTGTGTGCTGTTTAGTGCAGCAGTTGCAGTCCAGGATAAGTTTGTTTTTGCCCCAGTCCTAAAAGCTCTCTGATTTGTTTTTTAGCTTGATGCTTTTTTGTAACTTCCAAGGACTTGATGGATGCTTGGAGGATATGGACAGATGATGAATCCACACCTGGTGGAATATTATATTGTGAGTGCTTAATTCTTTCTTGAATCAAATTCTCTTTGTCCCTTAAAATCTCAACCTTGCTTTGAATTACTTTGGCTAATGCCATTGCCAAAGCTTCCGTGGTACTTGTGGCCATTTGTGCTGCCTGCCTTGAGAGTTCCCTTCTGGCTTGTGTGTTCCACACTCTTGTTGGCATATAGCAAGTTCAAAAACAGCATTATTATTTTATGTTTGGGAGTTTTCTTTCAATCCTCAGTCGATTGCAATTGGGAAACCTGAGAGCTAGGGTTGAACCCTATTATTTGTCATGATCTTGGTGGTGCAACTGGAGCCCATTTTGTTGGGTGCAGCTTTCTCTATTGCAATTCTCGTGGACCCATAGAATATGACATGATTCCTGTGTGCACTAATGCCATTAGGTCAATTGTGAATTTGCTTGGAACCTACAATGACTATCAATGGCGTAACTAGGGTTGGATTGTACTGAGCTCCAGCCAGTGCAACTCAACAATATAATTGAAACCATTACCAATATATTATTTTATAGTGCAACTGCAACTAGAGCCAATACATTAATTAAAGTCAAAGCATATGAAATCAATCCAGCCCAGTGCAGTCTAGAGCCCAATGTAGCCCAATAATTGAAGTCCAGGGCAGTTAAAATCTTAGCTACGCCATTGATGACTATACATATGATCTCGGATATATGAATAAATAATTATTCATTTAAATTTAAATATTTTAGATGAGCAAGTCAAGCGGACCGAACTAACTAGGCAGGTCAATTAGTCTTGACAAGCCGAATGAGTCGATTAGGTCTAGCAAGTAGAATGGTTTAGGTAAGTTAATTGGGTGAACAAGGCAATTCAGTCATGTTAAATGAGCTAAGCATGCCCGGTTGCATAGTCCAAATGAGTTGAGTAGGTTGGTTGGCTTTGATGTTTTGGAAAAGCTAGTCAAGTCGAGTAGGCTAGGTAGCTCAAATGAGTCAGTTGGATCAGATAGTTCAATCAAGCCATGTAAGATGAGTGATTTGGATGGGTTAATTAGGCCTTTGAATGAGTAAGCAAGGTTGGATCTGTTGAATGAGTTACATGAATTGCTCATGCTGAATAAGTTAGTTAGGATGTTCGATGTACAAATCATTCATCCTCTTATAATTTTCAGCTTTCTATTTCTTCATCAACTACAGTAAATAAATAAAAAGATAAATTAAACAATCCTCAAGCACTTATTTGTTCATCTTCCCAAAATAATTCATGCATGATTTTTTTTTCATCTCTAGGTAATAGGACTTCTAACAATAAGCATTAGAATGTTGCTACAAGATGAAAAATTCATTAGTTTTTGGCATCACAAGTGAATTCATAATCAAAATTCAAAATCTTGAGCCATGAGAAAGTTTCGATCTTTAATTGGAACGACAATGTTTTGATATTGTGTTGATATTTCAAGTAGGGGCAAAGTACTTAGTGGCTTGAGTACTGAAGCCTTTGATTAAGTGACAATATCCCAAGTTGTACTTGTCGGTTGAGATCAATCTTTAACATTTCATAGGTTGTTCCTGTTGAGATTTGCACCAGGAAGCTTCGACCGTCTTCTTCAACACCAAGACTGCTAGAGTGAGGCCGGGGAGGAGAGCTTGAGAACAGCACCTATGCACAAGAGGAAAGTGAGATGGAAGGTCAGGGGTGTCCTGGCGCGACCACTCCGATGCTTAAGTCAGTGCGTAAGAGAGGAAGAGGAAAAACTAGATGAAGGAGCGCAGGATTTGAGATTGCATACCTCTCTTTATTAAGCAACTGACCTTTTACATGGTTTAGTGAGGTAGAGTCACATCAAGGATGTGACTAAAGTCACATCGCCGTTATGAATGTGTCAGAGAACAGGGTATGGCCAACACTACTGTCCCATCGCTGATTAACATTTAAGGAAGCATGCTTTGAGATCTACCAAGGATTTGCTATGATGATACACAAGGGTGTCAGGAGAGCATTCATAACCGTACGATAGGGGAGTGGTCTTTTTTATTATTATTAGAATGAGTTGATGGCAGGGAGAGAGGAAGGGAAGTGGTTCGGCTCGGCCTATACGCACCCTTAGTTCCTCAAAGGGCTCGAGCCGAGTGGACCCTCTCTGGACGTAGGGTGAATGACCTAGACGGCAAGGGGCCGAACCGACTGGCCCCATCCGAGCCTATCCGTCACAGCTCAAAGGGAGGAGCACCGAGAAGTTCTCGATGAAGTGGTGCGAAGAAGCGGGGGGTCAATATAGGAATGGTCCAGGCCGAGTGGGATGGCTTCTGCTCGACGCCGGCGCTCCGTCAGGATAACACTCATGAGGCTTCGGCTGGGTACCTAAGGTGGGCTCGACCCAGCGGCTTCTAGAGACTCGGCTCGGTCCCTTCGTCCGGTCCTGGGAGGGGGACCCGACTTGGTGGTCTCGTAGGACTCGACTTGGTCCACGTGTCCGGTCCCGATACCTTGCACCCAACATCCTCCGTCTGATTTGAATAACCGGGCTTGACGCATGCGCCCATAACATAGGTCGATGACAAGGTAAGCCAAGTGAAGGAGGAATCTCCAAACATATTCAATCAACTAGAAATGAGTCTCAATTGATTAGAAAGTTTAGCTGACTTAAAAGTTGATTGAATCATCAATTTAGAGAACAAAACACTTCTATATGAGTAGCAATTAACTAAAGTCCTATCTAGGCAAGTGGAGGTTGAGCAACTGATTAAATAGGATCTCTAATCGAATGCTCAATTATTGATTAGTTGTTGGACAACGTCTAAGAGTTTAACTCGAGCTCTTAGTAATTTCTTTGCTTAGTTTGTATTTCATCTGTTAAATTTGAAAGTATCATTGTGTTGTAGACATCCCAAGTAGGGATTATAAGAGGTTTGTCCAATTGCCTATTGTGGAAGGATGAGATGTTGGATCGATAGGTGAGGCCAGAGTGAAGGTGAATAGTTGATAGCTTTAGATTGCTAGTTTGTCAGCAATTCTGATTAGTGCACAACAAAACAAGTACAAAGTACAAAAATAAGATAAAGAGCAATGTTAAAATTGAAAACTTTTCATGATTCAGAATCTCTGACTCTGACTCTATTACTTATATCTCTTGAGTAAGTTACTCCTTGAGAACCATTATATTTTTTGCTTTTCAAAAATCTTCTATAGACGAAGAAACCTCTCACAATCTCCTCTCCCAAAAGAACTCTTGGTAGCACAAAATAGAATAAGTGAAATCATAAGAGAGTACGAGCATTATCAATTTCATCTAGTTGAAATTTTATTTTTGAGTCTTCCTTATTGTCAAGAATTTGATCATCCTTAATTTACATCACTCTTAACTTATCAAAACTTTCTTCATTACGCCTATAATGTTTATGTCAAATAATTTACACTTGCACACTTAACACACCTTATCAATAATCACAACATAGTCTAACTTAAACCTTATTCCAAACTTAACATTTTACTTCTATCTCTTGGTCATTTATCAAAATACATTTCTTAAAGTTGTTTTAACTTCTCCCCCTTAGAAAATAATAATAATGCTTAACATCATGAGTTTTCTTGATATCTCTATTGAATAATCAAGATTCAATACTAAAATGTATTTTAAATAAGGTGGAGTACAAAATTACAGATATATCACTTGTTTGGTAAAAAGATTTTAAAGAAGATGCCACATATGCTTCTTAGAAGTAAAATTTTTGCCTACCTAAAATTATTAATTTGCACCAACAACACTTACAAGAATTCACAAAGAATGTAATCTAACACTTTTCTAAGTATTTGAAAGGTTTGAAGATTAATAAGTGTTGATGGAATGATTAGATTCAAGGTTTTAACTGAAATTGAAATTGCTCAAAGTTTTAAATGTGGTCCAGTCGAGCGATCATACTAACCTCACTTCAGGCCTTCGATACCTCAGATGCACTAAGCTTGTCCCACATGTCATCCTTCTCTCCTCACCTATTGAGTCTACCTCAAAGTACATCTTGCTTCAAGTCTCAAGTACCTCGGATATACTAAGTCCTTCAAGATTGTTCCATGTGTCATCGTTTTCCCTCGCTTTCCAAAGACACCTCTATGTCAGGTCATAAGTTATTAAACCAACAACCCACTTGGCTCAACTTTATTGAGTCATCCACCAAACCAACTTGATTATGTCGAGTTACTAAGTTTTGTGAGCTCTTATGTGCATTGTTCTATGTTCCTACACATTTAACGCACACATCAACAACATAAGTTAAATCTAATTTAAATTTTTTATTGCACAATAAAATAATCTTGTTGAACTCACTGCAGTAAAAGATGAAATCCGCCACTCCAACGATCTCACACGATCGACTTTACGATTATCCGTGAGAAAGTAAATCGAAAAACTGCAGTTGGTCATTACAGGAGAGGGCATTGTCTCGACTTCGCCAAGATTCAACCCTTACCCATCTACCCTACAATAAACCAAATCAAAAGTTGAACTCAACCACATAGAAGCATCGTCCACCAACAAAAAGATTGCAAGGATCTCATCAAAAAGTCTTAAATGGCCACTTCCCCTTAATCAAACATAAATTTGAAAATACTCAACAACTTTTATCAACGAAAATATTCTCATAAATTTTCATTATTTTCACAAATGCAATGAAGTTTGAAGGATCGTATGGAGACACTAAAGGGGAGAGAATTTTTTGTGTTCATTGCTTTTCTACACTTGGTAATTAGTACACAACAGAATATACAAAATAATACAAGAACAAATGCATACAAGAAGAACAATAGGCCAAACAATTTTACATGGTTCAAAACTTCAATTTCTACTCCATGACATATAACCCTTCAATGGGTTAACCCCACTAATATTGCTATCTTTTTTTTTTCTTTTGGACACCTTCTAGAGACGGAGAAACCTCTTACCGTTCTTGTTCTTATAACAAATACAAAACAAGCAAAATATAAGCCAAATAAATAAACAAAAATAATAAAAACGTATGTTACTAAAAAGATATGGCTTTTGTTATTGTGGACAACTCCAATTAGCCCTAAAATGCAACAACTCTTTCCTTGAACCAACACAAACTCCTTTTTGGACGAGGAAATGAGGGCTTGATTGTTTTTTGATGATTCATTGATTGATTGAGTGATGTGATGTCTCTTTGAAACTTTTTATATAGTTATTTTTCTTAAGCTCTAGACGATTGGAATACTTATTTGATCATCCGGATGAATTGTTATCTAATCAGTCATTAATATTCATGTATTATCCACTCTCCGATTGTCTATAGCATACTTTCGATCGACTAGAGATGTTCTGGCCGTCTAGAAATTATTCTAAGTATCTTCTTTGTACAAATAAGTTATACTTTCCATACTTACAATGTCTTCTAGTCACTTAGATATTCTTTGTAGTCGCCTAGACACAGATAAGATAGATAATTCAATTAACTTATCATCGAGTGTCATCTCTTGGACTGAGCTCTATGTTGATTAGGTTGTCCAATCGTCCGGATCTATGTTGCGGTCACTTGAAACACATTCTAGTCTCTAGAGAATAAAATTTTCCTATTTATTTTCATATAATCCAGCATATTTGAGATAAACATAATAACTAAATAAATACAAGAAATAAAGTCATAATTTAATCAACTAAATTATGACTTAATCGATTAGAACTCTTACTATACTAGAGTTAAATTAATGTCGTGTGTCAAGAGATTTAATGTCTTTGAGACTTCATTTATTGCTCAGTAGTAATGTCTTTGAGACTTCATTTATTGCTCAGTCTTACTACTAGGACTTCACGTGCCTAGAGTTTACTCTTTCTAAATTTCTATTTGCCCAAGACATCCACTAGTCTCACTACTAGGAATTCCATTTATCTAGAGTTCATTTCTTAAGGACTTCGACATCTATCTGGAATTTACTCCTCTAGAACTTCTACACTTTTCTAAAATTCACTCTTTTAGAACTTTGACATCTATCTAGAGTTTATTTCTTTAAGATTTTTACATCTACCTAAAATTTACTCCTCCAATACTTTCACATTTTTCAAACATTTCGATCATCTCTGATCTATCTGAACTTCCTCGTATGAGCTTAACCTTGACTTATCAAGACTAGACTTCGTATCAAACAAATGTCCCATTAACTTTGACCCCACTTGAACTTCTAAATACCAAGACCAATTAAATTTTTAATCAATATCAAATGTCAAGTCTATCAGACCCATTCGGACTTCTACAAATCATATTTTCTAAATAACAAGATGTCTTTTTGTAAAATTGACCGAGTTATGCGCAAGAACTTTAGTCTCAAAACAAAAAGTACCTCAACATTATTGAGTACATAGTGCCTTATCATAAAGTGTGGCATAGAATCATTGACAGTATGCCAATTTCTAGTCAATCCAAGACATTGTATCCAATTAGAGGATGTAATTGAATACAAATTTATATTCTATTCCTTTTGTCTATCCGATATATATTGGATCGATATATTTATCTCATCACATGGGATGTCAACATCTTTGTGAAGGGTCTACAATCTACTTGTGTAGCACTGTAAGCTCATTTTGTGTAACTACTTAGACTTGATGCTACAAATGTTGATGTGGTTAAGGTCAGGAATTACACTTGATAGTATACCATGGCAAACTTAACATTCACCTACAATCATGACAAATCACCATAAGATGGCTCGAGACAACTTCCAACTTGTGCAGCATCAAGCACAATTTGTATAACTGCTTAGGTCAATAACAATTTCTTCAGCAAAAAGTAAAATATGTCATCCCAACGACCCCACACGATCGACCCCACGACCATCTATGAGAAAATAAATCGAAAAACTACAGTTGACCATGACATAAATCAACAACTACACTTGTTCACAATGATAAACTCAATGTTCCATTATGATCATGGCAAATCACTACAAAGTAGTTCAAGCTGCCACTTGTGTAGCATCATAAGCTCATTTTATGTTTCACTACTTAAACTTGATGCTACAAATGTTGGAAGTGGTCCACTGTGACAAACAAAACAACATTTCACTATAATCATAACAAATCATAAGGTGATGCTCCAACACAATTCACTCATCATTGCTATAACTACTTAAACTTGATGGTACAAATATAAAATGGCAGACAAGGTGAGGATATACCACAATAGGTGTTGAACCAACAGCCCCACTGTCAAACATGGACATGATGTCTGCTTGAACTTTTTAAAGATTCTAAACAACTGAGTGCAACTTGTGCATGTAACGTTAGGCCTGGCGTTGCTGATTATTCCAGCGTTAGCAAAAACTTGTTTTAGAAATTTTTGGCAGTATCCAAGTCTAATACATTTTGCTCTAATTAACAAATGAATGTTGTACTGGTTTGCCCCAATTCTCAAGCTATCATAAGAGAGGGGAAAAAGAATTAGCAGGCAATTAGGCACCTTGGGCATGATGTGTAAACGGCTGGTTGCTGCCTCCGGTTAGCATCTACTCATCCTTGTGCTTTATAGGAGCTCTCTCAGCACCTGAAGAACTTGCCCAGCGACCGACAAACTTAAGGATCTCATCGATAAGAATCACAGGGAAAGCAACCGCCAGCACCAAGAGCCACTCGTTGAAACTGAGAGGAACGATTCCAAATACTTGTGCAAGGAAAGGAACATATAGTATCAAGAAATGGAGTCCAAATGAGATAGACATGGCAATGAGGAGCCATGGGTTTGACCAGGGAGGCATGGTCAGGAGGCTCCCATCTTCAGACAAAGCGTTGAGTGAATTGAACATCTCGATGGCAACCAGCACAGAGAGCGAAAGGGTCATTGCCTTCACCTTTCCAGTTTGGAAGTAGTCGCAAGGATTTTCATTGAAGGTGAAGTGCTGGTCTCCAGCAGTGAAAGGCGCAACCTTGAAGCCTTCCCATGAGTAGCATTCTCCCCAGTTAGAAAGTTGAGAATATGTTACGAGGGAATGGCCGTCACCACTCAAGTTTATCCCCATAAACGAACCATGAGTATACCAAATAATGAAGATACCGACAGTGGCGAGCCCTACATAAAGCCCAATGACCTATAAAAGGAAAAGCTAGGTCAGATAATGCAATTGCATTGGTTAAAGGCACATATCTTCATGTAACAAGCAATACATGATTAAATATCACCAGAAGTGCTACCTCAGCATTTGATGGAGCAAGAGAAGCATAAAAGGATAATTTTTGGTGAAATACTAAATGTATTCAATTAAAGCCTTGAACTCTGAGTCATTTTATTATTATAAACGGGAAGCAGTATCTATTCGTCTAAAAATCAAAGAACAGCGAGAACCGCATGGCATTTATCTCCAGAAAATCCATGATTCCACCAATGCACTAATTTCACTATCAAAGTTATATGCATACATCTGAAGCTATGTAATGCATACTGCCAGACTAAACAAATAACAAAAGAATAAATATGGTGTTGCCGACTATTGTTAGTAAATGCTGGTCTTTCTAAGACAGTGCATAATCACACAATTTGAAATAAAACTTAAGATATGAAAGTTTAAAAAAAAAACAGTTAAGAAAATGAGTGAGACCTCCTTATGCATGTACAAAAATAACTGTAAGTGAACAATAATTGAAACAAATGCAAATGTCATGTCTAAATTTCTGAAGAAAAAAACCTCAATGATAGTTCATACTCTTTGTTTTTTTTTCCAAATTTAAGATTTTAGAATTTGGATTTTCTAAGAGATAGAACCAATTAGTCAAAAATAAAATTTGAACTACAGTGAATTTCTTTAAACCGAATTGGAGTTTCTTTTTAAAAAGGTAGAACTGTCAAATGAACCATTAATTTCTAGAGTTGGAAGAAAAAGACATTTAAAGACAGTGCAATCGAGAAACAATAAAGAAAGAAGTGAATGAATAGAATCAAGACAGTGGAAAAGGAAGTTGACCATATAGCGGAACAAAATCCATGCAGTAATCAATGAATCATCACTTCTTCGAGGTGGTTTCTTCATGATATTTTTATCAGGTGGGTTGAATCCAAGAGCAGTTGCTGGAGGTCCATCTGTAACAAGATTAACCCACAGAAGTTGAACTGGTATCAGACCCTCTGGAATGCCTAAAGCTGCCGTTAGAAAGATGGAAGCAACTTCACCAATGTTTGAGGAGATCATATATCTGCAATTAGAAATGAGAATGGACATAAGAAAAAAGACAAAAAGGAAAGTAATTAAACAGAAATTAGACATCAAACAAAAATAAGGCTTCACTTAAGCTACAATTGTATTTACTAAGCACTAAATGAACCAAAAACTTATATGCTGTTTCAGTACTACCATAGCCTAACCATACCTTGGTCAAACCAGAGGACAGGTTAGCATTCAATTACACAATATATGGGAGAAGGAACAGAACTCAAGTTAACAAAATAATATTAATAAAGCAAGTTCCGGTGCTTCATGCTAAAGAAATTTTAGTGGCAGTATGGCACTACACTCTGGCTCAGCAATCATACACTCCCTCCTGAATAAAGTCATGAATATGTTGAAAATTTCAAGCCCAACTGATACCTCTGACTAATAAGATTAATTAGTATAGCAGATACACTTCTCATTGGCAGAAACTAGATGATCAACTTCAACTCTAATTATGGCTAAGAGACACCAATACAGGTGTAAGAAAGAGACCAGATAGAAATGTAACTTCTAGTTAAACAATGTTAGAAAATGGAGAAGCAATAAAATGTTCGATTTCAGTAAATGAACTCCCAAAGGAATAGCATGGCTAAACTCTAATCCAAACTAAAGTTGATCCAACAATAATTCCAAAACTGTCCTAAATTTTCTTGCAAAATTCACAGGGAAGAAAGATATCTGAAAATTCTCATTTGATTCAATGTAGATTAAAGAAAGGAGAATATTTATTGCATTCATGTAATAAGATAATTACAGAGTATTCACAAACTCAACCTAAACCCTGCACCTAAAATACTAAGATTATATCCACTTGACTACTAACCCTATCAACCAAATACACTTAACATTGGCCTCTCAAGATGGAGCATATGTATCATCTATGTCCATATTTTTACATGACCTAAAAAAGCTCACACAAATATAGTTGTTCCTGCCTGAGACCTGGGAGGGTGAGCCACCGGTGAGATGTCTTTAAGGTTGATGGGCTTCTCATGATCTGCTGGGGAAGAGACTCCTGGAATCCCTATGAAATTCAACGAGAGTTAGAATGGAGGCCAAGGCGGACCTTGACTCAACCACTCCGACGCTCAAGTTAAGCCTCAGGCGCAGCGAAAGGAAGCACAGTAGGAAAATAGAATAAAGGTTTAGGAATGGTTGTTGAACTTATCTCCACCCGTAAGTGTGGGCTTCCTTTTATACCTTGCATATGTATGAGAAGGGGTGTCCACGTATGGGACCTTACTTAAGGGCATGGGGTGTCCCATCGCCATGCTCTGTGTCATGGTCATGTCATCCCTCGTTCTGTTGACCATTTGCTGTCATCCCACGTTAATGGAGGGGAACGTCCCATCACCATGCTCTCATGCTCTGGGTGTCATGTCATCCCACATCCGTGGAGGACAATGTCATATCACCATGCTACGTAGGTCATGTCATCCCATGTCCGGTTGACTATGCTATCCCACATTTGCGTGTGGGGGTATCACATCACTATGCTATATAGGTCTAAGAGTCAGATATCAAGGGCTACTGAGCTAAGGAGCTCAGTAGAGCCGAGCTGAGGTGGTTGAGCTTAAAAGGTCGACATGGCCGAGCTGAGGTGGTTGAGCTGAAGAGGTCGGCGGGTCAGACTGCTCGAGAAGTCAAAAGGTCAACCTTTGTTAAGAAGACTCCTCAGGAGAGGTAGACTTTATTGGGAAGACTCCTCAGGAGAGGTAGACCCCTATTAGGAAGACTCCTCGAGAGGTAAGCCTGTTGGGAACTCCTCGAGAGAGATAGGCTTTGTTGGGAAGACTCCTCGAGAGAAGTAGGCTTCTATTGGAAAAACTCCTTGAGGTAGGTGGTCGAGCTAAGATGGATGGCATGGTCGGATTAACTGAGTTTGGCCAGTCGGAGTTAGCACACCATGGGGGGTCTATGTTGACCAAGTCCGGATCATGTCACCCGGACTCTCTTCTGACCGAGTCAAGAGCCTACCACGTGGACTGTTACTTTGCCTCCACATCAATAGTGATGACTCTAACCGAGATCATGATTACAAAATGAAACATAATACTAGCAAAATAAAATAAAACTTAATGAGTTAATAAAGCATTCAATCCATGATCCCTTAGACCTCACTTTAGCCACAGGCAAGATGTACTTGACATCAAATCAATACATTGGCAACAGAAGATAAAGAGAGACATAATGAAACAATGAAAGTTTATCTTAGGAACAAATCCCTTAAGTGGACTTTTCCTTGAAGCGGCATATACAGCAACATGAAATAAACTACAAAAAAAAATAAAAATGCTTGAGCATTCTAAAGGAAAGATTGCAAAGTTTGACCCTTTGCTAGAATAGCAAAATAAGAACAAGATATTTTCTTTGTTTGGCTCTTCTCTAGTTTTTAGGCAGTGCATATAAAGCGTAAAAATAGAATAAAACAGGATATGCTAAAAAAGCCGAGAAGAAGCAAAAGAAGAAACAAGCACAAAAGCAAGAGATGTACACTAGCAGATCAGGATAATAGGGAGGAGATGCTGAGAGGAGGTGAGAACTCTATTGGAAAAAAAATAAGTAGGAAGAAAACAAAAAAGAAGGGCAACAGTGAAAACAAAAAGAGGAATAGGAAGAAGATGGATGAGATCTGCCAAAGAAATCAAGAAGGTGAAGCTGTTGTTTGGGATGTAAAGAGGAGAAGAAGATTTGCAGATATGAAAAAAAAAAAAACAGCCAGAAGCATAGCTTCCATAAAGAAGAGTATGGCTGACAAAGAAGAAAACAAAGATGCAATCACCTAATGCTGGAAGAAGAACAGATTGAAGTTATTTTAAATGTGCTAGATCTGGACAAAGTTCAGGGGGAACAATTGGTAACAAGAAGTCAGAGTAGGTTTCCGTAGAATTGAAGATGAGGATAAGATTTGGACAATGAGGTCACTGATGCAAAGAGGTCTTAGATTCAAATTTAGATCACAATGGAGAAGGATAAAGCCCGAGAGGAAAGGTTGATTGCAGTTGGGAATCATGGTTTTCGAGGTTGAGCAGCAACCTGTCAAGCAGGAGCTGCTAGCTGATAGATGTCGCTGCATAAGACAACCAACACAATCAATCATGCACCGTTTTAGAAGCTTTGTGTTAGAGAATAGGAGAAACACTGCTCCTACTTAAAGCCTCAGTCCGCCTTATCTGTGCAAGCTTCCAGCCTTGGTGCTCGAGGTGGCAACAAAAGCTGGAGATGTTGGTTAAGCTGGGAACACAGAGGTGAACCATGATGGTTCACAATGCATCAAGAGGAAGGCTCGCCACTTCTTCAAAGTCTCAGTGTTAACCCATTCATAGGCAAAGGGCACACAGTGGAATCTTGTTGGAGGAGAGAATGCACAGTAGAAAGAGTTGTGGCCTTACATCTGGTTACGGGTTGGGACTAGATACTGTAAGTTCGAAAGAGGACTGTCAAGTTCCTGAGGGTTGCATAGGTACACATGAAGAAGAGAACTGACTTCATGTGAGTCACAACTAAGAGCAGATGACAAGACAAAGAGACTAGGAAGAAGAACTGCAGATGGATGAATGGAGGTCAAGGGAGCAGCCTTCCCCTAAGGGGAGTACTATGTTGGAAACTTTAGCCCTGGGTTGGCTCCAATACCAAGTAGAATTTGGCGAGAGAAAATTATTGTATCACATTCATGTAAAGAGATAATTAATTACATGGCAAAAGCACTAACCAAAAACAACTAAACCCATTACATCAATACTCTATTAACCTAATACTCGCAATTTGCATGTCTAGAAGAGTTAATAGTAAAGGCTTCTACCTTGAATTTCTCTTCTACATGGCTTCAAATTTCTCATTGGCAATCACTGTAATAAAACTTATCATACATAGACCAAGCATTTCAACAAAGTAAAAAATGCATTAAAATTTTACCATAATATATCAAACCAAAAAGTGAATATGGATTACATAAAAACAGATGAGCAAAGATTATGCTACTTGAATAGCCAGTAATCTAGATAGTTAGATTAAGATAAGAAATAACAAGTTCCCGTCTATAGAAAGAAAAATATTTTGAAAGACAAAATTATTAAAAAAAAACAAGACCTTATAAAGGCTTTCATATTGTTGTAAATTGATCTTCCTTCGCCAACTGCTGCAACTATTGTACTGAAATTATCATCTGCTAACACCATATCTGAAGCTTCCTTAGCAACCTGGGAAAATGAACTTCCTGGTAAAGATACTAACAGATACTGAAACCAATAAGGAAAAAAAGTATGTTCCATTCACTTAATGATCCTTTTGATACCAATCACACAAGTTTGAAGGCTTTAGATGAAAACATGCATACATTTAAAATAATAATAATAATAAACAAATAAATAAAACATCATAGCAGTCAAACTGACAACCATAAATGCAGTATATAAAATGTCTCATCACATTCAAGTACTTTCTCACATAAACATAAGAAATTGCAAGCCTTTAGATGAGAAACAACATAAGTAACAGAAAGAAACAAAAAAAGGGTGAGCCAAAAAAATTCCAGCATTTGCCACAAATTAAAGATATCATAAATACAGTTTACAAATGTCTCATCACATTAAAGTACTTTCTAGCATAAACTTAAGGAATTGTGAGTCTTTAGATGAGAAACAAAATAAGTAACAGAAACAAATGAATAAAAAGAGTGAGCCGAAAGAAATACAGCATTAACCACAAATTAAGCAGCAACCATGAAATGGCAATCACACTTGAAAACTTCTACCACAAAATTAAGATGCATGTATTATAAACTTTTTTCACAGATCTAAATAAAGCCCAGAAACAAGGTTATATGACTATCTTTTTCCTATTTTTGATTTATGAAACATCAACAATTTGTCATAGTTCCAGATGTATCATAGTATGCTCAGAGAAAAATTGTGACATGCTGAGAGAGAAAATCAATGTTTTATTTGGCAAAAGTAGACTTCGAGTACAGAAGCAAACAATTTATGGTTTATAATTGCTACATTAGACATGTTCCTTCTCTAACTAGGTCATGAACTTTTAACAAGGACAATTGCATTCAATGGAGGTATTCTGTTGCTTCTTATTCTTTAGCATTTGGGCTTAAAATAAACCAATTGGAAAGACAGCAATAGTGAGAAAATGAGAATTGTCTACCTCTGTCCCAGCAATACCCATAGCAATGCCAATATCTGCCATTTTCAATGCAGGAGCATCATTCACGCCATCCCCTGTCATAGCAACTACTTCATTGTCTTCTTTTAACAATCTCACAATCTCTTGTTTGTGCTTTGGTTCAGCTCTAGAAAATAAAAGACCGCCATTTTGCCTCAAAATGGTCTTCTTGTCATTGGATGCCATTGACATAAAATCTTTGCCAGTGAAACTCTTTGAATGTATGGTTTCCTCAAGTCTGAAGACACCTATATCACGACAAATTGCTTCTGCTGTTTCTTTGTTATCACCAGTAATGACCATGACTCGAATGCCAGCTGCTCTACAATCTTCAATTGCTTTATAAACTTCTTTTCTCGGTGGATCCTGAAATGTTTCAGAAGAAAGTAAACAATAGTGACAAGTTAGAAATGCTGATACAATCAAACTAGCACATACAACAAAGGTAAATCAAACAAAGTAAGATGACATACTCTAAGCCCAACCAATCCAGCAAATATGAGATCAGTCTCAATGGACGAGTAATTTTCCGGATCAAGTAGAAGTTTATGAGCTGGGTGGTCTTCACCATCATATGTTGCAAATTCTGCTAGATCTTCCTTGTAGGCAAATCCCAAACAGCGCAAAGCCTTTGTAGACATATCATGGAGGGCTTCCAGAATATGCTTTTTTGAGTTTTCATTTAACAAACCTACAGAACCATCAGGCAGCTGAACATAGGCACTCCTTTCCAACAAATTTTCAACTGCTCCCTGTCACAAAGCAATTTTGCTTCCTCATAAATATATATTATCGGCAGATACCATGAAATAATAGATCATGATGACTGAAATAACCAAATACTTTATGTATCACAGAAATCAAAAACTTATTAGATACAACATTTTGCTGAACAAATGTGAAATTTAGACCCACCGATAAAAGGATGAAGTATCAAAATTGCAGATCAACAACAAGAGTGGTAGAACAAAAATATATACTTGCCAAAATAATCATTAATAGATATAGACGAGAGTAAGTGTTTCTCTGAATTTGCAAATTGTTACTCTTTTCTGTAGATAATTATTGGTAAGTTGTAAGGGGCATCATCACTACTACACACCACCAAATTAACATGCAATTTTCCCACCACTAAATTAACATGCAATTGGAAAATAAAACCATAAAATTACATCAATAAAATGTCATTTATAAAGGTAACTTCCTCAGAATGGGTTTCCACTTTCCAGCATACTCCTATCATCACCAAATAGAACAGTTGATTGTTATCAGTTAAAATCTCAAGACACCTCCAACAATTCACCTTTCACTTGGAAAAGAAAGCACTCAGGAAAGGTTAATTGATAAACATTATAGAGAGATAAAATGATAAGATAAAAAGGCGTTATCTACCTTTACAAGTAAAGAGTTGGTTCCTGATCTTGATTTCACAATAACCCCCATTGATTTTCGAGTGCGATCAAACTCAAGAGAAGCAACCCTCTGAGTCATTGTGTTCCACCATTTGCAGCATCCTTCAAGTAACAACTTATGTAAATATCACATGTTTGATACCAAGCAGACAAGCACACAGACACAGTGTTTTAATGAAATCAACTAAAAACAATATCAAACTTGAGCCTTGAAACATACCTAATGTTTCTTTTGAGCCCAGCGAAGTATCATATCCTCCAGGAAGCCCCATCTTCTCAACCAAAACCTGAGAAAATAAAACTGAAGTTTATTAGCAAAGAAAAAAATTATGAAAGCTAGGAAACTGAAATACAAAAATATATGGCCTAGTAGACATAGACGGGTTAACCATCACTGAATTGCTTAGGAAAAAACAAATTGCACAAGTCACTCTAGCAAGTTATACATCCCATATATGTAAAGAAAATCATTTGGATATCGTATGCTATATAGTCTCAAAAAACTTCTGGATAGTGAATATTCTCAATATCTCTTTGATTTAATAAAATAAGTATAATCCAGCGTATTTTTCCTAACTAGAGAACAAACAATTGGATAAAATATTTCCCAATTAACGAATGAACAATATGCATAGCATTTCAAGAATCCTTCTCTGTTAAATGTTTAATTGGTGACTTAGCTTAATTTTAGGAAAGATAGATGTTTTAGTATTGATCTAAACCAAGTAAAGGTTACAGTGAAAAGGCAAAAGAGAAAAAGGAATACAACACTTCTCACCTTTAAGGCTGCCTCTGTTGGCATACCAGTGGTGACAAATCGCTTATGTTCTGCCTCAGTGATGCTTGCGTCATTGCAAACAGCTGCAATCTTAGCAATTGTTTGAAGATTTGCATCCATATTGTTGGCCGGCCAGTCATGGATATTGCCATCTTTGGGGTTGTATGTGGTACCATCAACATCAAATTTTCTAAGTTCTTCTCTCCCATACCCCATTGCGACAAGCTTTACTACAGACATTTGGTTTGTCGTTAATGTACCAGTTTTATCAGAGCATATCACAGTTGTGCAACCCAATGTCTCAACACTTGGTAGCTTTCGAACCAATGCATTTTTTTGAGCCATCTTCCTTGTCCCTAATGCCAAGCAAGTAGTGATAACTGCTGGCAGACCTTCAGGGATTGCGGCAACAGCCAATGCCACAGCAATCTCAAAGTAATAAGTACATTTCTCAAAAGAAAATTTGAAATTTCGTGGCCAGCCATCAATAAGTTCCCATGTAAGAAAATACTTAACATTAATAAGCCAAACAACGGCACAAATTGCACCAATGATGGCTGTGAGGACCTCCCCAAACTTGTTCAGTTTCTTCTTCAACGGTGTATCATCTTCATTTTGTGAAGCTTCATGGATCTGCGAATGTATCTTACCAATTTCAGTGTTCATCCCAATCTGCGTAACCAAGCAGATACAGCTGCCATTCACAACTGTGGTACCTGCAAAGACAATGCATTCCTTCCCTTGAATATCTATGTCTTCAGGCTCAACTCGGTGGTTGGTTTTGTTTACAGCATCATTCTCTCCGGTAAGAGAAGCTTGTTCCACCCTTACTGTTGAGCTAATCAGATGCAGAATCCTCATATCAGCAGGAACCTTATCCCCGACCTTGAGCTCCACTATATCACCTGGCACAAGCTCCTTAGCTGGGATATTAGGAATCAACTCGCCATCTCTTCTAACCGTAGCATGCTCAGATTGGATTTCTTTCAGGGCCTCGAGTGCCTTCTCAGCATTGTTCTCTTGCCAAACGCCAACAATTGCATTGACAATCAGAATAAGAAAAATCACAAGGGGCTCCACAAAGGCAGTGATCTCCATCTCACCGCCTTCGTTTCCATCGTACCAAGCAAGCACGAAAGAGACGACAGCAGCAACGAGGAGGATCCGGACCAGCGTGTCATTGAACTGCTCAAGAACCAGTTGCCATATAGAAGGTCCTGAATGCTTCTCGAGCTCGTTAAACCCATAAATTGTTTGCCTCCTTAGCACTTCATCAGATCGGAGCCCGTGCTCCGATGAAACCTTGAATTCGGCCTCGCACTCCTGGACGCTCCGTGCCCAAGCCGGAAAACTTGAGGTTGGCTGCTCCAATCCAACCTTCTTACCTTCATGCTGCCCTCCTTTCCCCATCAGAAACCGCCCCAACCTGACAAACCCCAAATCTTTCTCCCTTAAACCAACAATTCAAAATGTTCAACCGAACCAATACAACATCCATCCTCTAGCAAACAACAACAAAAAGAAACACCAAGCCTAACAGACCTAAAACACCCGTATACGACGACAGAAAAGAAAAACCAACCTTCCACCGAGCGCCCACCACAGATCCGCACGCAGCCAGGAACAAGCAAGGAGGAGTTCGTAATCCGATCCAGAAAAAAAGGACTCTGAAATCGGAAACCGACGCCTCTGGGCAAGCGATCAACCCTATCTCCCTCGGCAAAGGAATCGCTCCGCGAACGAGGGCGAGGCGACGGCGCACGACACCGCCTTACAAATAACTCCGGTTCTTACATGCAACCGCACTCTCATGACTTAATTCCATGACCCCATTCCCCCACGACCCGTCGTTATACCAGCAGTTGACTACCGGGCCCGAGAGGTACCCGATAGAATGACGCAAATATCACCTGGAACTAAAAGAAGGCCCAGGGCGGGGCCCAGAGAGAGACCACTGACGAGTCAGGGTAGGCGACGAGTACATCAAATATTTAAAATGGAGGAGGA
This sequence comes from Curcuma longa, assembly GCF_044706935.1. Taxonomy (NCBI): domain Eukaryota; kingdom Viridiplantae; phylum Streptophyta; class Magnoliopsida; order Zingiberales; family Zingiberaceae; genus Curcuma; species Curcuma longa. The sequence goes on from NC_133874.1 coordinate 9,333,744, forward strand.
AGCTTCGCGGACGCTTCGCGCATGACTTGAGCCGATCGGTTAGCAAATTTGGTAATTCGTGGAGGAAGCCGATGCGAAGGTGCGGTCGTGATTAATTATTGAGGCGTCGTGGCGTCACAGGGTTGACAATCAATTTTTTTAAAAAAATAATTTTTTTTAACGGAAAAGAAAATTGAGCCGCCTTTGCTGACGCTATCACATATGAAAATGATATATTTATCTTTTAAATCATCTTATTTATAAAATATTTGGTATTACAGTTGTCTAAGCTTTTCGAAGATGGCTTCTTCTAAGCATGTTGAAATGTCAAACTTTGATGCTAAAAAATTTTGAATATTAAAATATCCAATAGAATTGGTATTTGGATTCCACAAATTTATGGAGATATTAATCCACCTATGAATTAATTTTTTTATCTAAATCGGATAGAAAATAATTTCATCTCTTCTATAAGTCATTCATGACTAGTCTCATATGATCGTGGACGGTGGGTTATATGACTGTGCCACCGCGACCTAATGGTTTCTTCTTCTTTCCTCATGCTTTTCTCTTTCCTTTCCTTTCCTTTGTTTTTTTTTTATAGGGATTTATTCCCTTTAGAATTTCTCTCTCCCTTTTCATCCTTCGAAGTAAACAGAGCAGGCTTTCTATTGTCAATTTGAACTTATTAAAATAGAGGAATAAAAAGAAGTGTTTCTTGCAAACGTTAGCTCTTATGAACCAAATGAAATTTAATGGCAAAACTAGTAATATTGAGTATTAAACACATATCTCTAGGGCATACTTGAGTTGATTATACGAGATAAATTTGTTGAAGTGGACAAGAGTCGAATCTTGACAAAGCCGAGGCAATACCCTCCCTCGTCATGGTCAACTTCGACTTCTCGATTTACCTCCTGACAGATGATCATGGAACCGCTAGAATGAAGAATTCCATCTTTTACTGAAGGGTATTAAACACACGAAGCATTGGACAAACAATTTATTTTTAATCAATATATGATGCATGCTTGATATTTCGTGAACACCTAATATAAATTTTTTTAAATTTCAATTTTTATTTCATTTAGCTTAAATAATATATCCTAAATCTTAATCCTCAAACCTAAACACTGTACCTTAATCCTTAAAAAAAATTTAAAAAATTATATTACGTGCTCACAAATATATATACTGTGCATCCTATCAAATCCTTTTATATATAAAAATATATATATATATATATATATATATATATATATATATATAATGATTTTTTTCTTCACACTCATTAATAGAAGGAAATTAGTGAAATTATTTAAGGTCAAAAATAAAATGGTGCCCTTCATTATTATTTTTGTAAAAGGCAACTCTTTTTTTAAAAAAATATCAAAAATATAATACATCATATTTTCCATATCGAAAATATCTTTATTTTTAGTCATTAGATATAGAGAGAGAGGGGAGAATAATATGTTGGAACATCTACTATAAAATTTATTTAAATTTAAATTTTCATTTCATTTAGTCTAGTATCATACCCTAAATTAATTTTAAACCCTAAACACTATTATATCAAAAATATTATTTATCCAACTTAATAAAAAAACTCAAACTTGATTAAAATAGTTTGACTACTTGTGTATAATGATTTCTCTTTTATAATTGATTAATATGTAATCATATTGTATAGTGATTCCTCTTTTACAATTCGATTATTTTTAGGGCACTATCACTAACACCATATTTCAACCTTTTAAAGCTAGTTGAGCACCTTATATCTATGTTGATTGATGTGACAAATTCTGAGTAGTCTTAGATGGCAGTAAAGGTCAAAAAGTCAATCGACGTGGCCAAACAGAAAGTCAATGAAGTCTGACCCTCAATCATCTCGGTCACTCGGCCCATCTCAACCAGTCCAACCTCAATCGCCTTGGGCACATGACCTTCACTCGGCCAGTCCAACCTCAATCGTCTTGGTCACTCGCCCCCATCTCAGCCAGTCCGACCTCAATCACCTCGAGCATACGACCTTCATCTCAGCCAGTCCAACCTCAATCGGCTCTGGCACACAGCCCTCATCCATCCGATCTCAAGATTTATGTCCAACCTCAATCATGATTTTGTCCAACCTCAATCGTCTTGGAAAGATTGTCTTGACTTTGTCACTGACCTCAAATGAGAACAAAATTATTACAACCCATCCTAAGTGTTAGAAAATGGCAAACCCGGAGTTAATCTTTGTTATCAGGTTTTTCTAGATTTCCTCGTGTTGAAAAAAATTTAGTCGAGCCATAGGGCGGACAAGGTTGTCAGATTATAAATCTTGTTACCAGAACCTTCCGCCATTGGAGACATTAGTATTGGATACTATGAACAGTATGTGAGAATAGCCTTTGGAAGTGTAAGGAACCACAACAAACATTGGTTGAATAATCCTATGGAAGTAGCACATAAATGGATTTAACTGAGTTTGGGATAATATTGTCTTTGGAAGTGTAAGGAGCAGAAGGTGCATGGCTTTGGCTTCTTAATCATGCCAACATTGTGTTGGGACCGATGAGAGTTGGAGAGGAGGCAAATAGCTTCTTTCACCTCGATTAGATTGTGTAGAGCAAAACTTGAAGCGGAATTGACAAGACAACATTAAGATTTATTTGGTTCACAGCTTTCTAAAACTGCTACATCCAAGGTTTAGTCTTAGTGTTCTATTACCATTAATCTCTTCTTCTTTTTCATATATTTTTCGAAGGCGGAGAAAGCTCTTATATTTGGTTATTATAAATAATATAAAAATAATAAAAATAAATACAATGAAAGTGAACTATTTTATAAGAATCTTATTTTAGATGTTTTCTTATTGCTTTGGATTGTCTCTTGATAATCTAGAAATGCAACAACACTTTATTCTCAAACTTTTAAGAATTGGCTATAAAAATCTCTTTAAAATTCTTCTTTTATAGTCTTTAGATCGGGACTGATTTTTTATATCTATCAGTCGATTGTTCATCACCATTAGACGATTACTCCGTTAAATTCGACCATTGCACATGCAAAATAACTTTTAACGACTCTATTTGACCATTAACTGTCGATTGTTACGGTTCATCAATTGATTGATGCTCAAACAATCAAGTTTTACAGTCGACTCAGAAACCTTTTATTCACTATTACAATGAAATCAATCGCTTGATAAAACTCATCAATTGACTAATATATAGGTCAATCAATTCCCCAACTTTATTATTGATATATATATTTTTTGTTATAGTAGCAATTGACTATTATTATGCAAAAATACTCATGTTGATTAATTGAGTCTAAATTTTTTATTTATTACAATAATAGCGATATCAATTGTTCATCAATCAACTATTATTTTAGCAACCCTAATTATTATAGTAAAGCTTAATTAATATAGCAAATCCTACATTTAGGGTTTAAGATTCATTAGTCGATTGATATGCCTTATCAATTGACTAATACTCTTATTTCAACCTTATCAAAGTTAAATTCTTCCCTTGCCTAGTATCATATTGACCTCAGCCTATTAGAACTCTTTTTGTTTGACATCTGATTAACCTGAACCTGCCAATATTTTTCATTAATTGTCTAGCATCGGATGAACTTTGATATGTCGAAATCTCATTATTGCATAAAATCCGATCAATCTTAACCCACTAAAACTTCATTATAGGCTCCCGATCTATACTTTTTATTTTGGATGATCAATTAGCTCACTCAACTTGACTAACTCAATTGACCACCTAGCTTACTCAATTAGACCTACCTACTTAGTATAGTCGACCTACCCACTTACCCTGGCCAACCTAATAGGTCCACTTGACCCAACCTACCTAAGTTGCCTATCAAGCTCGACCTACCCCCCTACCACTCATCTACAGTGCCTAGTACATTTAACTTATTCAACTCAATCAACTAGATTGACTAACTTAGCTATTCAACTCAATTAGTCCCTCTGACTTGTCCATTTAGCAACCCACCTAACTTATTTAGAACAGAAAATAATAATAATAAAACAATGGATAACTAATTCTTGCTAGTTTAACAAAACTATTTTATAGAAATATTTATTCTATAAAACAACTATTCAAAGATTATTTTTGCAATTAAATATAAGAATGTTTATTTTACGAGAACTCACAAGAAATAGAGTAGTTTATTACCAACTAAACACACCAGCAAAGGTGAAGGCACACCATCCATGGAGAACAATTTCCTTGATCACTTGAGGATTTCTTCTCTTTCAGGGTTGACAGGAATAACCAATTTGCTCAGAAAAGAGGAAAAAGAACAACTCAAATCCTCAATCCACATTCATCTAATCATACCAACATCAAATACAACACTGATAGCAAATGGCATTCACTAGTTATTTCTGAAAGGGGGAACAAAACAGAGTTCATTCGGCTGCGAATACTTTGTATTCCAACTGGTAAGCTTTTGTGAAAAAAGAAGGCCAACACAAATATGTCGATACGATACTGCTAACGGTCGATGCTCCGATAAGCATGTTCATGACGACTATCTGGAGTTGGATTGCCTCCAAAGGTGATGCACCACCCATAATGAGCCCTGTCATTGCACCTGGAAGAGAAATGAGACCCACTGTTTTGGCATTGTCCACAACTGGGGACAGTGCAATCACAAGAGACTTCTTTACTTGTTGATGTGCTGCTTGACGCGGAGTTGCACCGAGAGCTAATGCCGTCTCCACCTAACAAAGAGGTAAAAAGAAACCTTCTCTACTTAGCCTAATCGGAATATAAAGTAGCACAATTACACGACGTTTATACAATCTAAACTAACAATCAAGAAAAAACCATATGGGGTATGAACCAACATTTGATGAGTTAAGGGACCAACCAGGTTCTTTTGCACTTTAAGATCTTCCCGTAGCTTCTTCATGGTAACACCTGTGACGGTCATTGCATTACCGACCATCATACCGGCAACAGGAATGATGTACCTTGGAGTAAAGGGGAAGACATTCAGCACGACAAGCAAGAACATCGTCACTGATGTACCTGCCAGAATAGAGATTCCAGCTATACATTTCCCTCGCGGTACATGCTTTGCGCGTTGACCAGCTGTATAACCCGCAACAGATACCTACAAATGACAAACACATTGCAATTTCATTCTAAACATGTGCGAGTAATGGTAATTTAAAGTTCAACCCTCATGGGACAGAATTACTATCCTTAAGCTAACCTTAGAAAATATAGCAAGATAGAAACTACTAGGTGGAAATGCTTTACAAGATTAAGTGATAATTACTTCAATTGGAAATCTATAGACTGTTACAAGGAGAGCCTATACCAGAATCCATAGGTCAAATTTTTCATAAAACCTTTCATTCGTTGTCTTGTGTACATAACAGCAAAAGTAAGCCACTTTGCCAACATCACAAACAACAAGAGCAGAGAAAAGATGATTCTTTTTAGATATAGTAAAAGATTATCATGCTAACGGCATGATCCAGGTAGGTTTACCATTGTCAGTGTACGAGTTAATTTGTAGAGAAAGAAGAAGCCGAGGAGAATGAAGAAGTAATTTTTTGTATATTCTGCATACACCCATTCTTTTTTTTTTTTTTTTGGGTAATGCAAGTATCCAGCTTTTACAATCCGACAAATCCTGGAGGTGACCAGCCCGGCCTCACGGAAGTTTCCCACCAACCATCAGGGTAAATCAGGAAGCACAAATGGGTCTTGACAGACGGCCCAACGTCATAAGTTTTTCAAACTCCTCGAGTATAATGTGCCTTGGATGAGATTTGAATCTTCACTGCCTAAGGAGTTTGTCCCACCTCTTACCATCGCATGATAGCCCCAGGAGCTACATACACCCATTCTAGCTTTATATATAGAGATGTGGAGGTGTGTGAATGACTTGCCAATTAATCAAGGATGGCTGCCATAGGTACAACTACAGGTACAAATGTTATTGTGCAGCATAGAACTGATACTATTTACAGTTGATATTTTGACTGTGTCTATGTTGTATTGCCATTGATCTTTTTACTATTACACCGCTGCAAACCCTACAAGAGGTGGTGGACACTGAGTATGGTCTCCAATAAGTGGAAACATTGCCTTGGTAGAGATTTTGTAAAAATATTAACAATTTGATCACAGACTATTGTCGACTTGCCATACATTCTCATTCAAAGTAAAAAATCAGTTTCTATATAGTTTGTATGGGCATACAAAATTAGATTGGCAACTAGATAAGTTGCCCCAATGTTGTTGCGCCAAATCTTGGATACGTTGTTGATGGATAGGTGTAGCTCAAATGGAAGCGATTGAAGTCAAATAACTTTTGATGTAGCATTGGGATGACCATGTATTCTACCTAAGTGCTAAAAAAACATTATAGATTACATTTTGGTGGCCCAAGAGATCGAATTCCTCCCAATAAATATAATGAACCCACAACATTTGTCTTCACCAGAACTAGCCTAATCCCCGTCATTATATGCATGTAGTTCTCTCGTCAAGTGACAACATACTAGGAGGCTATGAAGAATTATGCCATTGAGGGAGCGAAGTATTCATTTAACCACTTCCCAATGTTGCTCAGGAGGTGCATGAATAAGTCAATTGAGTATAAAGGCAATATCTAGTGTGTAATGGCAACAATAGAGTGCTCCAATGATGCTAGGATCAAGTAGGGGATTGGAGGATGTTAAAGAGTTGCTACGATTAGTGTAGAGATGTGACGTGCTCTATACATTTTTGCTCATTTAAGTAACCTAGAGATACATTCAATTTGAGATAGAAGAAAACCTTCTAAATGTGGAAGTAGCTTAATACCAAGGAAGAATCAAATACTAACGAGGTCTTAAATACGAAATTCTTACCTGAGATAACAAAGCAAATCCTTAATACTGTCTTTATCATTCCCAATGATTAAAATGTCACCACCACATAAATAAGGATGTATATCATGGAGCTAGTAGTTCCTCTAAATATGAGAGATGAATCAATTTTAGATTCAAAGTAACCTAAGTGTATAGCTAATTGGTTAGACGATGAAGTCATGCTCAAAATGCTTAGCCAAGACCGTAAATAAATTTCTTGAGTAGACAGACATGTGTAGGGTATTGCATATGAACAAACCCTATGATTGTTTCATAATCTCAACTTGAACTTGGACCTGCTTAATAAACGGTCAAAAACTACAAGCTGCATATGACCTCATTTATAGACGAGTTGACCCATGTAATTAAATGGGTTAGATAGCTTATACACAATTCATGTGGCATGACTCATATAATTAAACAACATAAGTGCACATGATGTCATTTAACAAACTCAAATAAATTTTAAATACAGACAACATACAACTATATTTAATTATACAAATTCTTAAAATCCATATGATTATATATTATAATATATATGCTACTATACTATATGTTTATATCTTCTTTATTAGATTATATATTTATAACTTATGCAAATTACTACTAAATAACATGTTTACCTTAAACCTAATCCCACAAAATTGGAGATCAAGTTGTGTAAATGGATCGTGTCAATTTTTGTATACAAAATGAAAATATACATATCATTGCAAACTGAAAGAATATCTAGATGGATTGAGAAACAATTGGAGACAAATCAAAATAGAAGATTCATAGCTATGCTTGCAACCAACATAACAAGTCATCTACAGCTTAAAAAATCAAAAACATTGTTTGCTATATAGGACCAAATGAACATTGACTTTGATACCATGTAAAATAAGATGATTGTGGAGTAATTTTTTTTTTAATATGTTAAAGTGATCGTACACGATATGCTATTTCATAGAGATGATGGGATAACATAAAAGAAAATACATGTGGTAGTACACTACATGAAAATATATATCAATACAAGTTTGAAAATTTTAGGAGGTGAATCAAGAAACAATCAAAAATACAACAACAATAATCAAGCCTTATCCCACTAGGTGGGGTCGGCTAAACAATCAAAGATAACAAAACAAAATAAATGCAAATTAGTAAGAGATCAACAGATTATTAAACAATCTCTTTAATCTAAACAGAGCAGAAGCTGTAGCCAACGTTATTATAATTAACTTCAGGTGCGAAGCCAAGAATAGGAGCTAACTAAGGATAAACAACAGCTACAGAGATTCAAGCAGACTCTTGGAAAGCTGCCCAATGAAAGGAAACAAAAGAGTCTCTTGGTCGGGAATCTATCAAACAACTTCAGTTCATATTATAAGAAACTCTTGATCTTCTCATTCCATCTCCCGTTAGTTGAGACTTCAGCATACAAAGACTCAATTGGTTGAGCTACAATGCTACAAAAGAGTAAGAAGTCTTAGTTCTTTCACTCTATAGTAAACGGGATCCAACTACAACCTTTGATCTGAATTGCCTTGCTTTTTGAGTAGTTTGTAGCATTGTGTCATAAACTCTTTTATAATTCCTCCCCATTCCTCTTTTGTGAACTATCCGTTCCTCAATAGTTTAGTCAAGTTTCTTTCAATTAAACAATCTCTTTGATCTAAATAGTATTAGTGATCTTGATCATGGTTTAAAATCTCGTACCGTACCAAGTAAAATAGTCGAAACATATCATTCTGATAAATTACTAAAACTTGATACCACTTGACATAGATAATGTATCATTCCTATGCTTCATCTCCTTCCTCCCTCAACATTCAATCAATCACTAACACCATGCATCATAACATCGACACAATAGTGAAATAGTATTATTCCAATCAAACACCAAAACTTCGACGCAACTTGAGATTGGGAACCTTCCTAATTAACTTTTACAAAAGCATATAATTATTTTGTAATGGTTGAAAGCAAGTAGTGACCTTAATGTAATTTTCACTGTGTTGAAAATTTTACTCCAATTTAAAAATTAAGATAATTTTATTTTGTGAATCAAAATTTTCAAAGATAGCCTCTAGAGGCAAATGAAAGTGAATTGTACACAAGGATGAAACATGTCGATATTATACTTTGATTTGACTTAAGATAAAGGGTTGTTTTATATGGATCCGATTCTTCAAAAGTAGCATACAGAGGCAAATGAAATGAATTGTATATAAGGATGAAACGTTTTGATATTATACTCTAATTTGACTTAAGATAAAAGGTTGTTTTATATGGATCCAATTCTTCGAAAATCGCCTATAGAGGCAAATGCAACGAATTGTATATAAGGATGAAAGTTGTTGATATTTCTTCTCTAAAGGTAAAAAAGAATGCCACAAGGAGAACTATTTGAAAGCATAAAAGGTACTTGACAGGTAAAGGCCTTGCTTGCAAAAATAATGTCATGATGAATGCTAACAATTTGGCTTTAGAATGACGAAAGCAAGTGTTTGGGCATATGATTGCTATTTCGCATTTTAGCTCAAAGAATTAGACAACACTAACATAAAGGTCCCTTCATGTATTATATGAAAGGGTGCTTTTTTCGCTGGTTGCCTCACCTTCTCATGTAGTGGGTCACTGAGCTAGGGCAAAACCCTCCGTAATTTACCTCCCTTCCAAATTGCTTGGGACAGTACTGGAGGGGCTCCCGGGGTGAGGGTATCACCTTATGCCCCAATATTTGAAAGGGTGCTTTTTTGTTCATGTATGAATCTTAAAATAGCTTCGTGTACAAACCTTAAAGCACTATTTATTTATTTTCATAACTCCAAGGTAATATAAATTATATTATAGGCATTGCCAAATTGTAGGTGGTATTAAAATATATCTTATATGTTGCCAAGTTGTGTTAAAGGTGTTATCAAATATATTTTAAAAGACATCAAATTGTATTGAAGGTATTACCAAATTGTATATTAGTGCTACCAAGTTATATGGTACATGCTACTAAATTATATTCTAGGGGCTACTACACTAACACTATATCCTAAGTGCAAACAAAATTTATTATAAGTGTTACCTAATTGTAGTGTAGGTGTCATTAAATTTTTTTTCTTTTTAAGTGCCACCAAATTATTTTAAAATACATCCCGTTTTAAAATTCATATGGAATAGAAAGACACCCCTTCATGATAGTTTTATCCTCAAAATCCTCATTTTTCCAACTTTAGAAGTCCAAAATTCACGACCTTCAAAACCCAACAAGTTCGCAACTGCAGTTTAAGCATTCTAGGGCGACCTTTGACCTTCCCAGAATGAACTGAATTTCCACCCAAGCCGGAAAACAACAAGACAAAGAAGAGCATACAACAACCCAATCGCGAAGCTTCGATTTTGTTTCGAGTAAAGAAGAGTACCATGAACAAGTAAGCGAGGATGATCCAGGCGGTGTTCTTCTGGGCAAAGATGAACTGGAGGACGAAGCCGATGACAGATAGCTGGAGGAAGGCGCGGGCGATGGCGTAGATCATCTCGCCCTCGAGCTTGAGCTTCTGAACGAAGGAGAGAGCGACGGCCATCAGCACCACCGCCAGCGCCGCCACCGGCTTCAGCATCCCCTGCAGGAAGTCCACCCAGAACGACGCGTCCGACGGATCCATCGCCACCGTACGTCACCCCGCGAAGTAACAGTAGTAAAAGGAAGTGACAGTAGGAGAGAATCCAGAGATCGCAGGGAAGCCTGCAGTCCAAGTTGCCTTATGGGGGAGGGAGGAGGTGGTGGTGGATAGTGACATAGGGAGAGAGCGAAAGAGGCAGTATGTGGGCGAGGGCGCTTCCGAGGGAAGGGATCACCTCGTCGACGACCCACCCACCATTTTTCTCTCTCTTTCTTTTTAAGGCAGGTTTATATCAGACAGATGTCCCAACGTCCTCCGATTCTAATTTGTATATTTCCTATTTTTTTAATTTTAAAATTTAAAATTTAAAATCAAATAAAATAAATTAAAATAATAAAAAATAAATTTTTAAACAAATCAAATTAATTTCAAAATTAAGTTGATAAAAAATAAATCTTTTAGGCATAAGGCATCCCTAATTCTTTACGTGGAATTAAAATGTAAGGATTAATTTAACTAAAAAAAATAACAACTTGTAGATTTAAATAACAACTTGTAGATTTTCGATGGAGTTTTACGTTCAATCAAATCAAAAAGCCGAGGGTGACTGGGCATTTGCTTGGCGTTTTCTACTTTTCCCTGGAGATGGAAGCTTTTTGTCAAACCGGATCGATTAGATCCAAAAGGAAGTGAAGAAGGAACAGATATAATGCAAACTTAGTGGAGATATTAGAAAAAAAGAAAAATTATTAAAATATTTTTAGTATTTAATAATATTTATAATTTTTTTTACTGTTAAAAAGACTCTCTAGGGTTAAAATCTATTTTAACATTTTTAAATTACCACCTGAGTATACTAAAAAAGAAAATACTTTAATAATAAAATTAATATTAAATAACATGTCAACGCTAATAGCTTTTAAAAATATTTAAAAAAGACAATAAATCTTAGGAGTAATTAAAACCATCCTATACAACTCAAATCAAAAACTTAACTGAGCTGCCTCCTTCAAGAGGTTTTCAAAATCATTTAAATTCTTTTTACCATAAATATGATAAAAAAATTATACAACTCTGATTTAAAAAAAAAATCTATCATACACAATATTCAAAGTTAGTATTTTTATATGACTTTATTTAGTTCATCTAGATGTGTTTGTTTAGTATCTTAAATACTATATATTTACATTTTGTTTACCAAGATAGTTCTATTTAATTTATAATTTTTATATCAAATTAGAATATTTTGGTTGTAATATTTTAAAATTAATAATGTACAATAAATATTATTAAAATAAGAGAAAGAGAGAGGTAACTATGTCAAAGCCCGCAAAAATATACACAAGAGCAAAAGTTATTTATGATGGTGTCAGGCATACAATCCCTGGCAGCTGCATGAGTGCATCCATGTCGGATAATAAATAAATAAAATGATAAATCGATGTACAAAATGGTTATCAATACAGATCCCAAAAAAAAATCAAATCATATTAAATTTATTATACGCAATGTAAAAATTATTTTCGCGATTCATAATCATAATATCATATAATAACAACTTTGTCAGAGAATAAACAAATGCTAGAGGCTTAAATTAAAATGTCTATGTTTGTATGCAAAAGGTAAACAACCAAGCTGAAGGAGTGTATAAGAGGCGTATTAACAAAATCATTGGAGGGCAAGAAGTACTCATTATGCATAGAACCGTAGTACAATTAGATTTATTTTTTAAATGATCAAGAATTAGACTAATGCTTATTTTTTAAATTACCTTGGTTAAGAGAGCTGTATGTCAGGATTGTCCATGTGAAGCTCATGGTGGCGGACCTGTTTTTGACACAAGTTCTTGAAAGATTTTCGATAAATTAGTATTGCCAATCTTCCATAAGCTGAGGAAGGTCCCAACCTCCAATGGGAGGTCAAGTGCTACCATTAGATCCTGCAGAGTTCAAAAGTTTCTTCAATAATTCAATGAACATATACAAAGGAGCTTCAATGCAGCAAAAATATTTTGTCAATGGCTTGTCTAAATGGTAGGTACAGGATGAGAAATAAGAGAGGTGATAACAGGGTGGATGGTGAGATACAACAAGCTAATGTTTCCCTAAGGCCAAAGTCTATTGAGCAACCAGGAGTGCCAGTTGTCTCTTGAGAATTCTGAAAAGAAAATGGAGTTGAGTTATGAATTAAGAGTGGAGGGGAAGAAATTGCTATCTTTGCTACAAAATTATAGGTGCATGATAATGTTGCTCATCAACAATAATAACATCAATCAAGTCTTATTCCACTAGATGGGATCGACTAAGAGACAAGTTAATACCTCAATTATCACCATCTATCAAATTCTCTACAAAGGTTGCCTCAATACGCTATGGAATAAACATATTTGCTACAATATTTTGCTTACTTTGAAGATGTTTCTTAATATGAACTTGATGATTCTAATACTCTAAAATGACTCTGAAACTAAAGGCAGAAAAGTTTTCTACTATTTTCTGTATGTTTCATATGAACTGTCTCATTTTGCAAGTAGGTTGTTAGTGACTTGGTTACTTATGCAAATGTCATTGATGCAAAATGAACTAAGTATTCTCCCCTTTTTGATAGACTATGATCTGGCTATGTAGTTTGTGTATTTCCTGAGTGCAAGTTTTGAAAATTTATTATCAATTCTTTATCAGCTGTTCTAATCATCTTGCATAACTTTCTAATGCCATATTTGACAAGAATGCTTAGAGTTAATCCTCTTTGGATTTGCAATAAGTGTTTTGCAAGGGTTATATTTTTTATGACTAATTTCATTAGAATAGTTGTTGGGACCGGTGACGTTGCTAATAACGATTCGCTTCGATCGTTCATTCTTTGATCGTGAATTTGTCTACAAAAGATTAATACACAACGGAAAATAAATGAAACAAATATTGCTGAACACAAGCACAACAAACTATTTTTTACATGGTTCGAAACCTCCAGTTTCACGATGTAGCACCCTAGCAATAACATCACTATATTTTCTCCTTCTCGGATATCTTTTGAAGATGGAAAAACCTCTAACAATGCCTGTTCTTACAAGTAATACAAAAAAATACAAAAGCTACAAATACAAATAAAACAACTTTTCAATTGAATCTCACTTTGTTCGCTTTCTTTTACTTTGAATTATTTCTTGAAGGTTTGAAATGTAGCAACATTTCCTTTCAAAACCTCTAAGAACCGACGTTTAAAATCCTCCACGAAACCCTCTTTTATATGCTTCAAATTGTGGATGGAATCTGTCTAATAGTCAACTACTTATCACCATCAATTGATTGTTCCACTGTTGACTTGAATGTTGCTGTGCTCTATCAGCGCAACGACTCAATCCAGTTTAATAACAGTCGATTGATAGTATTCATCAATCGACTAACAACGATCAGTTGAGTTTCAAATATTCTGTTTGCTCCAACAATATCATCAGTCGATACACTCGACTGATTCATCAATTGACTACTGAAACACAACAGTCGATTGATCACACTACAAACTCCCTTAAATCTCCCTTAAACACTGAACTCATGATTTAGGGTTCATTAGTAGATTGCTATTCCTGTAGCAGTCGACACTTTTGTTTCAACCTTACCAAGTTGAAATCTTATATTGCCTAGTATTCGATTGATCTCAACCTATCAAGACTTCACCAGCCTAGTATCCGGTCAACCTTGATCTACTAGGACTTCACCAATGTCAAACATCCGACTCTCCTTGACCTGTTTAGACTTCTCGTTTCATGCTTAACATTCGATCAACTTTAACCTATTAGGACTTTTTCATTGCCAAATATTCAATCCTCCTTGACCTGTTTGGACTTTCTGTCTTGTGTCTAACATCCGGTTCTTTATGACTTGTCAGGACTTCACTTCTCGTGCCTAACATCTGATTCTCCATGACCTATCAGGACTTTACTTCCACATGTCTAACATCTGATCCTCCATGACTTATTAGGACTTCACCGACATGTAGAGCCGTCAATTTGAGTTAGGCCCGCCAAATTAGTCCGCGCTGCCAAACGATTTAAATCGATTTGGTTGAAATTTTATCAACCCATTTTAAGGCGGGTCTAGGCGGGCCGACTTGCCTAAGCTCGCGACCAGCGCGGGTCGGCCCGTGATAAATTTGGGTTGGCCCGCAGGTTAAGAAAAAAAATTTGTTCCAAAATTTAAAACTAAAATAGAAAACTCAATGAGCTTATAAGCTTGGGTTGATTAGCGGGCTGAGAAAAAAAACTCTTCTAAAATTTAAAACTAAAATGGAAAACTCAATGGGTTTGTGGGCTTGACCCACCTAATCCACAATTCAAACTTAAAATTTTCAACATTTTTATATAGATTTTTATTTTTTAACGAGCTCATGGGCTGGCTCACCTAACCTACAACCCGCCTTAGGTTGGGTTGAATTGGAGATTTCCCAACCCGCCAAGATGGTGGGTCGGTCCACCCACCCTACCATATGACAGGTTTTTGACGAGTTGGCCCACCCCGCCATGAGTTGATCCATTTGATAGCACTACTGACATGCCAAACATCCGATCCTCTATGACATGTTAAGATTTTCCTCATTGTCAAGTGTCTGATCAACCGTGGCCCACTTGAACTTTATTTCTTATGTCAAATGTTTGATCCTCCATGCCCCATTTGGACTTGGCCTTATCAATTCTCTATTGGACTTTCAATCGCCAAGTGTCTGATCAATTGTGACCCCACTTAGACTTCACACGTGCCAACTCCCTATTGGACTTCTAACCATCAAATATCTAGTTAACCTGGCATATTTGGACTTCTCTATTATTAAGTATCCGATTAATCTTAACGTATATGACTTTTCGCTCAACCATCTAATATAGAAACTCAACTCAATTTTGATCAATCTTGACCCGAGATCCATTGCATCAACAATCTCCCCCTCCAACAATCCCCCTTTTTACTCGACATCTTACTCTCAAACATATTGATTAAACATCGAAACTCAACTCAAGCTAATTCAAGCTTTATCAAAGGTTAATTGCACCAATAGTTGAAACTTATAAAAGCATCCATTCTGAAATCAGATTTGACGAGCCAATATAAGTTATTTTCTTCCCTAAAAGCATGAAACATATTTTATCTAACAGACAATAGAAAATTAAGCTTTTAGTAACTCTAAGAAGGTTAAATCAAATATTTAGCTGTAAAAGTAAAGGAAAATTGATGAGAGAAGACAATTTGTTTGGCGAGCAATCCGTGAATAAATTTGGGTGTAGATCCAATCTATCCCGGTGGACATGAATTGCCCTTGATGGAAGTTCTAGCTTTCAAGAAGGTTATCTTGCAAATGATGCTTGACAATTTGATTATAGGGTTGTTCTTGCTAAGATGTCCTAGGCGGATGATTTGATTCTTAGGTTGGATTATTTTATCCTTGCCTTTGAGATGGAAGCGTGACACAATTAAAAAAACTTATATAATAATGAATAAACTCAGGTGATTTTAAGACCACCATTATATGATCTTGATACCAATGGTAGTAAAAACACTGCTATAAAATATTATAATATATAATTTTTCACCATTGCTCGATAGTCCGTGTACCAATGGTTGCACATAAATGCCGGTATGGAATTAGGTTGAGTTAGTTGGTTGAGCTACTTGTCCCAGATGGATAGTTATGAGATTTTCTAAAGTAGGGCCAAGTGCACTAAGGCGGAGAAGGTTTTGGTGAGTTACATCAAAGTAGGGTTTGAGGTGTTCAACATAAGACAAGGCTTGTTAGTAAAAACACTGCTATAAAACATTATAATTCTTATATATAATTTTTCACCATTGCTCCATAGTCCATGTACCAATGGTTGTACATAAATGCCGGTATGGAATTAGGTTAAGTTAGCTGGTTGAGCTACTTGTCCAAGATGGATAGTTATGAGATTTTCTAAAGTAGAGCCAAGTGCACTAAGGCAGAGAAGGTTTTGGTGAGTTACATCAAAGTAGGGTTTGAGGTGTTCAACATAAGACAAGGCTTGTTAGTTTTCTATTCCATAGAGCTTTTGTAGATCTTCTATTGTAGTAAAAAATTAGTCACCCTTCTAACACCTTAACATAAGTGTCTAGCTAATAGAAATTTAACACATGAAGTATTTGTAGTGGATCAGAAAGCCCACTCATCGAAAAGCAATATCAGACAGCCCACTCATTGAATCATGTATCACAATCATTGTAACAAATGAACATGATAATTCATTGTCTACAGACTTTCCAGCATTCTATCTAAATGAAAGTCACTTGATGTCTTAGTCCTCTTGGCATATAGTGTGACAATCAGTACAAGTAATTAAACAAACAAAATTAAGATCCTTGGATTTGGTTCTGAACTGAATAACAATGACTAGGACATGGATTACAAACCTTTATAAAATTTCTAGCTGTTTTCATCACATCAACCCATGCTCATGTCCATTATTACTATCTTAAGATGGCCATATGAATCTTATACTCCCATTGAACTCTATGCAAAGATGTATCACTAGTAATATTCATATCAATTAAATCATTTTTCCTTTAGCCTTCCATAATATGGTTGGGTTTGACCTTGCTTTTACATTTGAAATTTGCATTTAGAAAATGCATTAATATAGTATATAATATATTATAATAAAAGCTGTGTTATTAAACTATTATTATTATTGTTTTATTTATAAAGTTCCATGTTCACTTATAATATGCTTAAACAAAAAAAAAATATTAACAACATAGTGGCTAATGTTTATGACTTATAAATAAAAGCACTATAATATGGTGATTAATGCATGCAACAAATCAAAAAATATACGAGCTACTTATATAAATGGTCCATAACCTATCTCCCTTGTATTGATAGATTATGCAGTTCAAGAATTTGTATGTCTATTATTTGATTGCTAAGCATCCACATTAGTCTGTTAGTTTCTTTTAAGAGAATTTAGCCTCGAGATCTGACCAAGACTGTAGACCCAGTGATCCAATTGAATTACAAAAGCCATTTATAAAAAAGACTAATCATACAGTGGTGTTCTATCCGAATTAAAAGAATGTCTTGAAGAAAAGTAACATGGCTGTCTAATTCACCAGGTACAAAATATTTAGTAAAATTTATCAGCATAGAGTAGCAGTTAGCAACTAAGTAAAACACTATTTAGCTTTCAGTATCCCAGTGTAATCTTAGTAGCTGCAGTGGTTAAAAGTATCTGTACCCTGCATTACCTCCGCCGATTATGGCAACCATGAGTTTCTGATGGTACCTATAAGGCCTAATTCTACAACTCGACCCACTCATGTTCATCATGCCTTATTGCCCTAATTCATAAAATTCAGCATTGATAAAAAGGAATTTATACGAGAAGATCTCGCATTGGTTGGGGATATCTTATTGCTGATAGATACAGCCTAAGGGAAATGAAATTTGCAGTCGAAGATGTAGGCAGAATCATAAATTGCAAGGTTAATGAAGAATAAATCTCATCATCCAAATCCAAAGTGGTAAAATGATCATGTAACAAACAGAATGAGGATTGGAATTACGCAGCAGCACCTTACTCTTCGAGCTTCTTGACATAGGCTTTGAGGACGAGGACGAGGACGACATCTCTGGCGGGGGCTGAAGCGTGCTGACAAGGGAGATCGAGGGGCTCTTGATTGCGCCCAGGATCTTGGCGTAGATCTCCGCGCGGCTAGGCATAGTCTCAAGGGACTTGAACTCGTCTGGCGCATAGAACTTGCCCTAAAAAACGGCCGGAGAAGTCGTTCTCCTCGAGCTTGCGCTCGCACTGGAAGGTGCGGTAGGGTTCGAGGGCTTCCAGTATCTCTTCGGAGTGGACGAACAGCCATGCGTTCATGCCCTGGAGGCAGGGAGCGATGGCGGCCCAGGGTGTGCCCCTCAACGGCCGTGCTGACATGTGTTCTTGGCGACGATGAGGCTGGGGGGAAGGACGGCGCAGACTTCCTGCAGCTCCTTGACAGTGAGATCCTCGTAGCGGATGCCGGCGATGAGGTGACATCCGTCGAGCTGATTCTTCATGGTCTCCACTGTTTGCACCTTCTTAGCTCGGCTGATGGCGGTGCGGAGGAGGAGGAGGGGTTTCGCGGCGGGGCCGGAGAGGGAGAAGGGACTGGCGAGAGGCTTGAGGGCAAGGGATTGGGCATGAGAACGAAGAGGCGCGGCTTGGAACTGGGAGGGCAGCGGAGAGAGGCCTCCATGGGAGAGACTTCGAACTTTCGAAGAGCGCGGAGGAGGAAGCGAAACTTGGCCTGAGGTTAATTAGCGGAGATCGGGTGTCCGGTCTGTGACACGGTGCAGGTTCATTGTTTCAGGAGGGAGGTGGGCCCGACAAAAATAGCCCATAGCAAAGTAGTTATCTTTATTCTGTGAATGAACAATACAGCTGATCTGAATCTAAAATTAAAGGGGCCAAGTTTTTTCTCCACCTCAATCTTTTGCTTCATTTGGAGCTTGCTTTGAATTCTACCATCGATGGCGTGGCGGAGGTGGTCTTCTCTTTCTATGAAAGCTCCTGTTGCTTCCGCTTCTTGCTTCCTTTTTCTTCTTCATCAACTGTGCTACTTACGCAAGAGCACATTGATCTAGCACTTGCGTTCTAAAGATGGATCTCGGCTTGGGGAGACTCGCATCGCGCATTCCTCTCCCCCCTCGTTGCTCCAAGAACGATTCTCAGTCATCGGATAACCGAAAGAATGATAAAGGTCGAATTTGTCATCTTAAATCAAGCTTTTCTCCCTTTACTGCTCTTTTGATGTGTTTAAAAGACTGGAATGAAGGGAGATCCGTTGCCTCCAATTCAAAGGCACTTCTAGACATTTATTTTGACTATAGTTGAACTGCATTAGATGTAGAAGACATAGAGGAGAAGAAGGGAAATGTTTCCAGGGAAATTCCGAAAAAAATTCAATTGAAATGGTACCTTTGTTGTTTCTGAAATCGATTAGTTGGACGATAGCTGAATTAGTAGTAGCGGAACTTAGAGGAGTAAAGGAGAAGGGGGAAATGTGGCAAGTTTATCAAAATAAAGTTGATTGGACTATACAGGATTAGTGATATTGTGATTCTTAAATGCAGGTCATACTGAATTATTGACAACGTTGGCGTTATTGTTGTGTCCTACTACTTTGCTTTTAGCAACTCAAATATTTTAGGATCCAAATATTGCATGAAGGTTACTCTTGTAGAGGAAAATTATTTCATACACATTACAATGAATTTAGGCTTGTATCATTCTCCCTCCTTCCTCTTTCTTTGTACTTATCCTGACTTTATCAAAGACAATTGTTGCGTCACTTTTAGATCTCTCATGGAATGTCCTTAAAGAGATTGATCTGGGTCATCATATTAATCTCCTAGTGCCACAATAATACCAACAAACGATAATGACATGAGATTCATGATAGAATATGCCTATTTGCTTAATGCATAAGTATAATTGCTTCACCTATCAATATCTGCTAGCTGGTTGCAATATGTTCATCATTTCAGGAAGTGGATAATGATCGGAAAATTGAGCAATGCATAACTAATCATGTTTATTCTCTTAAAGATAGAAAGATTTAGAGAATTGAGATCGGCCAAAATGTGTGCTGAGTTAGAGACTCTAGAAATGAGCATTGCATGATTGCATCAAGTTAGATTTGATTCTATTGGAGAAATTACTCATTATTTAGCATGAACTGATTGACTTGCTTACTCCACTATCATGCAATAACCTTTTTCTTATATTCATTACCTTTTCAGAGTAATGCAATTGATAATATGTATGCATTTAATTTGTTTCATTTGTTTCTTCATTGTTGAAAAATAATATTAGACATATTGCCTAATAATATTAAGAGTATAGAGCCAATTATTACATTTTTCATTTAGCAAAAGAATGAGCATATATAAATGCTAGTTTGATCTCATTTGTCAAGTGCTAAGATAAAAAGAAGAAAAAATCAATCTGATGTGACCCTCCTTTTTTAAAGACATCATAGCGGAGGAACCGCCAAGTTACTTCCAACCGCTGCAGATTAGTGAATATAACGGATCTTTCGACCAAGAAGACCATTTGTGCTGATTTGAGAACGCTGCTTTGTTACACCAATATTCGGAGGAAGTGAAGTATCAGGTCTTCCTCATCACCCTTGCAGACCCCGCACAATGATGGTTCAATAGGCTGAAGCCCAACTCTGTCCACTCCTTTAAGGAATTCAACATGATAATTTTACATTATTTCGCCAGCAGTAAATGATATCACAAGACCACGCTCAGTCTTTTCTCGCTAAAGTAGCAAGATAAAGAAACCTTACGAGAGTATATAAAAAACTTCAATCAGGGGACTTTGGATGTTCCTACGGCTAACTCAGAGATTTTCATTAGCATATTCTCTTAAGGGTTATTGGAGGGAGAATTCTTTAAGTCCCTTTTGAAGAAGCCTCCCACTAATTATGACGATCTGCTCAAGCGAGCCGAGAAGTACATCCACCTGGAAGAAGGTGCAACCCGCGGGAGAGGTCGACAAGCTCGAGCCCCGTTGGGAAGGACCTTATAGGATATGCCGGAAGCAAAGCTCGGGAGCTTACTACTTACAAGATTCCAAAGGAAGCAACTTGGTCGCCCATGGAATGCTTTTCATCCCCGATAGTCTTGGGTCAAGTTATTTACTTCCGATATTGTATAAGATTTTTCTATTTTCTCTTAAAAAATATGTTGCAAAGCTTTGTTAGCCTAAATTTTCTTCTTATAAAAGTTCTCTTATAAGAGTTGTTGGTCCATACAAAAGATCTCTTAAGCAATTCGCCTTCAGCAATTTCCTCTATGTGAGGCAGAGTCATCTTAAATTTTTCTCCATCTCGGACAGAGTCACCTTCAATAATTTTCTCTGTCTGGGATAGAGTCGTTTCAAATTTTCATTCATCTTGGACAAAATCATCTTCACCAATTTCCTTTATCTGGGACAGAATCATCTCAAATTTTTCATCTTGGACGGAGTCGCCTTTAACAATTTTCTCTATCTGGTACAAAGTCACCTTAAATTTTTCTCCGTCTAGGACAAAGTCACTTTTAGAAAATTTCCTCTGTCTGGAACAAAGTCGCCTTAAATTATTCCCGTCTCGAACAGAATCGATTCAGTGATATCCTCCCCTTTTTGGAAGGGGTTGATATGGTTATCTCTCCTGACTCAGGTCGGTGTATTCACACTAACTCAGCTACTCAGGCCACCTCGTCATCTTACTGTCCTCAATACAACACTCTAATTGAGTCTCGTACGCTACAGCTCCTTGACTCGATTTGAAGGGGAGACTTATGATACCATTGACATCTTACATACCCCACGCCCAAGCCCGAGTGGATTGTCAGCTCGAACAGCTGCCCAAGCCCAAGTGGCTTGTAGCGATCGAACGACTGCCCGAGATTGAGTTGGAGCTCAACCCATTTTTGCCTTGAAGTCGGAAAGGGCAGTGTAGGCCTTGGCGCAACAAGCACCCCACTCCGGCCTATCGCCAGAAGTGCTTAAGGATAACGAGGTCCTCCACCTCTGACCTCATCCCCACCAATTCTGCAGATCCAAGGCCAAGACCAACTTTTCCTGTGGTTATGCAATTGGAAGCCACAACCCTTGTAGCGAAGGTAGCACGAATCCGAGTCCTCCAACCTAAGACTGACCATCTGACCATCGTTCATCATGAAGGAAAAGAGCGGATTGGGAAGGAGGAGCAAGCGCCCAAGGATGGGGATCTGTGAGGTCCGTATGCAGACGGAAGAAGCACACTTACTTCACTTTCACACTTGCCTCTTCTCTCTCTCTCTCTCCCTCTCTCTCTTTTTCTCACATACAAACGTTGTCGAGAACACCAGCAATACGTAACTGAACCAAAGGAAGCCACAACAT